>NC_086446.1:221542884-221878717 GCF_028390025.1 Pseudophryne corroboree
CACTGGCGATGGGTTATTTGCAAATGGGTGACACAGTGGCAGCACATCACTGAGGCTCTGCATGTGCAGAAGCGCAGATTATGGTAGTCATAGACTCCCTTATATGAAATTAATTGGCCCGGCATGGGGGGGGGGGGGGCGACCACTGAGGGGAACAAAGCAGGGACTGTTCCGGCATCCCAATATGCCCCTGTGTATCATTGCTGCATTCTTTTTATCCATTTATCATCATATGTGGTGTTTATGCTTTTATTAAGTTCTTTTGTTTATACTTAATAAATAAATGTTATAACATTAGCTTCCTACTCTCAGTCAGATTCCTTTTATCTGTTAGAGGTACTGTATATGCACCAAACATATTGCTTTTCTTGCTATTTTGAGATACTCTTTTTTTGTGTGTGTTTTTTTTAATCATGTATCCAACGCAACATCAATCCTAAGCACTGTCAGCTTTATTAAATGTTTATATTGTGCTAGATAACTCTGCCTTCACAGATATAATTTTATCTTTAATACAGTTTCAACCTTGTAAATAACTTGGTACGGTACACGTTGTGTGTCAGCAAAATATTTTAGACGCTCTAATCATAGCAGCCTATCATTTATCTATTATCTTCCTTGTGTTACTCATCCAGAATGATGTTATATCCTTATTTAATTTCATTATTTGATAGGTGCTTTCATCTACATTTGCGATGTAAACATATTGCTTTGAGATACAATATAAAAATTGTCATGAGTTGTTCTTTAGGAAACACCCAACTTAAGGAAAGAATTTAAATGACACATTTCAGCTGTGTCCTGGTTTTTCAGTCTTGTAAAAATATAATTGTTTTGTGCATGATCTAGGACTGACACATGCAGAACTTTTTGTATAAAAAGAGCTCATTCAAAGGTGTCCCTACAAACCACCAGGACTATCCGAATCTTGCTTTTACTCAGCGACCCGAGACCAAACAACAATCATGTCTGGAGTTAAAGGAGGACAGAAGTCCCAGTGCAAGGACCCCTGCCAGAAGCAAAATGTCTGCCAAGACCCATGCCAGGTACAACCTGTGTGCAAGGACCCCTGCCAGAAGCAAAATATCTGCCAGGACCCATGTCAGGTGCAACCTGTGTGCCAGGATCCTTGCCAGAAGCAAAGTATCTGCCAGGACCCATGCAAGGTGCAACCTGTGTGCCAGGATCCTTGCCAGAAGCAAAATATCTGCCAAGACCGTAAGTACTATATTGGTCTTACTAAGTTCACTTAAAAACTTTTTCATTTTATCTAGCATAACAGACAGCATTTGATGACAACTGTCTCCATATAGCACATTCTAGAACAAATGATCATGTGAAATCAAGTTAGTTAAATTATTTATGTAAATGGACAAATTTGCTTGAACATAGATTCCACAAGGAAATTATTTTCTCCTTTACAACAAAATGAAGAGAAATCTGTGTGCAAATTCACAATAGGTATAGTCTATTTATGAGAGCATACAGCAGCTCTACAGGACAGGAGAGGAAAGAGAACAGATTATAAAATGACAAAAATGCAAAGAGATTGTAAAGCGCTGATAGTGTCTAATTAATGTGCAATAAATTTGTCTAAAATAACAATTAATTCATATCTAATTAACCAGTTTATATAAAACAGACATTTTTATTGAATAAAATGAAATATATAAACACAAAGGAAGGTGAAAACACACAATGTATACAATACATGCTTATACTAAAAAAATGAATAATCTGTATTATGGTGAATATGAAATATCTGCTAAGATGATACATCTGGAAGGAGACATGTAACCACATAACACAGGGAGGTGCATTACTAGATGGAGCACGGGACTCCAACTGCATTCTGAAAGCAAAATACCAGAAACTTCTTTTTTTCTCTATGTAAAATAGAGCAGCGCTAAGTACTAAATTCAAAGAACTAGATCAGACTTTTTTCAAATCAAAATACTAATACACATGTTATAAATATAACAAAATGAATCATTCACTATAGGTAAATATATAATACTAATGTATAAAACTAGCAATATGCTATTTTTCTCTATCCCGCAAGGGAAACGTCACCCTTTTATTTAGATGTATAGTACCTTACCTCATTTTGGACTATTATCAGTATACACTTGAATGCTATAAATACTGAAAAAGGATACCTCTCCAGTTTAAATAACACATAAAGTCACAGTATTCCATGATTAAATGGGGTATATATACTAAAGTGTGGATTATAGAAGTGGAGATGATGTCCATAGCAACCAAACAGATTATTAGTTTTTTAACATAAGCATATATTTTATATACATTGTGTATGTTTTGACTTCCTTTTGTGTTTATATATTTTTAACAATGTTTTACATTTAGAATATTTATTTCAATCAGTAAAAATAATTAAAAAAAAATAACTTTTATTAGATTTACTTTGGTTTAATGGTTATTTACTAAAATAGATATTACTAAATTATAATACAACACTTAGGGTGGAATTCAAATGTTTGAAAAGTCGGTTGAGTGTCTGTTTTCTTCCTGTCTATTATATAGGAAAAAACAGACTCCCAACTGACTTTTCAAACATTTGAATCTCCCCCATAATGTACACAATTGACTCACTACAATCCCAATGCAACATAATCTAGAGCAGTAAACTGTCATTTTAAGTTAGTATGTAAAACAACATTAATTTATTTTTTTTGTGTTCAAAAGGTTTTTGCACAGTTCACAAAATTCCCATCAGTATAAATGTCCATTAATTCTGGAACAGCAGCTGTAAAAAGGGACTTGATTTACAATTAAACTGTTTCCTACGCCTAAAGGGGCAGATTGTGAGCATAGGGTCTGATTCATGTTTGTAAGTAAAGCAAAAAGCAAGCAAATGGGCAAAACCATGTTGCACTGCAGGTGGGGCAGATGTAACATGTGCAGAGATATCTAGGACAGCTACACACCTGAGCGATGGGCAACCGTCATGGTGGTAGGGCCGAATTCCCTTCAACCCAGACCAGCAGGTATTGTCCGTACACATATGTACATACTTAACAATGTACACAATTTCTTGTGCCGACACAGCAAATTGTGCTGACATTGTTGTAGTGTGTACCCAGCCTTAGATCTTATACGCAGCTGATGTGCGAAAATATGCTAATGCATCGAGACACCCACCCGCCGGTGCACCTGCATAAAAACATGCAGCAGTACTTGCAGATCCTCCAATAATTGCCCATCTGAGTAACCCTTTAGTCACACAGAATGGCTGCAGGATCTGAGACACTGGCACCATGTTTTTTGCATATGAGATCACAGTTGTAGGCGCAATATGCCATAAAATGTAACATGCCTGCTCTTTTTTCAACACTCCCCATCTCCAGGGTTGGACTGGCCCTCAGAAGTACAGGGGAAATCCCTAGTGGGCCCCATTGCCTGAGGACCGCACCCCTTCCTCTAATGCCAGGTTCCAGACTCTGCACTCAAATTATACAGTGTTACTCTATAAGACAGTCAGTTACTTTTATCTCCATCCACTTTATCCCCATCCAGGTATTAGTAAATAGACGCTTTATAGCAGGGGTGAGGAACCTGCGGCCCTCCAGCTGTTATTGAACTACACATCCCAGCATGCACTGCAACTATTTTAGCATGGCCAAATAACAAAACTGTAGCAGGGCATGCTGGTATGTATAGTTCCACAACAGCTGGAGGACCAAAGGTTCCCTACCCCTGCCTTATAGTCTCTAATGTCTTGCCTTTCATTCCTCAGTGAGATACTACCCATAACCACCCCAAAAGGTCCCTGACTGTCAATCACTTCTGAGCTTTGTCTTCACTGTGTCATTACCTCCTTCATTCTCCTCACTGTCATCTCATGACATGCTGAGAATCTGTGCGTCTGTGTCACTATGTCACTATTGCAGACTAATGTCACGGACAGACAATCTTGCATCAGAGAAATTTTGAAAAGAAGATAATTACAGTATTTGTAAATTGTAACACAGCAGATGCATGCTTCACATGTACTTAACCTGCTATTTAAAAAATTCTATGTGAGATTGCTGCCTTATGTCTGTACCACTCATACTGTTTATTGTATCTTTCAGCATGCAAGACTGTACAACAGTGTCAGAGCTCCGGAGGTTATCAGAAAGGTACAGTCAATATATGCACATTATTTTACATTGTATAGCACACTTTATAGTCCACTTTATGCACTTTACAGTATATACAGTAGATAATAATAGCAGTAAGAACACAGAGGGTTTACAATTTTAAGACCTTAGTATTGGTGTACTGTTAATTTTCTTCATTTAGTTTATCCATATTAAAAAATAATTACTTAGTAGTCATATGTTTCATGTATGTTCAAATTCCTTAAGTAATGTACTATTTTATTTTATTATATTATAAAAAAACTAATAATAAACTGGTATAGACATATTGAAAATGTAGACATATTTGGAAAATCACAAAGAATTTACTTATCAACATCTCTAATCCTAAATTATCACTAACATTATTGATATTTTTACTTTTGTTTGACAGATCCCTGTGACCCCTGTGCTCCCGCCCCTTGCCAAGGCCAGGGAAAACGTTACTGAAAGTATGGATAGCACCTCTTAAACCAACGAAATAGGCAAAATCGTTACAGCAACAATACACCTAATCTTTGAGTCCAAAGGAAGAAAAAATCATTAGCTTTAACCATAAGCATAAATGTCTTAAATTGTATGTATATCTGCAATATCTTCATACTGCTTATCCAAATAAAATTTTCCCAATGCATATGTATATGCATTTTGTCATTTTTATACACACAAGGGGGCAATTTTATCAAAGCTTGGCGAGAAATAAAGTACTATAAAATCAGCTAATTTTCCAGGCTGTGTTTGAGAAATGACAGGAGCTGATTGGTTAGTACTTTATCTCTCTCCACTTTATCTCTCTCCAAGGTTTGATAAATCTGCCCCAAAATGGTAAACTATCATGACTTCTAGACTTATAAAGATTGTTATTATCACATCAATTATATGGCTGAATGATTGCTAGGGATCAGTACGAAATCCCATTGGACGGGATCCCGGCGGTCGAAATACCGACACCGGAATCCCGTCCAGCACAATCCCGACAGGGGTGGCGAGCAGAACACAGCCTCTTGCAGGTGCGGTGCCTCGCTACGCTCGGCACACTATTTTATTCTCCCTCTATGGGTGTCGTGGACACCCACGGAGGGAGAATATGTCGGGATTGTGCCGGTCGGGATTCCGGTGTCGGTATTTCGACCACCGGGATTCCGTCTGGCGGGATCTTGACCGCATCCCGATTGCTAGTCTATGAAAATGTTTGAGAAAAAAACAAAGTATAATATCTGGTTTGTTTTCAGGTTAAAACATAGGTTGCGGCACATCTGCATAACAAAAATGTGAGGTGTAATGATTCTTTAAACCTGGGGAGTTAGGAGTGAAGCTCTACTTAGATCATCATTCATGCTTATTTCATTTTATCTTTTGTTGCTTGTTATAAAAGAGATAGCTGTTAATCCGATTCCAAACAAATATTTAGGGAAGGTGTATAAATATTTACAATCATCTATAAAATATGTGTGTGTGTGTGTGTGTCAGTGTGTGTGTGTGTGTGTGTGTGTGTGTGTGTGTGTGTGTGTGTGTGTGTGTGTGTGTGTGTGTTGTGTCAGTGTAAACCTTTGTACATTGTACATTGTACAATAGACGTAGGGACATTTTAAATTCCCTGCAGGGAGCATCCCTCCACCAATTGGACGCAATATTACAATATTAGACTTAATACTTACAAATGGAGACAGAATATCTGATGAAAAAACTGGTGAAAACCTGGGATCCAGTGATCACCAACACCAGTATGGTTTAGCATTTAGACAGAAACTGAGTTATCCCATACAAAAACAAAGGTGTTCGATTTTAGGAAGGCTGATTTTCTAGGGATGGGAAAATGTGTAAGCGATTCTTTGGCAGAGTGAAGGAACTTGGAAGCAGTGCAGGAGAGGTGAAAAACATTAAAAAGTGCAATATTACGATAATGCCCGATTTAATCCGATTTCAGGCATTCGGCCCGATATATTGGATGAAATTGGGCATTTTGAAAGCATTTCCGATCCTACACGCATTCCCGAGAGCATCGGATCGGATCCTCCAGATTCAATGTACTGCACATTCAATACGGTCCAACCCCCGCAGGCATGGATACATCCAAGGATACTAAAAGAGCTTAAAGAGGTGCTGGTAGCACCATTAACAGAATTATTCAACCAGTCATTAGCTCCAAGAGTAATTCCAGGGGAAGTGGAAGCAAGGAAGAGACAAACAACTACAGACCAGTGAGTCTTACATCAGTAGTAGGGAAATTGATGGAAACACTCTTAAAAGAAAGCGTTGAAGATTATCTCAAATCCACAAATTTACAGGATCCCAAACAGCATGGATTCACTAGGGGAGAGATCATGTCAAACAAACCTTGTTGACTTTTTTGACTGTGTGACTAAAGTGATGGATAAAGGTGGAGCCATGGATATAGCTTATCTAGACTTTAGTAAGGCTTTTGACACTGTTCCACATCGCAGACTGCTAAATAAACTCGAAAGCTTGGGATTGGATACTAAGATTGAATGGATAAGATCTTGGTTGCAGGATAGAAAACAGAGAGTTATAGTAAATGGAGTGCATTCACAGGAGGGAAATGTTACCAGTGGAGTACCCCAGGGATCTGTACTTGGACCAGTGCATTTTAATATCTTTATTGGTGACATTGCAAATGGCATTAAAGTGAAAGTATGCCTCTTTGCACACACACAAAAGTATGCAACAGGGTAGACACACCTGGAGGGGTAAAACAAATGATTGAGGATCTAGGTAGACTAGCAGAATGGTCAAGCAGAATGGTCAAGAGTGTAGCAATTATAGTTTAATGACAAAAAATGCTAAATCATGCGCTCGGGTCTCAAAAGTCCAAAGGCTAAATATAGTATTAATTGCACTATACTGGAAACTACTGAGAAGGAAAGGGATCTAGGAGTTACTATTTCAGGTGACTTAAAGGCAGGTAAGCAATGTAACAAAGCAATGAGGAAGGCTAGTCAGATGCTTGGCTGCATTGGAAGAGGAATCAGCAGCAGAAAGAAAGAAGTAATAATGTCATTGGTATTGTCAGGGGCGGATTGGGATCGAACACCAACCCGGGAAATTTATGGAAGAAGCACTAATGGGGGCGGACTCTGTTGAGGGTGAGGGGCCTTTCAAGAGGGTGGGGGTCACTCCTCAGAGGTCCTGATTCTGAGATAGACACAGGTGGGGCCTCCTTTGCTTTACGTTATATTATTGTTTACCTGTGACTTTTTGCTTATGCTGCTACAATGCCCTTCCCTGATGTACATCTGTACGTCTGAATATACAAGGATTGATATGCCCACTTTCAGTGTCTACTGACACTGCAGTCATGCCTTTAATCTACTTCTGATTTTATTGATTTTTCATTCTACAATCTCCTTTTTTATAACCTTATTTGTTTCAAAGTACAGGGAGGGGGAGCACACACTCCATACACTACAGTACAGGGAGGGAGCACACACTACATACAGCACAGTACAGGGAGGGAGCACACACTACATACAGCACAGTACAGGGAGGGGGAGCACACACTACATACAGCACAGTACAGGGAGGGGGAGCACACACTCCATACACTACAGTACAGGGAGGGAGCACACACTACATACAGCACAGTACAGGGAGGGAGCACACACTACATAAACCACAGTAAAGGGAGGGAGCCCACACACTGCATACACTTGTTATGCACACCAGTGCCTGCAGGAAAGTACTAGTGTCAGAACTGTTATGCACTCCAGTGTCTGCAGGAATGTACTGGTGTTTGAACTGTTATGCAAAACAAATGGACTCACAGACAAACTGGGGAATATGACATAACGTACACAGAAGGTGATAGGGTAACAAAATACACACACAGTGAACAGAGAAGCCCAGAGGCTAAGGAACTGGGTATCTCCCTTGTATTAGAACTGCTCAGATGTAAAAAGCAAGATGTTGTGTTTTAATACGTAGAGAACCCGAAATGCTGTTGCTAAGGGCAACAGCAAAACCCTAAAGGGTTACCAACGGGTGTGGCAGTAAACTCCTTGGTCAGAGATGGAATGATAGACACAAGGAGAGCCTCCACAATCCTGATTCTCACTTGCAGTGCACAGGTTTAAGCTTACTGCCACTAAACTGACCCCTGACACCTAGCACAGTGAGACAGGATTAGACAGGCAAGTGTTAGAATACAGCCGCAAACTTGCTAAGTTCACAGAGTAATAACAGAACCCCAGCAAGCTAAACGACTGACTCCAGTCTTACTGCTAGGTCTGGATTGGCAGAGTGTAATACCAAATCCCCAGGCCTATTTGCAGTAAGCAACAAACAAATACAAAGCTACACAGTACTGGCTAACTTTCATGAACTGACTAACCAACAGAGATTCAGCAGCATCTGCTTACCCTGAAAAGAGGCCTTATAAAGCAGGTGCTGTCCACGCCCCACTCAGACCTCACAGACTGTGAGCACAAAAACCAGCACCGGATCCCCTGCCGTGCACAGAGCCTATAACCACTGCACAGCAAAAGACCCGAACCGGAGTATCAGCTGCGCTCAGGTTACTCCACTAGCACTTGTCTCCCGGTTGCCATGACGACGTGGCAGCACAGGGCAGGAGACCCTAACAGTACCCCCCCTCTGACGAGGGGTCAAAGAACCCCTACCACCGGGTTTATCGGGGAACTGCGAGAAGAAAGAGCGTATCAGTCTGGGGGCATGAAGATCACAACTGCGCACCCACGACCGCTCCTCCGGGCCATACCCCTTCCAGTGCACCAAAAATGACAGCCGACCCCGAACCACCTTGGAGTCAAGAATCCTTTCAACAACAAACTCCCTCTGGCCACGTATCAGAAGAGGGGAAGGTCTTCCACTGGAAGAAGGATTACTAATCGCCCGTTTTAAAAGGGAACAATGAAATGTTTTATTGATACCCAAAGAACGGGGCAGATCTAACTGAAATGCCACCGGATTGATAACCCTGGTGATCTTATAAGGGCCGATGAACCGGGGCCCTAACTTATGAGATGGCTGTCTCAACTTCAAATTCTTGGTAGACAACCAGACGAAGTCTCCTAATTTGAAGCTGCAGGGTCTTTTCCGCTTATCAAAAACCCTTTTGGTCACTAATGACACAGACACAAGGGCTTTCTTCACTTTCCGCCAAATACCTCTAAGGACCGAAACCACAGAGGAACCACCAGGCGTGGAGTCCAGGGGGTCAAAAGAATTGGCCTTAGGATGATGCCCATACACACAAAGGAAGGGAGAGATCCCTGTAGCAGAGTGAGCCGCGTTGTTATAGGCAAACTCCGCCATGGACAGATGAGCAACCCAGTCAGTCTGACACTTGGAGACATAACACCTGAGGAACTGCTCCAAGGACTGGTTCACCCTTTCAGTCTGCCCATTAGACTGCGGATGGTAGCCTGACGACAAGCTGACAGAAATCTGGAGATCGGAACAAAATGCCCTCCAGAATTTGGCCACAAACTGGGATCCGCGGTCAGAGACCACATCAAGTGGCAACCCGTGGAGACGCACAACATGCAGCATAAATAATTCAGACAGGCGTCTGGCTGATGGCAGCCCAACCAGTGGAACGAAGTCTGCCATCTTCGAAAACCTGTCAACGACAACCCAGATGGCTGTCATCCCCGAGGATTTGGGCAAGTCCACCACAAAATCCATTGAAATGTGGGTCCATGGCTTAGATGGGATAGAGAGTGGATGTAATGGGCCAACAGGAACCCCTCTAGGAGTCTTATTTCGGGCACAGATGTCACATGCCCGAACCCACTGATCCACATCCTTAGCCACCGAGGGCCACCACACCGCCCTAGATAGCAACTCCCGAGTTCTGGCAATACCCGGGTGACCTGCCGACTTCTTGGCATGGAATTCCAGGAACACTCGCTGTCTTAACCTAGGAGGCACAAACAAAAGACCTACCGGAAGGTCTGGAGGAGCCTGCTCCTGTGCTCTAAGGACTAATGATAAGAGGTCCTGGGTAATGCCCACTTTAATACATGATGGGGAAACAATGGGCAACGGCTCCTCGGTGGTCTCCTGGATTGGAGCAAAACTCCGCGAGAGCGCATCAGCCTTGATGTTTTTTGACCCAGGGCGATATGTTATCAAAAAATTAAAGCGAGCAAAAAACAAAGCCCATCGTGCCTGCCTGGCATTGAGACGCTTCGCTGACTCTAAATATGCCAGATTCTTATGGTCAGTGATAATTGAGACCACAAACTTAGCCCCCTCAAGCCAGTGTCTCCACTCCTCGAGTGCATCCTTAATAGCCAACAATTCCCGGTTACCCACGTCATAATTCATCTCGGCAGGCGAAAATTTACGGGAAAAGTAAGCACAGGGATGAAGGCGATTATCAGACACTCCCATCTGAGAAAGCACTGCCCCAATACCCATCTCAGAGGCATCCACCTCCACCACAAAAGGACGCTCTGGATCTGGGTGTCGCAGCACCTTGGCCGAAACAAATGCCCTTCTGAGACGGGCAAAAGCCGCTTTAGCCTCACAAGACCAGTGAGCAACATCCGCCCCTTTCTTAGTGAGTGCCACCAAGGGCGCCACTATAGACGAAAATCCAGCGATAAATCGTCTATAAAAATTTGCAAAGCCCAGGAAACGCTGAAGCGCCTTCAAACTAGTGGGCTGCACCCAATCCAGGACTGCCTGTACTTTGGAACCCTCCATTTGGAAACCTTCTGGGGAGATAATATATCCTAGAAATGCGATTTGCTGAACTTCAAATTCGCACTTCTCCAGCTTCGCCCCAAGCCGGTGGTCTCTGAGTTTCTGGAGGACTAAGCGTACATGCTTCCGATGTTCCTCCAGGGAATGGGAGAAGATTAGGATGTCATCTAAGTATACAACTAAGAATCTATCCAAATATTCCCTGAGCACATCATTCATGAAATCCTGGAAGACTGCCGGGGCATTACAGAGCCCAAAAGGCATCACCAAATATTCATAATGCCCTGAGTGGGTATTAAAGGCAGTCTTCCATTCATCCCCCTCTCTTATTCGGATTAGATTGTACGCACCGCGTAGGTCAATCTTAGAAAAAATGGTGGCAGTACGAAGCTGGTCAAACAAGACCGAAATGAGAGGCAGTGGGTATGAGTTTTTAATCGTGATACGGTTCAATTCCCTGAAGTCGATGCAGGGTCGCAACGAACCGTCCTTTTTACCCACGAAGAAGAACCCCGACCCAACTGGAGACTGTGAAGGTCTGATAAATCCCTTAGCCAAGTTCTCCTGAATGTACTCTGCCATAGCCTGAGTCTCAGGACGTGACAGGGAGTACAACCTGCTCTTGGGAAGCTTAGCATTTGGCAACAAATCAATGGCACAGTCATAGGGGCGATGGGGAGGTAGTACCTCTGCAACTTTTTTGGAGAACACGTCCGCAAAATCTGCATAACACCCTGGCAATCCTGGCAAACTTAGCTGCGAGAGCCTGACTGGAAGGCTCAAGCAACTCCTGAAACAATCAGTACCCCAACTAAGAATCTCCCCAGAGACCCAGTCAAATTGAGGATTGTGGGCCCTTAACCAGGGTAACCCCAACACCAATGGGGCAAAAGTACAGACAGTCACATAAAAGGACAATTTTTCAGAGTGTGTGGCTCCAATAAACAAAGAAATCTGGCTAGTGCAAGAGGTAATTTTACCTTGGGATAATGGTTCCCCGTTTAACCCACAAATCTCAATTTCCGATGCCAAGGGTACTAAGGGAACAGAGTGTTTTAGGGCGAATTGGCGGTCCATAAAAACCCCGTCGGCCCCACTGTCCACAAAGGCCTCAGTCTTGACAGTTTGACCGAGGATCTTCAAGGTCACCGGAATGATAAAAGTCTTCTTGGGAAATTCTGACTTCTGGCCTGACAGGATATTTCCCATCACCCTCAGGCCCTGAAGTTTTCCGGCTTTTCTGGGCATGATACTACCACATGACCTTTATTCCCACAGTACAAACACAACCCCTGCTGTCTCCTCCGCGTCTTCTCACGCGAGGAGAGGCGGGTAGCCCCAATCTGCATAGGCTCCTCAGAAAATTCCTCAGAGTCTGAGGTTCCCTTGGGAAGGAAGGAAATCTCAGTCTCCCTTTCAAGCCTACGCTCTCTCAGCCGTCTATCCACCCGGATGGATAACTGCATGAGCTGATCCAAGCTATCAGGCAAGGGATATTGTACCAGTTGGTCCTTTATCTGGTTAGAAAGACCTCTTCGGTACTGGTGTCTCAGGGCTGGGTCATTCCACTGGGTATCATGGGCCAACCTCCGAAACTCCGTACAGTAAACCTCAACTGGCCTTCGCCCTTGCTTAAGGATCGAAATCTGAGCCTCGGCTGAGGCCGTCTTGTCAGGGTCATCATACAACATGCCCAGTGCCGTAAAAAAAGCATCAACACTTTTAAGCGACGGACAGTCAGGCTGCAACCCATATGCCCAGACCTGTGGGTCTCCTTGTAGCAAGGAAATCACTATGCCCACCCGCTGAATCTCCGACCCAGAAGACTGAGGCCTAAGCCGGAAGTATAGCTTGCAGCTCTCCTTGAAACAAAAGAACTGCGAGCGATCTCCAGAAAAACGATCCGGGAGATTTACTTTCGGCTCCTTAACCCCTGCAGGTGCTGCTGCTGCGGGAGCTCCGCCAGCAGCCTGGGAGGTGTGCATTTTAATGGACAAATCATTAAATTGTCGAGTCAGGACCTGCACCTGATCGACCACCTGTTGCAACGTATTTTGAGGGGTATGCTCCATATTCCCACAAAATTTCAACAGGAGTATTAGGCTGCTGAATATGTTATGCACACCAGTGCCTGCAGGAAAGTACTAGTGTCAGAACTGTTATGCACTCCAGTGTCTGCAGGAATGTACTGGTGTTTGAACTGTTATGCAAAACAAATGGACTCACAGACAAACTGGGGAATATGACATAACGTACACAGAAGGTGATAGGGTAACAAAATACACACACAGTGAACAGAGAAGCCCAGAGGCTAAGGAACTGGGTATCTCCCTTGTATTAGAACTGCTCAGATGTAAAAAGCAAGATGTTGTGTTTTAATACGTAGAGAACCCGAAATGCTGTTGCTAAGGGCAACAGCAAAACCCTAAAGGGTTACCAACGGGTGTGGCAGTAAACTCCTTGGTCAGAGATGGAATGATAGACACAAGGAGAGCCTCCACAATCCTGATTCTCACTTGCAGTGCACAGGTTTAAGCTTACTGCCACTAAACTGACCCCTGACACCTAGCACAGTGAGACAGGATTAGACAGGCAAGTGTTAGAATACAGCCGCAAACTTGCTAAGTTCACAGAGTAATAACAGAACCCCAGCAAGCTAAACGACTGACTCCAGTCTTACTGCTAGGTCTGGATTGGCAGAGTGTAATACCAAATCCCCAGGCCTATTTGCAGTAAGCAACAAACAAATACAAAGCTACACAGTACTGGCTAACTTTCATGAACTGACTAACCAACAGAGATTCAGCAGCATATGCTTACCCTGAAAAGAGGCCTTATAAAGCAGGTGCTGTCCACGCCCCACTCAGACCTCACAGACTGTGAGCACAAAAACCAGCACCGGATCCCCTGCCGTGCACAGAGCCTATAACCACTGCACAGCAAAAGACACGAACCGGAGTATCAGCTGCGCTCAGGTTACTCCACTAGCACTTGTCTCCCGGTTGCCATGACGACGTGGCAGCACAGGGCAGGAGACCCTAACAACACTACAGTACAGGGAGGGAGCACACACTACATACAGCACAGCACAGGGAGGGAGTACACACTACATACAGCACAGTACAGGGAGGGGGAGCACACACTACATACAGTACAGGGAGGGAGCACACACTACATAAACCACAGTACAGGGAGGGAGCACACACTACATACAGCACAGTAAAGGGAGGGAGCCCACACATTACATACTCCGCAGTACAGGGAGGGAGCACACACTACATACAGCAAAGTACAGGGAGGGAGCACCAGAGCCGGCCATAGGCATAGGCAAACTAGGTAATTGCCTAGGGAATTTGATATGCCTAGGGGCATCATCAGCTTCTGCTGATTAAAATGAACCACAGGAAAAGGAAGGGAGCCCACACACTGCATACACCATAGTACAGGGAGGGAGCACACACTACATACAGCACAGCACAGGGAGGGAGCACACACTACATACAGCACAGTACAGGGAGGGGGAGCACACACTACATACAGCACAGTACAGGGAGGGAGCACACACTACATCCAGCACAGTACAGGGAGGGAGCACACACTACATACAGCACAGTACAGGGAGGGAGCACACATTACATACAGCACAGTACAGGGAGGGGGAGCACACACTACATACACCACAGTACAGGGAGGGAGCACACACTACATAGAGCACAGTACAGGGAGGGAGCACACACTACATACAGCACAGTACAGGGAGGGAGCACACACTACATACAGCACAGTACAGGGAGGGAGCACACACTACATACAGCACAGTACAGGGAGGGGGAGCACACACTACATACAGCACAGTACAGGGAGGGAGCACACTCCATACAGCACTGTACAGGGAGGGAGCACACACTACATACAGCACAGTACAGGGAGGGATCACACAATACATACAGCACAGTACAGGGAGGGAGCACACACTGCATACAGCACAGTACAGGGAGGGAGCACACACTACATACAGCACAGTACAGGGAGGGAGCACACACTACATACAGCACAGTACAGGGAGGGAGCACACACTTCATACAGCACAGTACAGGGAGGGAGCACAAACTACATACAGCACAGCACAGGGAGGGAGCACACACTACATACAGCACAGTACAGGGAGGGGGAGCACACACTACATACACCACAGTACAGGGAGGGAGCACACACTACATACAGCACAGTACAGGGAGGGATCACACACTACATACAGCACAGGGAGGGAGCACACACTACATACAGCACAGTACAGGGAGGGGGAGCACACACTACATACAGCACAGTACAGGGTGGGAGCACACACTACATACAGCACAGTACAGGGAGGGAGCACACTCCATACAGCACTGTACAGGGAGGGAGCACACCCTACATACAGCACAGTACAGGGAGGGATCACACAATACATACAGCACAGTACAGGGAGGGAGCACACACTGCATACAGCACAGTACAGGGAGGGAGCACACACTACATACAGCACAGTACAGGGAGGGAGCACACACTACATACAGCACAGTACAGGGAGGGAGCACACACTACATACAGCACAGTACAGGGAGGGAGCACAAACTACATACAGCACAGCACAGGGAGGGAGCACACACTACATACAGCACAGTACAGGGAGGGGTAGCACACACTACATACACCACAGTACAGGGAGGGAGCACACACTACATACAGCACAGTACAGGGAGGGAGCACACACTACATACAGCACAGGGAGGGAGCACACACTACATACAGCACAGTACAGGGAGGGGGAGCACACACTACATACAGCACAGTACAGGGAGGGAGCACACACTACATAAACCACAGTACAGGGAGGGAGCACACACTACATACAGCACAGTAAAGGGAGGGAGCCCACACACTACATACTCCGCAGTACAGGGAGGGAGCACACACTACATACAGCACAGTACAGGGAGGGAGCACCAGAGTCGGCCATAGGCATAGGCAAACTAGGCAATTGCCTAGGGCATTTGATATGCTTAGGGACATCATCAGCTTCTGCTGATTAAAATGAACCACAGTAAAGGGAGGGAGCCCACGCACTGCATACACCACAGTACAGGGAGGGGGAGCACACACAACATACAGCACAGTACGGGAAGGGGGAGCACACACTACATATAGCACAGTACAGGGAGGGAGCACACACTACATACAGCACAGTACAGGGAGGGAGCCCACACACTGCATACACCACAGTACAGGGAGAGAGCACACACTACATACAGCACAGGGAGGGAGCACACACTACATACAGCACAGTACAGGGAGGGGGAGCACACACTGCGTACAGCACAGTACAGGGAGGGAGCACACACTACATAAACCACAGTACAGGGAGGGAGCACACACTACATACAGCACAGTAAAGGGAGGGAGCCCACACACTACATACTCCGCAGTACAGGGAGGGAGTACACACTACATACAGCACAGTACAGGGAGGGAGCACCAGAGCCGGCCATAGGCATAGGCAAACTAGGCAATTGCCTAGGGCATTTGATATGCCTAGGGGCATCATCAGCTTCTGCTGATTAAAATGATATGCGGCATGCCTATATTCTGTATGTAGCATTTCATATGCAGATACAGCCACAGTCTCACACAGTATATAGGCATGCTGCATATCAGTTTAATCAGCAGAAGCTGCTTGTGCATCCTAGCCACATAGCAATGCAAATAAGATGCATTTTCATTTTTAAAAAAGTGCCCAACGTTAGCATTGATGCAAGATTTGTGAGGACACATCTGTATCCAAGCAGAGGCAGAGGTCACAGTGTTCGTGGCAGTGTGAGTGCTGTGTGCATGTGAGTGGGTTGGTTGTGCAGTAGTGTTCAGAATATGTGTAAGGATCATTATGTGTGTCATGTAAAAATGCATTAATAATGTGCAACATATGTGTAAGGGGCACTATGTGTGTCATTATGTGTATAAGGGCATTAATAATGTGCGGCATATGTGTGACAGGGTACTACTGTATGTATGTCATTATGTGTATAGGGGCACTAATAATGTGCAGCAAATGTGTAGGGGGCACTATGTGTGTCATTATGTGTATAAGGGCATTAATAATGTGCGGCATATGTGTGATAGGGTACTACTGTATGTATGTCATTATGTGTATAGGGGCACTAATAATGTGCAGCAAATGTGTAGGGGGCACTATGTGTGTCATTATGTGTATAAGGGCATTAATAATGTGCGGCATATGTGTAATGGACATTATGTGTAAAAGGGCATTAATAAAGGTTGTCATAATGTGTAAGTTGCATTATGTTTATAAGGACATTAATGTGTCTCATATGTGTAAGGGGCATTACTGTGTGGAATTTTGTATAAATGCATTACTAATGTGTGGCATTATGTGTATAAGGTGCTCTACTATGTGGCATCGCAAATAGAAAGGGCACTACTGTGTCATCTAATGTAAATAAAGAGCAATAAGGTGTGGTGTAATGTGAATAAGGAGCAATTCAGTGTGATGTAATGTGAATAAGGGGCTCTACTGTGAGAAGTAACGTTTATAAGGTAAAGTGATACTACTGTGTGGATGTAATATGAATTATGGACACTATCTCAAGATAAAATGTGAATAAATTTGCAGTACTGTGTGGCGTAATTGGAATTGGGGTTACTATTGTGTGGCCATGCCCCTTCCCAGCAAGAAGATGCCCCTCTTTGGGCTGTGCGTCAAATGTGCAAACTGTTCCTATTTAAAATATAGGGGATACAAGGACTGCTATGGGTGAGGGGTGATGGTGCTGGGAAAGAGGTGCAAGGTCAGAGGCAGAACCAGCGGTGGTGCTAGGGGGCACCAGCCAAAATCTTGCCTAGGGCATCATATTGGTTAGGGCCGGCTCTGGGGAGCACACACTACATACCAGGGACATGCGGTGAGGAAAATCATCGAGGAGGCACAGCCTAGTACCAGATCCAGATTTACATGCAATATATGAGCCAAAGCGTACATCTGGGCATTATACACAGGTGCAGCAATATAAACTCCTGGAAATTTGGTGAGTTTTGATCAGAGATGTGCGGAAAAGGTCAGCAAGTGAGGCACTGCCTCACCTGCCATAGACTTTTTACTTCAGAGTTTTGACTATAAAAATGATTAGAATAATACAAATTAGATAGTATTAACATATTCTTTGTATTTTTCATATACTTTATATAGTCCAAACTCTGACACAAACGTTAGTATGAGAGGAAAGGCTCTGCCTCACCTGCCTCACCCCACCGCACGTCACTGCTACATACAGCACAGTACAGGGAGGGAGCACACACTACATAAACCACAGTAAAGGGAGGGAGCCCACACACTACATACACCACAGTACAGGGAGGGAGCACACACTACATACAGCACAGGGAGGGAGCACACACTACATACAGCACAGTACAGGGAGGGGGAGCACACACTACATACTGCACAGTACAGGGAGGGGGAGCACACACTACATACTGCACAGTACAGGGAGGGAGCACACACTACATACAGCACAGTACAGGGAGGGAGCACACACTACATACAGCACTGTACAGGGAGGGGGAGCACATACTACATACAACACAGTACAGGAAGGGGGCACACACTACATACAGCACAGTACAGGGAGGGAGCACACACTACATACAGCACAGTACAGGGAGGGAGCACACACTACATACAGCACAATACAGGGAGGGGGAGCACACACTGCATACAGCACAGTACAGGGAGGGAGCACACACTACATACAGCACAGTACAGGGAGGGAGCACACACAACATACAGCACAGTACAGGGAGGGGGAGCACACACTACATACTGCACAGTACAGGGAGGGAGCACACACTACATACACCACAGTAAAGGGAGGGGGAGCACACACTACATACAGCACAGTACAGGGAGGGAGCACACACTACATACAGCACAGTACAGGGAGGGAGCACACACTACATACAGCACAGTACAGGGAGGGGGAGCACACACTGCATACACCACAGTACAGGGAGGGAGCACACACTACATACAGCACAGTACAGGGAGGGGGAGCACACACTACATGTAGCACAGTACAGGGAGGGAGCACACACTACATACACCACAGTAAAGGGAGGGAGCCCACACACTACATACTCCACAGTACAGGGAGGGAGCACACACTACATACAGCAAAGCACAGGGAGGGAGCACACACTACATACAGCACAGTACAGGGAGGGGGAGCACATACTACATACAGCACAGTACAGGGAGGGTGCACATACTACATACACTACAGCAGGGACGTGCAGTCAAAGGAGGCAGGGGAGGCAGTGCCTCCCCTGTCATTAATGATTAAATTAAAACAAAGAAGATACTTTTGACACATATTCTGTGTCATAAGTATCTTCTTTATATAATGTAATCATTTTTTTCAGTTTAAACCTTGTTTAAGTTGATTTCAGAGGCACCGAGAATGGTGCCTCCAACTGCCAATTATAAATGGCCGGAAGCAGGGGGCTGTAAAAGCCCATTAAAAAAAACCATGTAAGCGGCACCCATACAAGTGCCTCAGAGCAGGGACGTGCTTTCAGCCCATATGAAAGCACGCCCCTGTCACTGAAGGCAGATGTGACTGGGCACCAGATTCAGCACTGACAGTGACTGTGTCCGGCTGTCACTGTCAGTGCTGTACAGGGAGGAATAGAGTTAGCTGCAGCTGTATCACATACCCAACAGCTAGGGGGAAAGCAAGAAGAATCTCCACCGGCCTCTCAGAGTAGCAGGCTAGTATCTTCCATCTGTTTTCCAACCGCCTGACGGTTGCATACTTGTCCTGCAGCCAGACACGAATTTAAGGGGAGACAAGTGGGAGTTTCAAAGCTCGCAGGCGCACTGCTGTTGTAGTCACAGTGCGCACTTCCTGTATGCATCGTGGACCGGACCAGCATGTATGTGTAACTCCACTCTTATTCCCTCTGTGTGCCTGTGTGGGTTCCGCCTCCTCTGACATGCAACCTCTTAGCTATCAACTCTGTGTGCCCTCCCTGTGTCTAATTAGGGCCATGTCCAGCCAAGCCCATTCAGGATCTCACTATGGGGACATATAGTGAGATCATGTCCCCTGTGGACCCTGCAGCTGTTGCCTGAAAGGGATACGGCAGACACTGACTGCTGTGCAGTGTTCAATAAAAGTGGTGCCCGGATTCCCGCCCCTCTAAATGTCGGCAAAGCCGCAGTGTGGGCCGTGTGACAGAGCTAGGACACTGGGAGGAGTTGCCAGGAGCAGAGGAGCTGATTAGAGCACAGGAACTGATGGTTTGTTATTTTCTTCCAGGGTTTTCAAGAGAAAAGAGGAAGGGGAGGAGGGGGTTGTCTGGACCGGACTGAAAAGATGGGCACTTCCTGCCTGCATTGCTAATTATTTTATAATAGTGGGGGAGATATATATTAACGGGTTGGGTATGAAATTCCTGCAGTAGGGATGCCAGCAGTCAGATGAATGACCGCGGTATCCCGACAGTGAGAATCCCGGCAGCAGATGGGGATAAGTATTTTACCCCCCACACTCTAATCCTTTGGTTTGTCAGCTAGGGCTAACCCTCAGGGGTTGTCAGCTATGGCTAACCCCCCTCCTCACCTAGTGACTACCCCTCCCCCTGTGCCCTAACCCTCACCCCAATAGTCACCTTTGAGCTGCCGGTGTCCCAGCGCCAGTCTCCTGATGGGATTCCGAATGCACCCCACATTAACAACTTATAAGTGCCAAATGCGCTAGATCTGGTGCAATTTGACACTTCTATCACTATGCAAGATTTAGTGTAGAGAAAATCACTATACTCTTTTGTCTCTGCATACTTGTAATAAAACATTGCCACCGCCATACTGTTATATGACAATGGTATTCCAGCAGCACTTAAAGAACAAAGAGCCCACCGTTATGCCTATTAATTTTCCACATATCAGCATGATTACCTGCGAGTATATGCAGTGTGTCGAGCAGTGGCCAACTAGGAAAGCAGAGGACACCTGTTTGTTTATTTTATTTGCTGGGACGTCAAAAGTACAAGGGTCTTTGAATGTAATGCGCAAGCACCGCTGTCGGCTCTCATGCACATGCGTCAGCGCTGACTGATTCATGCAAGCGCCACTAGGACTGTCAGTCTTGCACATGTAATATTTGCCTGCCATTGCTGGAAATATCTTTCTCCTCTATAGGGATTTCACTGACCCGTGGTGGGCAATTCAATTAGAAGTGATGAGAGTATGTTGATGTGCTATGGTGACAACATTTGAGTGCTAGCAAAGGCACCCTACAATGGGGCGAATCAATTCAGCACGATATGAACAGCATTGGGAAGGAGGTCTAAATAGTTATTCATTTGTCCCTATCACACCCTGCACTTAGTTCGGAGATGCCAATTAACGTGCCTTAAGCCGCGTATTTAGGGCCTAATTCAGACCTGATCTCTGTTGTGCACAATCGCACAGTGGGCGATTATTGAACAACTGTGCATGCACAGGGATCGTAGTGCGCAGGCGCGATGCCAAACTGCTACTAGGTTTTGTATTTGTTTATAGCTTTTTGACAAGCGATTTTTATAAATATATATTTAAATGGTCTTTTAAACCACCATAAACCACTCCTGCAAAAGTTTTGTTACACAAATGTTTCCATTACAGTTTGTTGGTAGAAGAGCAAGGGCCACATGCTTTTGTTTGCGCCCAGGCTAAAAGTTGCCAGCCCCTGAGTTTCAGGGCATGTAAGTGTTTAGTTACACAACAACACCATGGGTATTTTGATGTCCAGGTCTTCCATTAACTTAATAGCGCCACACCCGCGGCGACCCCAATACATTTTATACACACACCTACACAACAACCAGTGCCTCACCAGACATAGTTGAAGCACTTTGCATTAGAGATTGTCCCAGGGCTGGCTGTGAGTGCAGCCTCATCAGCTGGCATCCTAAGAACAAGGTACGTCCTGCTCCTGTCCAGTCCCCAAACCATACACTGTGACTGGGGACGCCCTAACCCTTACACCATCATGATAATGCAAATAATGTAATTAAAATTAACTTCCCTGCCGGGTCCCCTTCAGTGCTCAGTTGCCGTTCTGACCAGTTCAGTGAGAGTGCAGGAGCTGGGGTGGCAGCGAGTGTAGTGAACCCGGCTACAACCATCGCTATGCTGATGCTCCCGGGCCGGGCTCGTTGAAGAGACCTTTGGCTGTGGCCAGAGAGAAGATGCCGCTTGGCTGGTTAACTTTCTCCAGGTCCCCCATTGGTAGAACAGCTTCACCATTTTTCACGGCCAGTCAGGGCCGGTTCGAGCCCTCTCTGCGCCCCGTGCAGGAAATGGGGGCATGGCTTAATACAGGGGGCGTGGCCAGGTACGCGCCTTGTACAGTAGTAGCGCCGCTTAAATGCTGAGCGGTGCGCGATGACGTCATCGCGCACCGCACAGCAAAAGGTCCTCTCCACGAAGGGAAACTAGACGCGTAGTGCCTAGTTCCCTTTGTGGAGAGGACCTTTGCTGTGCGGTGCGCGATGACGTCATCGCGCACCGCTCAGCAAAGGTCCTCTCCACGAAGGGAAACTAGACGTGTAGCGTCTAGTTCCCTTCACAGGGGACACAGCCGCACAGCCGTGGGACACAGTGGGCAGCGGAGGGCACAGCAGTGGCGGATCTTGCCATGGTGCGGCGCCCTCCGGATAGCGCCAGCGCCCTCCGGAAGGCGGCGCCCCGGGCAAAAGTCCTGCTTAGCCGTGGCAAGATCCGCTTAGAATTAGAATTTCAAAACTGACCCAATTTCAACTTAAACATTTGGGTACCCCACCAAAATGCACCCCAGAGTTGAAAGAAGTTGATTCTGATGCCTGATGTTAGAATAGTTGCTAATAATGTGGTGGAGGTATTTAAAAATTCCATAGTAAACAGACTGGTTGAAAAATGACCCAATTTTTACTTTAAACATCAGGTATCCCAGATTTGGTATATGAAAAACTCCATAGACGTTAGACCCTCCATTTTGGCTGAACATGAAAATTTCTAAACTAAACCAATGTCAGCTTAAAACCTAAGGTACCCATCCAAAATGCATCCCAGAGTTCAAAGAAGTTGATTCTGATGCCTAATTTAAGCATAGGATCAAATAATGTGGTGGTTGCATATGAAAAATAACATAGGCCTCAGACCCTCCATTTTGGCTGAAAATGAAAATTTTTAAACTGGCCCAATTTCAGCTTAAAAATGTATGTACCCATCTAAAATGCATTGCAGACTTGACAGGATTTGGTTCTGATGTGTGTTGTTAGAGTAGTAGCTTATAATGTGGTAGAAGTATATAAAAAAAAAATCCATAGGACATTTTGGCTGAAAATTAAAATAAAATAAAAAAAACTGGCCCAATTCCAGCTTAAAAATGTAGGTACCCATCCAAAATGCATCCCAGACTTGAAAGAAGTGGTTTCTGATGCCTAGTGTTAGAATAGTAGCTAATAATGTGATGGTGGTGGTGGTGGTGGTGGTGGTGGTGGTAGTGTGGTTGGCATATGAAACATTCCAGAGGCCTCGGACCCTTAATTTTGGCTGAAAATGAAACTGTCAAAACTGACATAATTTTTGCTTTAAACTTTAGGTAACCATTCAACATGTATCACACAGTTGAAAGAAATTGGTTCTGATGCCCCGGTATTAGCATAGGAGCTAATAAGATGTTGGTGGTATATGAAAACATCTATAGGCCTTGGACCTTCCATTACGGCTAAAATGGACATTTGCAAAACTGACAATTTCTGCTTTAAAAACTTTAGTTATGCATCCAAAATGCATCCCAGAGTTAAAGAATTTGATTTTGATGTTTAGTTTTAGAAAAGGAGCTAATGATATGGTGGTTGTACATTGTACCCGGACAAATCTATCTTCAAGACACGGCAGCTCAAGATGCCTACAGGCCAGGCTTGCCTACCCTCCCGCATTCAGCGGGAGGCTCCCGTTTTTTAATTAACCCTCCCGCTGGTCCACGCACCTGGCCATGCCTCCCGGATTTTACAGGTCCTGCTGAAAATATGGACTGCGCATGTGCGAGTCCAAAAATGCTGGGGGGGCCTGCACGGGACGGGAGACGCCACTGACGTCAATGCTGGTAGCGGTGGCTGACTGTCCTGAAGAGGCAGTGTGAGCGGAGGATCTTCACTGCAGCCAGCCTCAGAGGTGCGGGATAGAGCAGAAGCTTCGGGCAGAGACTGGGAGCTGCAGTGTGTGAGACCTGAAGGGGTGGGGGGGGTTAGCAATGCAGGGAGCTGCTGTGATGGATAACAGCAGGTTCAAAGCCCTTCAGTGTCCATCCCCCTGACTCGGTCTCCCCTTCCTGCCCCCCATCAAATACGGAATATATTTATTTTACCTGGGCCCCGCCCCCTCCTGTGATCACTTTCTTCCCATCTGAGACAGGCAAACATTTTCTTCCTGATACAGCAGCAGCAGGAAGCCGAGGCTCCGCCCCTCTCACAGGCCCCGCCCCTCCTGCGGCCCGCGATTTCCTCCCCTCCACCCACAACTATGAGGATCCAGCACAGAGCTCCTGCAGGTAAGAGCTCTCTGTGCTCACCATCTTCAAACCAATATATTAGCATGACAAGCCTACAACGCAACATCATTTTGTTACTATGGGCCTGTTATTTTTCCTTTAAATTGACACTAATGGAGGTATCCAATTAGGTGTGATCTGTGTTTACCGGATGGTCATTATCGCAGTATCCGCAATCGCGCAAAAACACATGGGATCGGGGATAAGTACCCGATCCCATGTGTTATCACGGCTCAGCTGCTTATCGCGGATTTTGCTTCAGGTGGCTGAGGCATCCGAAGAAAATCAGCGATAAGTGCCAGCATCAGGGGGAGGAGAGCGCCGCATTGGGGCTAATAGGATAGCCCCCAGCGATACAGTTACCTGCGGTCATTGACATGGCTAATTGGATACCCCCTTATGTGTTAGGTCTGAAATCTACAAAGCTCCCTAATTGTGTGCTTGAAGTCTGACATCCCTGACACAGGATGGGGCACTAAGTAACTTACACAGCACATACCGGCAGGTCCAGCGACAGGGGGGTACAAAGGGTACACCCGTCATAGGCCCCAAAGTTAAGGAGGACCCCGAGGTTCAGGGGGGCATGCACAAAACATTGCTGCAGTGTGATAATCTGACCACGCCGGCAGCCAGTCCAGCACGGCACAATAGGCTATAAAGAAATAAATATATCAATCCGGCCAGTGTACCCCATCACCTCCCCCGGTTACCCCGTCAGCTGATCTGATACATGGGGTCATTCCGAGTTGATCGCTAGCTGCCGTTGTTCGCAGCGCAGCGATCAGGCTAAAAATCAGCATTTCTGTGCATGCGTATGGGCCGCAGTGCGCACGCGCGACGTACTTTCACAAAAAACTATGCAGTTTCACACAAGGTCGAGCTACTCTTTTCAGTCGCTCTGCTGATCGGTGAGTGATTGACAGGAATGACCGTTTTCCGGGAGTATGCTAAAAACCTCAGGCATGTCAGATGAAAACGCAGGCGTGCCTGGGGAAACGGGGGAGTGGCTGGCCGAACGCAGGGCGTGTATGTGACGTCAAAACAGGAACTAAATAGTCTGAAGTGATCGCAAGGTAGGAGTAGGTCTGCAGCTACTCAGAAACTGCATGAAAATATTTTGGAGCAGTTCTGCTAATCTTTCGGTCGCACTTCTGCTAGGCTAAGATACACTCCCAGAGGGCGGCGGCTTAGCCTTTGCATTGCTGCTAAAAGCAGCTAGCGAGCGATCAACTCGGAATGAGGGCCTGTGTTCTAAAGACTCCACCCGTTCCTGCCACTCAACTCGGAGCTGCTTCCCAGTGGCGTCTCTAACTGGGTTTCACAGTGCCTCACAGGGGAGGATGGTCCGTCTCTGTCCCGTTGTAACAGCCAAGGCCGCCGCCTTCCCGGAGCTGCAGATAGAAGTCAGCGTCACCAGACCCACAGTGCACGGACAGCGGAGATCACCGGCGGTTTTATGAAGAATTCGGTACTTAAATATACTTACCAGTAGTTTAGGGACTATTAAAGGGTATGATAGCCGGACTGTATCTCACCGGCAGTGCAGCACCTCCACGCTTCACTGTCCTCTCAGAAAGTCTCTCTAATGGTCGATTTATTTTTATCTTTTATTTCACCTCTGTGACGGAGATTATTAATTAACTATAACTTCCCTTTGTGAGGGCAACATACATCTTTAATACACCCCGCCGGGGGGGGGGCACCCATTAACAAATAAATTATTAACTTAAGGGTTTTTTAAACAGTTTTATATCAATTTGCTAACACCACATTTATAACACACACACACACACACACACACACACACATATAGTGGCGGGGTCAAGTTGGGGTCCCCCAGAGATATGAGCATACCGTGCCCCAGAATTTCTGTTGCTGGCCCTGCATACCAGAAAGTGTTTATTTGATTTACAGACCCTGTAGGCAGGGCCAACACTCTCTGCACTCTGCTGCTATCCCAGGCTTGCCTTCCCTCCAACATTCAGCAGGAGGCTCCCAGTTTTTAATATAGCCTCCCGCTGCCCTGCAAATCTTACTTGTCCTCCCGGTTTTTCACTGTCACCCGTGAGAATCTGGACTGGACATGCATGAGGCCTGAAATGTCGGAGGCGGGACCTGTACGGGGGACATCATGACACATGATTTCATGTCACTTAAATGCCGACCACCGCGGGGTTGTGGGTAGTGGTGGCCGCCTAGCAATGCATGTTCAGAGAGGCACAAACCAAAATCATTGCCATTGCCGGCTCTAACGCCGCTCTTAGCCTTAGAGGGAAGGATGTAGTTATGTGACCGCTGGTCTCCAGCCCACCGATCACAATACAGGCACCTACGTTCCGCCCCTATCACAATCATCACAACAGTCGGCATGCTGACTAACAGGGACTATTCCCACTGGTGGGTGTCCATGGCACCCATAGAGTGGGAATAAAACTGTGGTGAGCAAAGCTCGCCACTGAGCCCACAAGGGACTTCGTTGCGCATCCCAACAGTCAGGATGCCAATGGTCACAATACTGACAGTGGCATCCCAACACATTTCGGCAGTTGGCATTAGGTTTAATGTGAGACTGCAGGGAAGGGGGGGGGGGGGCGGGGGGGGGAATAGGGTCAGGCTGTGGGAAGGAGGGGTTAAAGGTAGGCTGTTAGGGGGATAGTTGGATGGAAGGGTGTGGGATGGGAGGGTTAGTGTTAGGCTGCGGGAGGGAAGAGTTAGGGTTATGCACTAGGAGGAGGGTTAGTGTTAGGCTGCGGGAGGGAAGAGTTAGGGTTAGGCACTAGGAGGAGGGTTAGGCTGCGGGAGGGAAGAGTTAGGGTTAGGCACTAGGAGGAGGTTTAGGCGGCGGGAGGGAAGAGTTAGGGTTAGGCACTAGGAGGATGTTTAGGCGGCGGGAGGGAAGAGTTAGGGTTAGGCACTAGGAGTAGGTTTAGGCGGCGGGAGGGAAGAGTTAGGGTTAGGCACTAGGAGGAGGGTTAGTGTTAGGCTGCGGGAGGGAAGAGTTAGGGTTAGGCACTAGGAGGAGGGTTAGTGTTAGGCTGCGGGAGGGAAGAGTTAGGGTTAGGCACTAGGAGGAGGGTTAGGCTGCGGGAGGGAAGAGTTAGGGTTAGGCACTAGGAGGAGGTTTAGGCGGCGGGAGGGAAGAGTTAGGGTTAGGCACTAGGAGGAGGTTTAGGCGGCGGGAGGGAAGAGTTAGGGTTAGGCACTAGGAGGAGGTTTAGGCGGTGGGAGGGAAGAGTTAGGGTTAGGCTCTAGGATGAGGTTTAGGTGGCGGGAGGGAAGAGTTAGGGTTAGGCACTAGGAGGAGGGTTAGGCTGCGGGAGGGAAGAGTTAGGATTAGGCACTAGGAGGAGGGTTAGGGTTAGGTTGCAGGAGGGAAGAGTTAGGATTAGGCACTAGGAGGAGGGTTAGGCTGTGGGAGGAAAGAGTTAGGATTAGGCACTATGGGGAGGGTTAGGGTTAGGCTGCTGGAGGAAAGAGTTAGGGTTAGGCACTAGGAGGAGGGTTAGGGTTAGGCTGCGGGAGGGAAGAGTTAGGGTTAGGCACTAGGAGGAGGGTTAGGGTTAGGCTGCGGGAGGGAAGAGTTAGGATTAGGCACTAGGAGGAGGTTTAGGCTGTGGATGGGGAGGGTTAGGCTGTAGGAGACGGAGGTTAGGGTCAAGCTGGGCAGAGTAAGGGTTACAGTACCAAAATGTGTCAGGATTATGACTGTCGGGATCCCGTACCCAACCCGGCCACAGATTTTTAGACTAATGAAATTAATGTGCAGTGCTTTTGGCTAATTACAATTTTTAAGGAGAATTCTTCATTGGATAAGGTTCACAGCTCTCTTCTCTAATTGTGTACAGCACTCTTTCTTATATAGTCCTACTTATCCGGACTATTGGTTGGACTTTCAAAGACACTTTTTTTTATTCAAGTGACCCTGATTAGACATTCTATATTTGTATAACTTGCAGTGGTCACAAATGTGTTAATTGGATGCAACTATGAGCATACAACTGTTTTGATGGATGGGAATATGTTACATGTTGCATTGTAACTTTTTCAATTTTTTTTATAGATTCATCTTTTTCAGGTACCAGCGGTTTACATAATAATACATTTAAGTTATTTGATGTGTAAATAAATTGCTACATCTACTTATAATAATAGAGCTGAATTTGTTTACTTGGTTTTTATGCAAATGTCAGCGCTGCTTAAATTCTTTGTTTTGTTGTTACCATTTAGTAGGGCTGGCACCCTTTGAAGCAGCTGCTATATAAGTATATATTGCTGTGTGCCTGGAATTATTTCATATCTTCTAGTGTGTAGAATAAGCGGAGGCTAGTGTGCTTGGTGGCAGTGTGAGCCGCAGTGGTGGCCTCTTCTCCCCCAACAGTGGCCTGTTATAATTGAAGGGACTTAAGTAAACCAGAACTGCATAATAGGATCCGTAGTGGTTGGGCAGGAGAATGGGAAGAGACTGGGTGCTGAGTGTCACAGGCATTAGCTGCACTCTGAAAGGACACTCACTGACAGTCATCCATGGCTATCAGTGAGTGCTCTATCTGGGGGCAGGCAATGCCTGTGACACTCAGCGCCCATTTACTTCCCTTGCATCTGCCAGCATTGGGGTCTTGGGTTACTGTACAAATGAAGCCAAGCTCACAGTGACCCATCTTAAAATGAATACATGTTATTTGTACAGTTGTATATGCAAGTTCTCATTTACTGTGTATAAGTTACCAGGGCATTACAGGAGGGAGCAAAGGGTGATTTTTAAATAAAATTAAGTAACCTCACCAGTCCATTGGTGGAGCTAGATACACACTTTGGGTGGTACATGACACGCCCCCTCAACGGCACACCGCACATTCTGCTACGACTTGCAATCTCCCTGAAACTAGTTTTCAAAAGTAGGCAAGTATGCTACAGGCAGTCACTCTTTATATGAGCAAACCATAAAGAAACACCTTGAAGGCATCCACACTATTGCCACAGGAGCATTATCAATATTGTTAGCAAAATAACCTCCCCCCCCCCCGCAGAGCTTTCAATTATGGCTTATTTGTAGTAGCCATTACAGATGCAGTTTCTAGATCCAAAGACCCATGAGACCACAGAAATCCAGTCTCAGCACAAGCGGGAAGTGGACCTAAGCCACACTGAAAGCTAACCGTAATAGGATGAAATTAATGTTTAAAGAAAACATTCCTATTGGCTTTACTGTAAAATATGCTGAATGTACCTTTTTAAAGTAGTCATTTTTGGCCAAATTTGAAAAAAATTGTGATTTTATTGAAAAAAATATATTACTATGTGTGCGGGGAAGCTTTAGATCAGCCATTTTTTGATTGTTAAGAATGATGTATGTTGCACACATTACCTCCCTTGTTACAGAGATCCTTTTTGGAAACACCTGTTGCTTCTAGTGGAATGACTGGACTGGACCACTACAGCAATGCAACACCAAGAACAAGATCTTCGTGAATACAGATAGGGACATGGGGGGTCAATCCGATCTGATCACACGCTAGCCATTTTTTGCAGCGCTGAGATCAGGTAAAAAAACTCTGCAAAACTGCGCATGAACATGATCCGCAATGCACAGGCGCATCATACGGGTACAAAGCGGATTGGTGCTGGGCGAAGGATTTAACGAAGATTCCATTCGCACAGTCGATCGCATGAAGATTGACAGGAAGAAGGCGTCTATGGGTGTCAACTGACCGTTTTCAGGGAGTGGTTAGAAAAACGCAGGCATGTTCAAGCATTTGCAGGGCGGGTGTCTGGCGTCAATTCCGGGACCGGAGAGGCTGAAGTGATCACAGCGGCTAAGTTCAGACCTACTCAGAAACTGCACAAACTGTTTTTGTAACGCTCGGCTGCACAAGCATTTGCACACTTGCAAAGCGGAAATACACTCCCCCATAGGCGGTGTCTATCTGATCGCAGCGCTGCAAAAAATAGCTAGCGAGCTAACAACTTGGAATGACCCCCATGGTGACATCAAGTCGAGCAGGACATACCTAACAATTAGCTCTTTACATACAACCTGACAGGCAGTTTGCTACACATATAAAATACTTGAAAGAAAGCTACAAATGTAATCCTCAATGCTAGACATACCTGATGTTGCCGCAGTAAGTTATAAGGGTATTTATATATGAAACATATTTTGCAGTACAGCACAATGCTCAGAAATGGATAAAACTCTGTTATATACATTTGCAATTATATCATAAGACACCAACCACATAAAGGTGTCTCTCCTCTGGTGGTCCTATACTACACACTGTTCATTGCATTGTGTTCACAGAGGTAGGATATATTGATATACAACAGTGATTCAATGACAGCAATCTCCAACAGGAGATTCTTTTATTAGGTCTCAAGAACTTCTGGATTAAAAATGGTAATAATGTACATGGCAAGAATTATCACTATAATGAAAATGGGAGAAAATGATCAAAGATAGCAGATTACAGGAGAAACAATTTAGCTACAGCTCAAAATACATTGGGACATTCAATAATTCAATGGTTTCAATAAATGTAATCACAGATATATGTATATTCTGAGAAAAATGATACAACAAGAAAAACATTAAAGAAGGTCACAAGAATACCGGTTTCAATATCAATTGCTAGTTTTCTAAATATACCTGATACTCAAAAAACTCACAATCTTCACAAGCTATATATGTTGGAGCTCACGGATCTTACAGTGCCATATTATTGCAATGGGAGACTGTGGTATAACTGGACTTGTTGCACAAGGGATGGAGATCCTACAGTACCACAGTGTTGCAATGGGGGCTGTGGTATAACTGCACTTTTAGAAGAAAGATTGATCCTGGGTTTCAGTTAGTAAATGTCACTGTACTCCAATAATGCATAAGGATGTATGTAACTAAAGGTGCCATAGAATCTCTAACAAGCAACTGTCTCTGTAGTAATTATCTCTTGGAATAAATAACTAAGTCTTTTACTCACTAAAACAACTCAATATCTCTATGAAGTTCTTCTCACAAGTAGTGTCTCTGTACTGGTTAATACTGTGTTAAAACAGGGGTCACTCTGTGTGATTCTTAGTCAACGGTCAGGTAGCACCCCTTTATTCCATGTGTAGTATGTTTGTGACCATGGACAATAGGGCTTAGCCCTCACCCTCCTGCAGTCTGCCACAACACTCTCTGTTACTCACTCTGAGCCTCACATGTTATTTCACTCTCACCCGGAATCTATCTCAGCGGTTTCAGCTCTCTCAAAAATGGCAATGGTATCCACGCCTCTGCACAATCCTGGCAGTGTCCAGTCCCCAGCTGCAATGTCTTACGCCTGCTCTCCCAGTTCTCCACAGTCATGAAAGCATCCTGCTGCTTCAACTCTGCAGTGCTAGGTTCCAAAGTTTGTGTTACCACCTGGTTTGTGCCTAATCAGCACTTCTGCCCTGCTCCTCGCAACACATCCAGCTCCTTCAATGGCTTCTCTCCAACAACCACGTCACCTCTCACTTCTTTCCACTAGGCTACGCTTGCCCTCTCTGTCTCTGTCCAATTGGAAACTGCAACCTCACAAACAGGACATGTGACCTGGCTATTGCCATCCCCTAACACCTGCGGTACCAGCCAAATGAGTCACCAGGTCGCAAACACTAAGGGGGTGCCAGTGACACAGCCCTGGCTGGTGGAACCCCACTCTGCTGCGCCTGGACAAGTGGCTGGCTTGACAGCAACAGAATTTCAAAAATAGTGCCCAATCGCAGCTTGGGAAAGGCAGCCAATCAGGAGTAACCACTATTGATTGTCTTTCTGTCTGCGAGCTGTGATTGGCTCATGGCCAGATGGCAAATTCAAGATGATGCTGCTACAGTGTCTGTCCTTGGCTTGCTGCTGGCCCAGTATGTGGTCTGCTGGTGGCCCAGTACCTCTCTCTCCCCATGTCTGGTACAACAGTACCAGAAGTCCCCCCTTGATGGTGGCCCTGATGTTCACCACAGGGCTGAACACTGCCTAGGAGAATCTGGAGCACAATTAAACTATTGACACTAGAGCTGTGTGGGCCGGTTTTCAGAGAAACAAGCACACCCGAACTTCCGGGATCCAAAGAAATTCGAGACAAAGCTTGGATCTGCCTGTCTGCCTCAGATCCCAAAATGAGCCAAAATATCATCCTCCCACTGTCAGATCTCACGGGTTTTGGATTTGGTGCCAATTTCAAAGTCCCATTGAAATCAAAGGGATGACCGCTGATTGAGAGTGGCGTCTTTCACGTCTCTCAGCCAATAAGTGCTTCCCAATAGATTTCAATGGGCACAGCAGGGCAGAGCACATGGAAGATTTAGGCCAACCCCGCTGGAAACCCCACACTGCTGACAACCGCACACTGAGGACTCCACCGACACTCCCACACTGAGGACACTGCCAGCACCCTCACACTGAGGACACTGCAAGCACCCCTGCACTGAGGACTGCGCAAGCACCCCTGCACTTCCAACACTGCTGGCACCCCCGCACTTAGGACACCACTGACACCCCCTGCACTATTGATACATCTTACTTAAACTGTATCCAACGCTCACTGTATCCGACCTGCACTTTATCCGACCCGCACTATATCCGACCCGCACTATATCCAACCTGCCCTGTATCCAACAGGAACTGTGTCCATGGCACACTGTATCTGACCCACACTGAAACCTACACTGCATTCGACCTGCACTATATCCTGCACTGTATCTGACCTGCACTGTATCTGACCCACACTGTTTTCGATCTGCACTGTATCTGGGGCATACTGCATCCAGGGGACACTGTACCTGAGGCACATTCAGGGCCGTCTTTTCGTATGGGCTCAATGGGCTCTTGCCCAAGGGCCCCAGGAGTTTAAGGGCCCTAGGCTGATAGCTGAGGGTCCCCTCTTTCCAGGGGTACCAGATTTTTGAAAATCGGCCCTGGGGAACTGGTGATATCTGACTTGAAAGCAGAGGTCCCCATCCAAGCCTGTTAATTGCTTTTTCCAGTCAGATATCTCAGGTTCTGTCTGATTTAGAGATTGTCTGAGGGTATAATCCAAAAGCTGTGACTCTCCCCTTTTGGTGGACACTGGCAAATTGTTTCTACTATGCCCAGAACCAGAGATATCAACCTTCAAGCAGCTGGTCCCTGCTTCAGCTTCACACGACTAATATGCAGTTTTATATTTTCGTTGGTGAATTGCTCTGGCTCCTGAACTCTGATCCCCAAGTCCCCAGTACCTCCTGAAAGGTTGGATTCTCTATTTTTTTTCCCCAATCTAAGCTAAGAAATATATTTTCAGGAACTTGAGATATCTGCAGTCAAGCAATCTGCCCCCTCACCAGAAAATGATAAATATTAAGCCCACTCCACTATCCACCCCTCCCCTATGTATTAAACACCCCCTAACACCCTGGAAGTCATGTACCAGATCTTCTTCATTCAGCCCAATGCCCCCTTCTACAGTTTAGCCCCATCTGGGCAGTAAAGAAGTAATTAGCATAAATTACTGCTCCAGGTCCTACATGTTAACACCCTCTACCGCCCATGGGACATCAAAGCTGCCGCTGATAGCAACCCCCACCCGTAATGCTGGAGGATGGGTAGGGGGCCCAGTGCATTGCTGTGCCCAGGGGCCTACACTGCTGTTAAGACGGCCCTGGGCACATTGTATCTGAGGCACACTGTTTCTTGCACTGTATCCAACCCACACTGTATCTGACCTGCACTGTAACCCACACTGTATCAGACATGCACTGTATTAAACCTGTGCTTTATCCTGCAGTTACATAACTCTATTTTTATGATTGGGGAAATGTTGGAGAGCTGCTCAACAAAATGGCTGATTGATCAGGGCTTTATATGGGCACAGAGTGCCAGTTATCATTGGCCCAGGACCCCCAGGAGGGAGGAACAGATTTGGCACATAGAATAGACATTTGCTGGGGGCATGTGCATTTGTTTAGGTGCATCCATGTCTACTGTTGCTATTTAACACATGATTTAGGGATTTTTTATTTGACATTTGTTAACTACTACTATTACTACTATAGAGCAATGATATTCCACACACAATTCTTAGTAAATTTCTGTGTTTAATTGTTTGTATTGAAAGTACTTGTGTGTTTCTTTGATATGTTAATTCTAATACATTACTAATTTGCAAAACAAATTTTAAATAGAAATAACTACTGTGTGTGTTTGTGCCGCTGTTCTGTTGCTTAGTTTAACTTGCCTTTGGTCTACAGTATGTATATCAAAGGAATGACATTCATTCATAAATCGCTTCAAACATATACATATATAGGTCCCCCAATCCTTTTCAGTAGATTTGTTCTCAAATCTGTGATTCACCTTGGACATTTGACCTTGAAAAAGACCCGATTTACTGGGTCGAACTGTTTTGGTTTGCTGTGGAGGACGTGGATGAGAACTGGACTGATGGTGACCGGATTGTACTGCAGAAAGAGACCTATTAATAACACCGCTCACATGCTCCTAAAAACTGCCCATTGACAGTTAACAATGGATAAATGGGTTCGGTTCCCTGAGAACCGAACCCGCCTGAACTTGGGGATCTGAGTCTGGATCTGAGTCAGGCTCGGTTTTGCGCGCCTATCTCTGATCTGAAAATGAGTCAAAATGTCATCATCCAACTGTCAGATCTCACGAGTTTTAATTTCTATATATAATACTGATGATCGGTGCCATCTTCACTCCGGACTTGGAGTGTGCACAGTGAGAACATGTTCCTTCTGTGCTGTTTGCCGTTAGGGAAGGAGCAAGCAGGGAGAGAGCAAAGTGGGACAGGAGAGAGCAAATGGGGGCAGGAGAGAGCAAATGGGGGCAGGAGAGAGCAAAGGTTATTTTGCAGGAGAGTTGAGTTTGGTGTGCTGTCACTGTGTTACGGCTGCATCGTAGCATACTGTTACTGTATATGTATAGGACAAGGTATTTTCTGTCTATAAGGGGCTGTATACTGTCATACACTACTTTATATCCTCTGTGTGTGATCCGAAGCGAAAAATATATTTTTATTGGTGTGTCACTCTACTAGTACTGTGGCTGCCATACACTACTGCTATATATCATCTGTGTGTGATCCAGATCAAAAAATATATTTCTATTGGAGCATCACTCTGACTACTAGTAGTGTGGCTGCCATACACTACTGCTATATATCTGTGTGTGTTCCAGAGCAACAAATATATTTCTATTGGTGCATCACTCAGTGACGACTACCAGTACTGCCGTACACTACTGCTATATATGTGTGTGATTTAAAGCAAAAAATATTTCTATTGGTGCATCACTCTGGCCACTAGTACAGCGGCATCCATACTCTACTGCTATTTATCCTCTGCATGTGATCCAGAGCAAAAAATATTTATATCTGTGATACAAAGAATGAAGAAACATTTTCCACCAGCGCATATAAATAACAACTGTATACTTAGTTTCAAATGTTTAAGATGGACTCCTTATCTTCCTCTTTCACTCCAAATGTCTTTCCTCTGATCCGCATGACATTTGGAGTGAGGGAGGAAGATAAGAAGTCCATCTTAAACATTTGAAACTAAGTATACATTTGTTATTTCTATGCGCTGGTGGAAATTGTTTCTTCATTCTTTGTATCACAGTCTATGGTGGGGGATTGGAAAAACCTCTTTAAAGACACTGTACCACCAGCTGCAGTGTGCGCACAGTGATTTCGTTGCTACTTTTGTATTGCATGCTATATATGTGTGTGATCCAAAGCACAAAATATATTTCAATTGGTGTGTCACTCAGTGACAACTACTAGTACTGCTGTACACTACTGCTATATATCTGTGTGTGATCCAAAGGCAAAAATATATTCTCAGTTATTTATTATTATTAAGAAAAATTATAAATTAGATACATTTTAATTGCATATAAATAAACTCTCCACACTCATATAGTGAAATTTCTGCATATAAAAGATATATTTGAGGAAATTAAGAATTTGATTCTAAATAAATCAAATGAAATAAATGAAATAAAAATAAATTGAAATTAAAATAAATTAAATTAAATCTAAAATATTGTCTTTTTTATTCTTATTTGCCTTAATCATCTTTTTGTGAACTGAAATCTTAAGCTTTGCCTAATGCGTCTTTTTTAAAATACATTATTTTAAAAAAAATATTTGGTCCTCCCAGTTTATACATCCAAGGGCTGCTCCTGCTCCGTCCAGCTAACTTGGTGCAACCTTTTGTCCTAAAATGGATAAAAACAATATTGGGAGCTAAGACGTGTTCAGAATAGTCTGTAAATGAGCGGAAATTAATGTTATTGAAGTTAATAATACTGTAGGAACAAAACACCCCAAATTCTGTTATTTTAGCTGTTTTGATTATTTAAAAAAAATCCAGATCCAAATCCAAAACACACAAGGGTGGGTTTGGCAAAACCAATCCAGATCCAAAACATGAAGGAGATCCAGATCCAAAACCAAAACACAAAACCCGAAAAATGGCCCGGTGCACACCCCTAGTTCTATCAAATAGCCGGTAATTGCAACATTGTAGCCACTTTATGATCCTCACATAGGTGGGGATCATAGGGTCGACAGTAAGTAGGCCGACAATCGTTAGGTTGACTAATATTGGTCAACAGTGACTAGGTCAGGACCTGGAATAGGTTGACATGGTCATTAGGTCGACATGGAAAAAGGTCAACATGAGTTTTTTATATTTTTTGGTGTCCTTTTCTTCATAAAGCGAATGAGAACCCCAATAAGTGCACATATCACCATGCATAGCTTGCTTCACTCGCCATGCTTTGGGCAAAATTACTATTCCCAATCATAGGCCACGTTGAACGTGAAGTACAGTATGAAAAAGTTCAAAGAATTTTTAAAAATTTGTAAAAAATCATGTCGACCTTTTCATGTGTCGACCTTTGCCATGTTGACCTACTGACCATGTCGAACTATTAACCATGTTGACCAATAGTGGTCGACCTAATGAGTGTTGACTTAAGTGCTGTCGACCTAAAGACCGGATACCCCTCACACTGTGGATGTCTATTTTTATATACGGATGTTATTTTTATATGAGAATTAAAACTGTGCTTCACTATATTCTCTTTCTCTTATCTTTACTTTTTTGGGGAAACTTTGCATACATTTGAGAACAAAGTTACTGAAAAGGTAACGGTGACCTACAGTATATATGTATATGTTTGTAGTGCTTTATGAGTGAATGTCATTCCTTTGATATACATATGTTGGCGAAGGCTGAGGGTACCTTCTTATGACACATCACACAATTCAACTGCTTAGGTGCACAATAAATAACCTTTAAAATTGGTATTCAGCCTTTGGCCTATGTAGGTGAACGATACTGAAAGCCGTGAGATTGTTAAAATTGACCGGAAATTACTGAAAATTTAAGTTACTGATGTTAGAATACTGAAGGAACAAAAACGACCTAAAATTATTTGATTTTATCTGTTTTTATCAATTTTTTAAAAAAGAAAAAAGAAAAAAAAACAGATCCAAAACCAAAGCATGTGAGGCAGTTTTGGCAAAACCGAAACCAAACCTCTCCTCTCCCAATGTCATGGCTTGGATGGCTTGTTGCTGTTCCTCCATACAATGGGTGGAGTTCCACCTGGATACCAGCTCTTACTTCAGTTGGTGGCAGGGCAAATTAAGCTGTTCTTGCAGGTGTTGCAATCTCCTGCATGCTGTGGCTAAATGCCGAAAATGTCTTCAAAAATTTTCAGACCACAGACAGCATCTCCTGCACGCCCCTGTCATTTAAAAAAAAAACCCTTATACTGTACCATTGATTGTGTGAGCAAAACATGGGGCGTGTTGAAATTCACCCAGCTGTAATGCGTTCACAATATCTGTTGCATTATCAGAAATGACAAATTCCGAGGAAAGTCCAAGTGGGGTAAGCCATTTTGCTTTGACATCCTTTAGATTTTCTAAGAGGTTGTCAGTGGTATGCATCTTAGTGAAGCCGGTGATACAGAAATTAGCCTGCCCTGGATTAGCTGGCATTGTTTTTTATATACTGTTGCTATTCCTGCTGCTGAAGGTGATTCACCCTCCCAGTGGGCTGTCACAATCATGTAATCTTTAGTTTGCCCACTACCACATGTCAACATGTGTGTGGTTAAGTGGCACAATGGCATTTTGTAGGCCAATAATTTGTTTTGTTTTTTTCACGCCATGGTAGAGCCGAGGAATGGCTTTTCTGGTAAAATGTAATAGAGATGTAATTCGGTACAATTAGCTATGCAAAACCCACTTCATTAATGGTGGATGTTGGGCGCAGATCTAATACTAGCATAGCTGTGATGTTGTCACTGATCTGCTGGGCTGCTAGGTGAGAGCTGTCATACTTGCTTTCCCATGCAAAGGACTGCTTTACAGTCAATTGTACTACCAGTATTCATCCCCTCTTGGATGAAGAACCATCCCCAGCAGCAGTGGCAGTCCAAGCACTGAATGATTCTTCTGAGGAAACCTGAATAGGGGAGGAGTCACCTAGCCTTAACAACTTGGATGCAGGACTACTTCCGATGATTACTGAGGATATTGAGGATGGAGGTGTTGGCAGTGGAGATTGCAGGTGCTGGGATCTAGTTGAGTGAAAAGAGCTAGCTGAAGCTGGACTGCTAATTGTTATTTTTTTTAGCACAAGTTTCTGATCTTCCCCAAAACTTTCCATGAGATTGCAGCAATAATGTAACAGGGAGGATGTTCTTAGATGGTTAACATCTCTACCTCTACTTACTGTGGTTTTACAAATTCTACTGATGGCTTGATAATTGTAAGGACTGCGTATAACTAATTCTAAACATAAGAGGTGGATTTGTTGGTCCTATGCCCGGGCATGACAATGGCCTTATTCTTAACATGGCCAAGAGCTGCTTCCACTGGTTCCAGACGACAAACATCCTCATCTTCAACGTCTTTATTAGTGCCAGCATCAGCTACATAAATATCCCTCTCATACTCTTGCAATTCCATGGTGTCATCCTTAATTTCAATGTCATCAGCTACAGTGGGGATCGAACGTTTGGGCACCCCAGGCAAAAATTCATTTTAATGTGCAAAAAGAAGCCAAGGAAAGATGGAAAAATCTCCAAAAGGCATCAAGTTACAGATTAGACATTCTTATAACATGTCAAAAAAAGTTTGATTTTATTTCCATCATTTACACTTTCAAAAGAACAGAAAACAAAAAATGTAATCTGCAAAAGTTTGGGCACCCTGCAGAGTTAATACCTTGTACTACCCCCTTTGGCAAGTATCACAGCTTGTAAACGCTTTTTGTAGCCAGCCAGGAGTCTTTCAATTCTTGTTTGAGGTATCTTCGCCCATTCTTCCTTACAAAAGTCTTCCAGTTCTTTGAGATTTCTGGGCTGTCTGTGACTCACTGCTCTTTTAAGGTCTATCCATAGATTTTCAATTATGTTGAGGTCAGGAGATTGGGAAGGCCATGGCAAAACCTTCAGTTTACGCCTCTTGATGTATTCCATCATGGATTTTGAGGTGTGTTTAGGATCATTATCCATTTGTAGAAGCCAGCCTCTCTTTAACTTCAGCTTTTTCACAGATGGCATCAAGTTAGCGTCCAAAATTTCCTGGAATCTTATTGAATCCATTTTTCCTTCTACTCGTGAAATGTTCCCTGTGCCACTGGCTGCAATACAACCCCAAAGCATGATTGATCCACTCCCATGCTTAACAGTTGGACAGAGGTTCTTTTCATTAAATTCTGTGCCCTCCCTTCTCCAAACGTACCTTTGCTCATTCTGGCCAAAAAGTTCTATTTTAACCTCATCGGTCCACAGAACTTTATTCCAAAATGCATCAGGCTTGTCTATATGTTCAATTGCAAACTTCAAATGCTGATTTTTGTGGTGAGGACGTAGAAGAGGTTTTCTTCTGATGACTCTTTCATGAAGACCGTATTTGTACAAGTATCTCTTTATAGTGGAATAGTGTACCACAACTCCAGTGTCTGCCAGATCTTCCTGGAGGGATCATGCAGTCAAACGTGGATTTTGACTTGTTTTTCTCACAATCCTGCGAGCTGTTCTGTCTGATATTTTTCTTGGTCTTCCAGATTTTGCTTTAACTTCCACTGTTCCTGATGACTGCCATTTCTTAATTACATTCCGAACAGAGGATATGGGCATCTGATAACGCTTTGCTATCTTCTTATAGCCTTCTCCTGCTTTGTGTGCGTCAACTATTCTCAGTTTCAGTGTTCTACACAACTGCTTAGAGGAACCCATGGTTCCTGATTGTTGGAGCAAGGTCAGATGAGTCTGGGCTTTTAAAACCTTTGAGATTTACATCACCTGGTCTTTCCAGACGATGATTGAGAACAATCCATGACAATGCCAGGTCTCAGCTGTCCAAAGGGGGCAGTACAAGGTATTAACTCTGCAGGGTGCCCAAACTTTTGTAGACGCCATTTTTTGTTTTCTGTTCTTTTGATAGTGTAAATGATGGAAATAAAATCAACCCCTTTTTTGACATGTTATAAGAATGTCTAATCTGTAACTTGATGCCTTTTGGAGATTTTTCCATCTTTCCTTGGCTTCTTTTTGCACATTAAAATTTATTTTTACCTGGGGTGCCCAAACTTTCGATCCCCACTGTATACTTCTGCTGCTTATCCCCACATTTGTAGAGGGAACAGAAATGGTGGAAGGCAGCTTCTCTGCAATTACAGTATCAGAAAGGTCAGGCTCACACTTAGACACACTTAGACTCTCCTCAGGGATTGTGACATTTCAGTTTCTGAATGCCCAGTTCATTCTACTGCCTTAATGTGTTTATTTTTTACACCTCTTCCAGAGTCTGAGCGAAAAGTTCTTGCATCATCATGAGAGGCAGAAGAAGATGCCATACTGTCATTCTGTGTTTGCCCTTCTAATCTCCAACAGTTTGGAACATGCTTCACGTGGTATGCAGTTGTCAGTCAGACACTCCAAGAACAATAGAAATACTAACAATTGACTGATTGAAGCTCATCTGTGAGTACATTTGGAACCCACATTATGAATTCTTAAGTGCCCTCTGAATTTTTTTGTGGTAATAATAGCAAGACTGAGACTTCAGAGTTGTGATGACACAGTGATGATGATTCTGGATTCTTGTACTGTTAGCTAGCATTAACACTCCCAGAGGCAGTGTCGCAGAGTCTAACACACTGGTGGCATTCACCAGGCATCCCTGCAAGAAGGTATGGTCATTGCTTATCCCATAACATAGGTTGCAGCCCTATGCACTAATCCCTAGTGCTAAAGGCTGGTCAAGGATAAAACATTCAGAGTAGTATAGTACTGAAACCATAGGAAGAAACATTTGTGATGATCCGCAACAAGATACCCCCTTGTTTGTGCCTGGATGACACAGTTACACACAAAATGAACACACGAGGGGGGTTAATTCAGAGTACATGACGAAAAGAGATCTCAGCGGCTGGACTGGGTTTGCGGTCAGAAAAACTTTTCATTCTAGCTGGGTTTGCTGCTACTTTTTAGCCCAACACATATTGTTCAGTGACCTATGGTCAAATGTTAGAGAAAATAATGAATTATGTTAAGTGAGCCTAACAATATTAGTATACCGATAAAGTATACCTGAAAATAAATTTGGGAAAGTACTTTGCTAATAGCCTGTGTGGAGAACGGCTTTTTTGATAAATGCATTTCTATGTGAGAATGTGCACGGCACTGGTTTAACATTGAACCACTCCCTATCATCTCCCTGCAATTACCTGAAAATTAAACAGGCAGGAATTGTACTCAATTTCGGTTAACACTCATCCCTGGATTGCGGTGCAGTGTCCTGCAATGTCCTAGGATATCGAGACATTCCATCCGCTCTAACAGGGAAAGCAGTACGGCCACTTATCCTCTTTCTGGTCAGAAATTTCAAGGTCGCTGCCCTCTCATCCACCGGCCGCTGAGCTAACAAAAACCTTGAGCTCATGACGGTGAGACAGTAGAAGCAATGTACCATGGCATACTGATCATCTTTTTTACTCTTTCCTTTTTTCTCTCTATACCAACTATAAATGTCGGGCTACTAATGAGCGCATAAGATACCATATAAATATGATGGGCATTCTGCTTCTCTCAACACTGTGTATATACCATTTGGGCAAATTTTGAATTTTTATAATTATACATGTGTTTGAGAATATAGGAGCTGACGTTCAGTAAATCAATACCTATTCATGATATGGTTGTTTAAACAGTGAGAGATCATAATTGGTTATAAAAAAATCTGAATAAAAATAATTAAAACAAGCTCCTCGGTGAGCAATCAGTGTTCTCTGAGCCAATAAGCTCCATAGTGAGCAATCAGTGTTCTTTGAACTCCTTGTGATAGACAAGTGATCCCAAGGTGTATATGAATAAACCTGTGTGTGTGTTTATATATTTTTCCTTTTCAAATTCCTATTAATTTTAAAGATACAATTAAAGGTTATATTTTAATGATACCTAAGGGTATATCTGGCCCTATTTATATTTCAAAGAGTGCCCCCAAGATAGAGTCTTCTTTTCTCTTTCTAGAATAGTACTGAAACCAGCAAAATACAAATTGAGTTTAGAATAGGATCACACTCTTCACTAATAAGGGCCCTCATTCCGAGTTGTTCGCTCGCAAGCTGCTTTTAGCAGCTTTACACACGCTAAGCCGCCGCCTACTGGGAGTGAATCTTAGCTTCTTAAAATTGCGAACGAAAGATTCTCAAAATTGCGACCACACACCTCTTAGCAGTTTCTGAGTAGCTCCAGACTTACTCGGCATCTGCGATCAGTTCAGTGCTTGTCGTTCCTGGTTTGACGTCACAAACACACCCAGCGTTTGCCCAGACACTCCTCCGTTTCTTCAGCCACTCCCGCGTTTTTCCCAGAAACGGTAGCGTTTTTTCGCACACACCCATAAAACGGCCTGTTTCCGCCCAGAAACACCCACTTCCTGTCAATCACATTACGATCACCAGAACGAAGAAAAAACCGTGAGTAAAATTCCTAACTGCATAGTAAATTTACTTGGCGCAGTCGCAGTGCGGACATTGCGCATGCGCACTAAGCGGAAAATCGCTGCGATGCGAAAAAATTTACCGAGCGAACAACTCGGAATGACCCCCAAGATCCCATGTTACAGTAGTAAAAACAATATATACAATGTATTATGTACTCAGGAAGGCTCTATATATAAGTCACTGTGTTTTTTGGCAAGCTGGTTTTTCACAATGGACGTAATGGTTCAACGGAACTGGAGAGAGCAGTGGGGACCAAACATATGCCATACTAGATACGCCTATCAATAGCTGTATCAAGTATGGGTGCCTGAGGGCTGGTGAAAATGCATGTTGCTATGATTAGGGCCACTTCTGATTGGCTGATTGCAGGATGCACTTTAAAGGGGGGTACTCACGGGAGAGATGTGTGCTGAGCGATCTTAACACAGACCGCTCAGCACACATCTCTCACCCCGCTCAGCACAGCGCGATGTGCTGAGCGAGGGGGAAAGCCGACGGGGGGCCGCTCACTTCACACAACGGTGAAGTGAGCGACCCGCTAGATTGAGCCTGCATGCAGCTCAATCTAGCATTGGCGATAGCGATGCGCGGGGCCGCGCATCGCTATCGCTGGAGGGCATACACACGGCAGATCCGTGCTTAAAATCTAAGCAATCTAGCAAGATTGCTTAGATTTTAAGCACGGATCTCTCCGTGTGTACCCCCCTTAAAGCTGATTGGTGCTTTCCTCATTAATTGTCCCTGATTGCGTCTGTATTATATGATTTTCTGGAATTATTTTAGAATGGTATTTTTGTTCCATTAAAATATACACAAGAAGGAGGATTATACTTTATTCAAATCTTATTATAAGTGAGTGTTTTTCTAGTTGAGTATAAATGTATCGTACATATAATGGAAGCCTGCAGCACATGCTACTGGTGTAGAGATAACTCAGCAAAAAGATATATATGTAATTTTTAATGTATCCTTCATGTAGAATTTAACCAAATAGGACTATAGTGATATAGTTTAAATTTTGTCCTATTTTTTTTTAATGAGCGTGGAAGTCATTATTCGTAGCCGACAGTGGATGCCAGGTGTAAGTCATGTGATTAAGTAGTAGTAGGAGCATCTTTGGGCCTAATTCAGATTAGTATATAAACACGTTGGTTTACATACAAATCCAATGTTTGTGGCTTTGCGCAGGCACAGAACCCATTCTGCGCTTGTACAGAGTGGGTCCTATATGATTGCTCACAGCCCTGGGGGTGGAGTGGGGGCGTAAACTGGGATTTCTCTGACGTCCTAGTGGATGCTGGGAACTCCGTAAGGACCATGGGGAATAGACGGGCTCCGCAGGAGACTGGGCACTCTAAGAGAGAATTAGGACTACTGGTGTGCACTGGCTCCTCCCTCTATGCCCCTCCTCCAGACCTCAGTTAGAATCTGTGCCCGGCTCGAGCTGGTTGCACACTAGGGGCTCTCCTGAGCTTCTAGTAAAGAAAGTATTTATTAGGTTTTTTATTTTCAGTGAGATCTGCTGGCAACAGACTCACTGCTACGAGGGACTTAGGGGAGAGAAGCGAACCTACCTGCTTGCAGCTAGCTTGGGCTTCTAGGCTACTGGACACCATTAGCTCCAGAGGGATCGAACACAGGCCCAGCCTCGGTCATCCGGTCCCGGAGCCGCGCCGCCGTCCCCCTTGCAGAGCCAGAAGCAAGAAGAACGTCCTGGAAATCGGCGGCTGAAGACTCTGGTCACTGATGGGTGCAGGGCGCTGGGGGGGGGGGGCGCCCTGGGCTGCAATTAGAGTACCTTACATTGGCAAACAGCACATAATATAGTCTAATAAACTATATATGTGCAAAAATCCCCTGCCATAATATTAATATAAGAGCGGGAGAAGCCCGCTGAGAAGGGGGCGGGGCTATCTCCCTCAGCACACTGGCGCCATTTCCTCTTCACAGCTCCGCTGGAAGACAGCTCCCCAGACTCTCCCCTGCAGTTTCCAGGCTCAAAGGGTAAAAAAGAGAGGGAGGGCACTAAATTTAGGCGCAAAGTGTATTTGTATAGCTGCTATAGGGAAAATCACTTTGTGTTAGTGTAAATCCCTGATTATATAGCGCTGTGGTGTGTGCTGGCATACTCTCTCTCTGTCTCCCCAAAGGACTTTGTGGGGTCCTGTCCTCAGTCAGAGCATTCCCTGTGTGTGTGCCGTGTGCCAGTATGGCTGTGTCGACATGTTTGATGAGGAGGCTTATGTGGAGGCGGAGCAGGTGCCGATAAATGTGATGTCACCCCCTGCGGGGTCGACACCAGAGTGGATGGATATGTGGAAGGTTTTACACGACAGTGTCAACTCCTTACATAAAAGGTTCGATGACATAACAGCTGTGGGACAGCCGGCTTCTCAGCCAGTGCCTGCCCAGGCGTCTCTAAGGCCATCAGGGGCTCAAAAACGCCCGCTACCTCAGATGGCAGACACAGATGTCGACACGGAGTCTGACTCCAGTGTCGACGAGACTAATGTACATTCCACTAGGGCCATCCGTTGCATGATTACGGCAATGAAAAATGTGTTGCACATTTTTGACATTAACCCAGGTACCACTAAAAAGGATATTATGTTTGGGGAGAAAAAGCAATCAGTGGTTTTTCCCCCATCAGATGAGTTGAATGAAGTGTGTGAAGAAGCGTTGGCTTCCCCCGATAAGAAACTGGTGATTTCTAAAAAGTTACTGATGGCGTACCCTTTCCCGCCAGGGGACAGGTTACGTTGGGAGACATCCCGAGGGTGGATAAAGCGCTCACACGCTTGTCATAAAAGGTGGCACTGCCGTCTCAGGATACGGCCGCCTTAAAGGAGCCTGCGGATAGAAAGCAGGAGGCTATCCTGAAGTCTGTATATACACACTCAGGTACTATACTGAGACCTGCTATTGCTTCAGCTTGGATGTGCAGTGCTGCAGCAGCGTGGTCTGATTCCCTGTCGGATAACATTGATTCCCTTGACAGGGACAGTATATTGCTAACCATAGAGCATATTAAAGACGTAGTCTTATATATGAGAGATGCACAGAGGGATATTTGCCGGCTGGCATCTAGAATTAATGTAATGTCCATTTCTGCCAGGAGAGTATTATTGACTCGGCAGTGGACAGGTGATGCGGATTCTAAAAGGCACATGGAGGTTTTGCGTTACAAGGGTGAGGAATTGTTTGGGGATGGTCTCTCGGACCTCGTTTCCACAGCAACAGCTGGGAAGTCGACATTTTTACCTCAGGTTCCCTCACAGCCTAAGAAAGCACCGTATCAGGTACAGTCCTTTCGGCCCCAGAAAGGCAAGCGGGTTAAAGGCGCGTCCTTTCTGCCCAGAGGCAGGGGTAGAGGGAAAAAGCTGCACCATACAGCCAGTTCCCAAGAACAAAAATCCTCCCCTGCTTCCACTAAATCCACCGCATGACGCTGGGGCTCCACTGGTGGAGCCAGGTGCGATGGGGGCCCGTCTACGGAACTTCAGCGACCGGTGGGTTCGCTCACAGGTGGATCCCTGGGTTCTACAAGTGGTATCTCAGGGATACAAGCTGGAATTCGAGACGTCTCCCCCTCACCGTTACCTCAAATCAGCCTTGCCAGCTACTTCCCAGGACAGGGAGGTAGTGCTGGCGGCAATTCACAAGCTGTACCTCCAGCAGGTGATAATAAAAGTTCCCCTCCTTCAACAGGGACGGAGTTACTATTCCACAATGTTTGTGGTACCGAAACCAGACGGTTCGGTGAGACCCATTCTAAATTTGAAATCCTTGAACACTTATATAAGGAAGTTCAAGTTCAAAATGGAATAGCTCAGGGCGGTTATTGCAAGCCTGGAAGAGGGGGATTACATGGTATCACTGGACATCAAGGATGCTTACCTACATGTCCCCATTTACCCACCTCACCAGGTGTACCTCCGTTTTGTGGTACAGGAAGGCCATTACCAATTCCAGATGTTGCCGTTTGGTCTGTCCACGGCACCGAGGGTATTTACCAAAGTAATGGCCGAAATGATGATACTCCTTCGAAAGAAGGGAGTTATAATTATCCCGTACTTGGACGATCTCCTTATAAAGGCGAGGTCCAGGGAGCAGTTGTTGGTCGGAGTAGCACTATCTCAGGAAGTGCTACAACAGCACGGCTGGATTCTGAATATTCCAAAGTCGCAGCTGGTTCCTACGACGCGTCTGCTGTTCCTGGGTATGATTCTGGACACAGAACAGAAGAAGGTGTTTCTCCCAGAGGAGAAGGCCAAGGAGTTGTCATCTCTGGTCAGAGACCTCCTGAAGCCAAAACAGGTGTCGGTGCATCACTGCACGCGAGTCCTGGGAAAGATGGTAGCTTCTTACGAGGCAATTACATTCGGCAGGTTCCATGCAAGGATCTTTCAGTGGGATCTGTTAGACAAGTGGTCCGGATCGCATCTTCAGATGCATCGGCTGATCACCCTGTCCCCGAGGGCCAGGGTGTCTCTGCTGTGGTGGCTGCAGAGTGCTCATCTTCTCGAGGGCTGCAGAATCGGCATACAGGACTGGGTCCTGGTGATCACGGATGCAAGCCTCCGAGGTTGGGGGGCAGTCACTCAGGGAAGAAACTTCCAAGGACAATGGTCGAGTCAGGAGGCTTCCCTATACATAAATATTCTGGAACTAAGGGCCATTTACAATGCCCTAAGTCAGGCAAGACCCCTGCTTCAAAACCAGCCGGTGCTGATTCAGTCAGACAACATCACGGCGGTCGCCCATGTAAACCGACAGGGCGGCACAAGAAGCAGGATGGCGATGGCAGAAGCCACAAGGATTCTCCGATGGGCGGAAAATCACGTGATAGCACTGTCAGCAGTGTTCATTCCGGGAGTGGACAACTGGGAAGCAGACTTCCTCAGCAGGCATGACCTCCATCCGGGAGAGTGGGGACTTCATCCAGAAGTCTTCCAGCTGATTGTAAATCGTTGGGAAAGGCCACAGGTGGACATGATGGCGTCCCGCCTCAACAAAAAGCTAAAAAGATATTGCGCCAGGTCAAGGGACCCTCAGGCGATAGCTGTGGACGCTCTAGTGCAGGCTTCCCCAACCACGGTCCTCAAGGCACACCAACAGTGCAGGTTTTAGTGCTATCCAGGCTTCAGCACAGGTGACTTAATTAGTAGCTTAGTTATTTTGATTTAACCATCTGTGCTGCAGCCTGGATATCACTAAAACCTGCACTGTTGGTGTGCCTTGAGGACCGTGGTTGGGAATGACTGCTCTAGTGACACCGTGGGTGTACCAGTCGGTTTATGTGTTCCCTCCTCTTCCTCTCATACCAAAGGTGCTGAGGATAATAAGAAAGAGAGGAGTAAGAACTATACTAATCGTCCGGATTGGCCAAGAAGGACTTGGTACCCGGAACTACAAGAAATGATCTCAGAGGACCTTTGGCCTCTGCCTCTCAGGCAGGACCTGCTACAGCAGGGGCCCTGTCTGTTCCAAGACTTACCGCGGCTGCGTTTGACGGCATGGCGGTTGAACGTCAGATCCTGATGGAAAAGAGCATTCCGATTGAAGTCATTCCTACGCTGATAAAAGCTAGGAAGGATGTGACAGCAAAACATTATCACCGCATATGACGAAAATATGTTGCTTGGTGTGAGGCTATGAAGGCCCCCACAGAAGAATTTCAGCTGGGTCGTTTCTGCACTACCTACAGTCAGGAGTGACTATGGGCCTAAAATTGGGATCCATTAAAGTCCAGATTTCGGCCCTGTCTATTTTCTTTCAAAAAGAACTGGCTTCACTGCCTGAAGTTCAGACGTTTGTTAAGGGAGTGCTGCATATTCAGCCCCCTTTTGTGCCCCCAGTGGCACCTTGGGATCTCAACGTTGTTTTGGATTTCCTTAAATCACATTGGTTTGAGCCACTTCAGACCGTGGAATTAAAATATCTCACGTGGAAAGTGGTCATGCTTTTGGCCTTGGCTTCGGCTAGGCGGGTGTCAGAATTGGCGGCTTTGTCCTGTAAAAGCCCCTATCTGATCTTCCATATGGACAGAGCAGAATTGAGGACTCGTCCCAAATTTCTTCCTAAGTTGGTATCAGCGTTTCATTTGAACCAACCTATTGTGGTGCCTGCGGCTACTCGGGACTTGGAGGCTTCCAAGTTGATGGACGTAGTCCGGGCCCTGAAAATCCATGTTTCAAGGACGGCTAGAGTCAGAAAGACTGACTCGCTGTTTATCCTGCATGCACCCAACAAGCTGGGTGCTCCTGCTTCTAAGCAGACTATTGCTCGCTGGATCTGCTCCACGATTCAATTTGCACATTCTGCGGCTGGACTGCCGCATCCTAAATCAGTAAAAGCCCATTCCACGAGGAAGGTGGGCTCTTCTTGGGCGGCTGCCCGAGGGGTCTCGGCTTTACAACTTTGCCGAGTTGCTACCTGGTCGGGATCAAACACGTTTGCGAAATTCTACAAGTTTGATACCCTGGCCGAGGAGGACCTTGAGTTTGCTCATTCGGTGCTGCAGAGTCATCCGCACTCTCCCGCCCGTTTGGGAGCTTTGGTATAATCCCCATGGTCCTTACGGAGTTCCCAGCATCCACTAGGACGTCAGAGAAAATAAGAATTTACTCACCGATAATTCTATTTCTCGTAGTCCGTAGTGGATGCTGGGCGCCCGTCCCAAGTGCGGATTGTCTGCAATACTTGTATGTAGTTATTGCTTAACTAAAGGGTTATTGTTATGAGCCATCTGTTCAGTGAGGCTCAGTTGTTATTCATACTGTTAACTGGGTATAGTTATCACGAGTTGTACGGTGTGATTGGTGTGGCTGGTATGAGTCTTACCCGGGATTCCAAATCCTTTCCTTGTAGTGTCAGCTCTTCCGGGCACAGTTTCCCTAACTGAGGTCTGGAGGAGGGGCATAGAGGGAGGAGCCAGTGCACACCAGTAGTCCTAATTCTTTCTTAGAGTGCCCAGTCTCCTGCGGAGCCCGTCTATTCCCCATGGTCCTTACGGAGTTCCGAGCATCCACTACGGACTACGAGAAATAGAATTACCGGTGAGTAAATTCTTATTTGTTCTACAAAATGAGGGCATTGCTTTCTAGATGTGCATAGCCCAGGGTCTGTGTTGTCAGTCTCATTTGAGCACTCCTGACGGTTAGTCTGAGTAACATTCTGGGGGAGACGAGCTAACTCAGGACAACAGTAAATGCCACTAGCGATGGGTTATTTGCAAATGGGTGACACAGTGGCAGCACATCACTGAGGCTCTGCATGTGCAGAACCTCAGATTATGGTAGTCATAGACTCCCTTATATGAAATTAATTGGCCCGGCATGGGGGTGGGGAGGGCGACCACTGAGGGAATCAAAGCAGGGACTGTTCCGGCATCCCAATATGCCCCTGTGTATCATTGCTGCATTCTTTTTATCCATTTATCATCATATATGGTGTTTATGCTTTTATTAAGTTCTTTTGTTTATACTTAATAAATAAATGTTATTACATTAACTTCCGTCTCTCAGTCAGATTCCTTTTATCTGTTAGAGGTACTGTATATGCACCAAACATATTGCTTTTCTTGCTATTTTGAGATACTCATTTTTTGTGTTGTTTTTTTTTTTTACTCATGTATCCAACGCAACATCAATCCCAAGCACTGTCAGCTTTATTAAATGTTTATATTGTGCTAGATGACTCTGCCTTCACAGATATAATTTTATCTTTAATACAGTTTCAACCTTGTAAATAACTTGGTACGGTACACGTTGTGTGTCAGCAAAATATTTTAGATGCTCTAATCATAGCAGCCTATCATTTATCTATTATCTTCCTTGTGTTACTCATCCAGAATGATGTTATATCCTTATTTAATTTCATTATTTGATAGGTGCTTTCATCTACATTTGCGATGTAAACATATTGCTTTGAGATACAATATAAAGTAATTGTCATGAGTTGTTCTTTAGGAAACACCCAACTTAAGGAAAGAATTTAAATGACACATTTCTGTCAGCTGTGTCCTGGTTTTTCAGTCTTGTAAAAATATAATTGTTTTGTGCATGATCTAGGACTGTGACACATGCAGAACTTTTTGTATAAAAAGAGCTCATTCAAAGGTGTCCCTACAAACCACCAGGACTATCCGAATCTTGCTTTTACTCAGAGACCCGAGACCAAACAACAATCATGTCTGGAGTTAAAGGAGGACAGAAGTCCCAGTGCAAGGACCCCTGCCAGAAGCAAAATGTCTGCCAAGACCCATGCCAGGTACAACCTGTGTGCAAGGACCCCTGCCAGAAGCAAAATATCTGCCAGGACCCATGTCAGGTGCAACCTGTGTGCCAGGATCCTTGCCAGAAGCAAAGTATCTGCCAGGACCCATGCAAGGTGCAACCTGTGTGCCAGGATCCTTGCCAGAAGCAAAGTATCTGCCAAGACCGTAAGTACTATGATGGTCTTACTAAGTTCACTTAAAAAATTGTTTTAGTTTTATCTAGCATAACAGACAGCATTTGATGACTATTGTCTCCATGTAGCACATTCTAGAACAAATGGTCATGTGAAATCAAGTTAGTTAAATGATTTATGTAAATGGACAAATTTGCTTGAACATAGATTCCACAAGGAAATTATTTTCTCCTTTACAACAAAATGAAGAGAAATCTGTGTGCAAATTCACAATAGGTATAGTCTATTTATGAGAGCATACAGCAGCTCTACAGGACAGGAGAGGAAAGAGAACAGATTATAAAATGACAAAAATGCAAAGAGATTGTAAAGCGCTGATAGTGTCTAATTAATGTGCAATAAATTTGTCTAAAATAACAATTAATGAATATCTAATTAACCAGTTTATATAATAGACATTTTTATTGAATAAAATAAAGTATATAAACACAAAGGAAGGTGAAAAAACACACAATGTATTCAATACATGCTTATACTGAAAAAATGAATAATCTGTATTATCGTGAATATGTAATATCTGCTAAGATGATACATCTGGAAGGAGACATGTAACCACATAACACAGGGAGGTGCATTACTGGAAGGAGCACAGGACTTCAACTGCAATCTGAAAGCAAAATACCAGAAACTCCTTTTTTTCTCTAAGTAAAATAGAGCAGCGCTAAGTACTATATTCAAAGAACTAGATCAGACTTTTTTCAAATCAAAATACTAATACACATGTTATAAATATAACAAAATGAATCATTCACCATAGATACATATATAATACAAATGTACAAACCTTGCAATATGCTATTTTTCTCTATCCAGCAATGGAAACATCACCCTTTAATTCAGATATATACTGTAGTATCTTACCTCATTTTGGACTATTATCAGTATACACCTGAATGCTATAAATAATGAAAAAGGATACTTCTCCAGTTTAAATAACACATAAAGTCACAGTATTCCATGATTAAATGGGGTATATATACTAAAGTGTGGATTATAGAAGTGGAGATGATGTCCATAGCAACCAAACAGATTATTAGTTTTTTAACATAAGAATATATTTTATATACATTGTGTATGTTTTGACTTTCTTTTGTGTTTATATATTTTTAGCAATGTTTTATATTTAGAATATTTATTTCAATCAGTAAAAAATAAAAAACATTAACTGTTGTATTAGATTTACTTTGGTTTAATGGGTATTTACTAAAATAGATATTACTAAATTATAGTACAACACATAATGTACACAATTGACTCACTACAATCCCAAATACAACATAATCTAGAGCAGTAAACTGTCATTTTAAGTTAGTATGTAAGACATTATTTAATTTTTTTGTGTTCAAAAGGTTTTTGCACAGTTTCACAAAATTCCCATCAGTGTAAATGTCCATAAATTCTGGAACAGCAGCTGTAAAAAGGGACTTGATTTACAATTAAACTTGTGTTTTCTACGCCTAAAGGGGCAGATTGTGAGCATAGGGTCTGATTCATGTTTGTAAGTAAAGCAAAAAGCAAGCAACTGGGCAAAACCATGTTGCACTGCAGGTGGGGCAGATGTAACGTGTTTAGGACAGCTACACACCTGAGCGATGGGCAACCGTCATGGTGGTGGGGCCGAATTTCCTTCAACCCGGACCAGCAGGTATTGGCCGTACACATATGTACACACATAACAATGTACACAATTTCCTGTGCGACACAGCAAATTGTGCCGACATTGTTGTAGTGTGTACCCAGCCTTAGATCCTATATGCAGCTGATGTGCGAAAATATGCTAATGCATTGAGACACCCACCCGCCGGTGCATCTGCATACAAACCATGCAGCAGTACTTGCAGTTCCTCCAATAATTGCCCATCTGAGTAACCCTTTAGTCACACAGAATGGCTGCAGGATCTGAGACACTGGCACCATGTTTTTTGCATATGGGATCACAGTTGTAGGCGGAGACATGCCCTAAAATGTAACATGCCTGCTCTTTTTTCAACACTCCCCATCTCCAGGGTTGGACTGGCCCACATGAGTACAGGGGAAATCCCTAGTGGGCCCCCTTTGCCTGAGGACCGCACCCCTTCCTCTAATGCCAGGTTCCAGACTCTGCACTCAAATTATACAGTGTTACTCTATAAGACAGTCAGTTACATTTATCTCCATCCACTTTATCCCCATCCATGTATTAGTAAATAGATGCCTTATAGCAGGGGTGGGGAACCTGCGGCCCTCCAGCTGTTGTTGAACTACACATCCCAGCATGCACTGCAACTATTTTAGCATGGCCAAATAACAAAACTGTAGTTCCACAACAGCTGGAGGGCCAAAGGTTCCCTACCCCTGCCTTATAGTCTCTAATGTTTTGCCTTTCATGCCCCAGTGAGATACTACCCATAACATTAACCACCCCAAAAGGTCCCTGACTGTCAATCACTTCTGAGCTTTGTCTTCACTGTGTCATTACCTCCTTCATTCTCCTCACTGTCATCTCATGACATGCTAAGAATCTGTGCGTCTGTGTCACTATGTCACTATTGCAGACTAATGTCACGGACAGACAATCTTGCATCAGAGAAATTTTGAAAAGAAGACAATTACAGTATTTGTAACACAGCAGATGCATGCTTCACATGTACTTAACCTGCTATTTAAAAAATTCTGTGAGATTGCTGCCTTATGTCTGTACCACTCATACTGTTTATTGTATCTTTCAGCTTGCAAGACTGTACAACAGTGTCAGAGCTCCGGAGGTTATCAGAAAGGTACAGTCAATATATGCACATTATTTTACATTGTATAGCACACTTTATAGTCCACTTTATGCACTTTACAGTATATACAGTAGATAATAATAGAAGTAAGAACACAGAGGGTTTACAATTTTAAGACCTTAGTATTTGTGTACTGTTAATTTCTTAATTTAGTTTATCCATATTCAGGGGCGTATCTAGCCATTGGCCAGGATGGCACTCGCCAGGGGCGCCAGCTGAGGAGGGGCGCCGCCTGGTTGTGCCACCCGTGGCCAAGGGGCAGATTCACTATGCCCCTGTGTCCCCCACCTGCAGGGATGCCCGGCAAAGACCACAGAAGGCAGCAGCGGCAGACACTGTTCTTCTCGCCAGGGTCCGGCACCGCTCCACAGTCTGCACTACAATCAAGTAACTCTTTAAAACTACAGCTCCCAGCAGCCATTGCTGCTGTGAGCTCCCGGCAGCAATGGCTGCTGGGAGCTGTAGTTTTGCAGAGTTACTTGATTGTAGCATGGACTGCGGAGCGGTGCCGGACTCTGGCGAGAAGAACAGTGTCTGCCGCTGCTGCCTTCTGTGATTTTTGTCGGGCATCGGACGACGACAACACAGGTCAGCAGCGGCGGATTGGGATGCCCCCCTCCCCTCCCGTTGACTTCAGTGGCCGTGCTCCGCCCCACTTTGGCCGATTCGTTTATCCGCGGCTGCGGTGATATGAGCTTCTGCGCAGAACAGAAGCTCATTCAAACTGGAGCCGCGGCAGTGAAGCTAGTGTGTGCTGAGGCAAGTGACCAGGGACAGCGAGCGCACAGAGGGGCCAGGCGTCCAGGGCCAGGCAAACAGTGTAATAGCAGGGAGTGCCCTGGAGCCATACAACCCTTGGTCCCTAGGACCCAGCAGCCTGCAGCAACTGGAATCGAGACCTTGTCCTCAGACGGAAGCATGTGCAGGTTAGTGATGCCCCCCAAACTCCCACCTGGCGGCTGTGGCTTGCGCTGTATCCTCCCACTCCCCCCCTCCCACTTGGCAGCTGCATGCGGGGAAGCAGGGGACACACATCATGGGAAGGTGAAATAGCTTGTGTGTCAGCATCTGTTTGTGTGTCAGCGTCTGTCAGTGTCAGTTTCTGTATGTCAGTAAGTCAGGGTCTGTGTTAACATCTGTCAGTGTGTCAGCATCTATCAGTGTATCAGCATCTGTCTGTGTCAGCATCAGTGTGTCAGCGTGTTTCTGTGTGTCAGTGTCAGCATCTGTCTGTGTGTCAGTGTCTGTCTGTGTCAGCATAAGTGTGCCAGCATCTGTCTGTGTGTCAGTGTCAGCATCTGTCTGTGTGTCAGTGTCTGTCTGTGTGTCTGTGTCAGCATAAGTGTGCCAGCATCTGTCTGTGTGTCAGTGTCTGTCTGTGTGTCTGTGTCAGCATAAGTGTGCCAGCATCTGTCTGTGTGTCAGTGTGTCATTGTCTGTTTGCATGTCAGGGTCTGTGTGTCAACATCTGTGTCAGTGTGTAAGCCTCAGCGTGTCAGCATCTTTCTGTGTGTCTCTGTCAGCATCAGTGTGTCAGCATCTGTTTGTGTCTCAGTGTGTCAGCTGTGTGCGTCAGCCCCCTAGACAGAGTACCCCCCCCCCCCCCCCCGAATGCAAGAACATACACAGTCCACCCCATTTTTTTTTTTTTTTTTTTTGTAGGCCAATGTGTTTTAAAATTTTAAATGTGGGAGCCAATTTTTTTTTTTCTGTGGGGGATAATTTATTTTATTTTTCCTGTTTGGGGTCATTGTGTTTTTTTCCTGTGGGGGCCAATGTGTTTGATTGTTTTTTGTAGAGGCCAATGTGTGTGTTTGTTTTCTGTGGGTGCCAATATATGGGTTTTTTTTATGTGGGGGCCAATGTGTTTAATTTTTCTGTGGATGCCAATATGGTTTTTTTTATGTTAGGGCCAATGTGTTTTTTTTATTTCCTACGGGGGTCAGTATGTTCATTTTTTTTCATGTCGGTGGTCAATTTGTTTGTTTTCTTGTGAAAGCCAGTGTGTTTTTATTTTATTTTTTCTGTGTTGTTTAATATGTTTTCTTTTCTGTAGGGCCAAAGGTGTGTGTGTGGTTTTTTTTTCTGTGGGGGTCAAATATTTTTTTTCTTTGGAGGCATAGCATAATGTGAATAACGGACATTATTGTGCGTTGTAATGTGAGTAAGGGACACTACTGTGTGGTGTAATATGAAATAAGGGTACAATTGTGTGGCCATGCCCCTTTTTTAACACACGCGACTTCCATATTTTAACTATGAGGGAGGGGGGGGGCGCCATTCCCTTACTTTGCCAGGGGTGCTCGGACCCCTAGATACACCCCTGTCCATATTAAAAAATAATTACTTAGTAGTCATATGGTTCATGTATGTTCAAATTCCTTAAATAATGTACTATTTTATTTTATTATATTATAAAAAACTAATAATAAACTGGTATAGACATATTGAAAATGTAGACATATTTGGAAAATCACAAAGAATTTACTTATCAACATCTCTAATCCTAAATTATCACTAACATTATTGATATTTTTACTTTTGTTTGACAGATCCCTGTGACCCCTGTGCTCCCGCCCCTTGCCAAGGCCAGGGAAAACGTTACTGAAAGTATGGATAGCACCTCTTAAACCAAAGAAATAGGCAAAATCGTTACAGCAACAATACACCTAATCTTTGAGTCCAAAGGAAGAAAAAATCATTAGCTTTAACCATAAGCATAAATGTCTTAAATTGTATGTATATTTGCAATATCTTCATACTGCTTATCCAAATAAAATTTTCCCAATGCATATGTATATGCATTTTGTCTTTGTCATTTTATACACACAAGTGGGCAATTTTATCAAAGCTTGGAGAGAAATAAAGTACTATAAAATCAGCTAATTTTCCAGGCTGTGTTTGAGAAATGACAGGAGCTGATTGGTTAGTACTTTATCTCTCTCCACTTTATCTCTCTCCAAGGTTTGATAAATCTGCCCCAAAATGGTAAACTATCATGACTTCTTTGACTTATAAAGATTGTTATTATCACATAAATTATATGGCTGAATGATTGCTAGTCTATGAAAATGTTTGAGAAAAAACAAAGTATAATATCTGGTGAGTTTTCAGGTTCAATCATAGGTTGCAGCAGATTTGTATAACAAAAATGTGAGGTGTAATGATTCTATAAACCTGGGAAGTTTAGGAGTGAAGCTCTACTGAGATCATTATTCATGCTTATTTCATTTTATCTTTTGTTGCTTGTTATAAAAGAGATAGCTGTTAATTCGATTTAAAACAAATATTTAGGGAAGGTGTATAAATATTCACAATCATCTATAATATTTATGTGTATATGTGTGTGTGTGTCAGTGTAAACCTCTGTACAATGGTGGTCATTCCGAGTTGTTCGCTAGTTGCCGATTTTCGCTATATTGCGATTAGTCGCTTACTGCGCATGCGCAAGGTTCGCAGAGCGCATACGCTTAGTTATTTTACACAAAAGTTAGGTATTTTACTCACGGCATTACGAGGATTTTTCATCGTTCTGGTGATCGTAGTGTGATTGACAGGAAGTGGGTGTTTCTGGGCGGAAACTGGCCGTTTTCTGGGAGTATGCGAAAAAACGCTGGCGTTTCTGGGAAAAACGCGGGAGTGTCTGAAGAAACGGGGGAGTGTCTGGGCGAACGCTGGGTGTGTTTGTGACGTCAAACCAGGAACGAAACTGACTGAACTGATCGCAATGGCTGAGTAAGTCTGGAGCTACTCAGAAACTGCAAAGAAATTTCTAATCGTAATTCTGCTAATCTTTCGTTCACAATTCTGCTAAGCTAAGATACACTCCCAGAGGGCGGTGGCTTAGCGTGTGCAATGCTGCTAAAAGCAGCTAGCGAGCGAACAACTCGGAATGAGGGCCATTGTACAATAGAAGTAGGGACATTTTAAATTCCCAGCAGGTAGCATCCCTCCTCAAAATTTGGGAGGGAGCAGGGACGTGCAGTCAGGGGAGGCAGGGGAGGCAGTGCCTCCCCTGTCATTAATGATTAAAATTATATAAAGAAGATACTTATGACACAGCTACTGTGTCATAAGTATATGCTTCAGCCTTTATATCATTTAAATGTTTTTTTTTGTGTAAGGATGCTTGAAATGTGTATCAGAGGCACTGCTCTCGGTGCCTCAGGTTGTCGTTGTAAAAGAGCTGGTAGCGGGGGGGGGGGGGGGGGCGAAGCATCGGGCAGTAAATGCCCATTAAAAATAGCCCTGTAAGCGGCATCTCTGGACAGGGGCGTGCTTTCAGACCATATGAAAGCACGCCCCTGTCACTAGAACAGATGTAATTGGGCAGTGGGCAGGGCTGTTATGCAGATGGGCCGGTCCAGCTAAGCAACACCAATTCTCCCCCCTTCCCCTTCCCGTGCCAGCTGCCACAAGTATTAGCTACCCACACACCCCATCCAGCTTACATGAGCGGCTGACGAATCCCCCCCCCCACCGGCCCGTCCGTCCGGCTTACAGTTGTGGCTGCCGAACCCCCCCTCCCCATCCGGCTTACAGTTGCGGCTGCCGAACTCCCCACCCCCCCGTCCGGCTTACAGTAGCGCCTAGCGGCTGCCGAACCCACTCTTCCCGTCCCGTCCGGCTTACATCAGCGTCTGCTGAACTTCCCCCCGCCTGTCCGGCTTACATTAGCGGCTAGCAGTTGCCGAACCCACCCTCCCCGTCCCGTCCGGCTTACATCAGCGTCTGCTGAACTCCCCCCCGCCCGTCCGGCTTACAGTAGCGGCCAGTAGCTGCCGAACCCACCCGCCCCGTGCCGTCCCGCTTACAGCAGCGGCTGCTACCCCCCCCCCCCCCTCCTAACATCTGCGGCTGCCGAATCCCCCCCTCGGCCATTCCCTGCTGGAGAATAAATCAGCTGCATTACCTGCATGGGAGGTCCTGCCCCCCCCCCAGGTCTGCCGACTGGTAGATGCTAGATCCAAGTGGCCTTAAGGTGGGTACACACTGGAAGATATATCTGCCGATCAATTGATCGGCAGATATATCTATGGACGGATCGGGCAGTGTGTTGAGCATACACACTTGCCGATCCGTCGTGGACTGACGTCATGAACTGGGCGGGTGTGTACACACGCCCGCCCAGTTCAGCTGTCAATCACCGCCGGCCGCCGCAGCATGTGTACGGGCGGACACACACAGTGATGCGCCAATATATTGGTAGATATATTGGCTGTCAGCTGTGCTGCGGGGCCGACGCGATACGTCTGTGAACGACGGAGTTCACAGACGTATCGGCCATACACACTGGCCGACGGACCCGCAATATATCGGCCATTCAAGAGAACGGCCGATATATCGGCCAGTATGTACAGGCCTCAAGGGACATTTTACGTCAGGGGGAAGAGACACGACACAAGGGGGAGGAGCTAGGCCAGCGGGATAGTTCCTCTACTATCCGCGCCACAAACTATTACCTTTAGTAACTCGGTGGCGAGCAAGCCACCAAGCCCGAAGCATGTCGAGCGAAGCGAGCCCGCAAGGGTACTTTTTGGGTACCCTGTTCGACCGTAGCTCCTCCCCCAGGTGACATGTCTCCTCCCCTAGTGATGTCAGAAGCTCCCTTCTCCCACTCCGATTTAGAACCAACCAACCGCCGCCGACTGTCACACACAGCGCCAGCTCAGGGGAATGTCTGTGGCTGCAGTGATGAGGCGGCCACAGCTGCATCCAGGCATGCAGGCTGTAAAGCTGGTGCGGAGGTGCAGCGCCACCAACCTCCCCAACCTGATCGCAGGCCATATCCGCCTACGTGTTCAAGCTCCCCTGGGAATAGATGAGTGTGAGCTCAACTACCAGAGGAGCGGAACCCATTAGCTGTCCGAGTGTCCGTCCTGTGTGAGCATGAAGGAAGCAGCCAGGACCCGGGATCTGCAAAGAGAAGGTGAGATCCTTTTCTAACTTATGCTTACCGAGTCCTTTCCACTGCCATCCTGCCCACTTCTTCCCACCACTACTTCTATTCTGCCCCTCCTTCTGTTACTTCCTGCCTGCCCCCTACTCTGCACTACTGTTACTCAAATCATGTCCCCAACTACTTTCATCCTTCCCCCTGCTACTACACTAAGTTGGGCCCCTGCTCCATACTACTACTCCCAGCCTGCCCCCACTGCTCCTCACTACTACTACTCCCAGCCTGCCCCCACTGCTCCTCACTACTACTACTCCCAGCCTGCCCCCACTGCTCCTCATTACTACTACTCCCAGCCTGCCCCCACTGCTCCTCACTACTACTGCTCCCACTCTGCCCTCACTGCTCCTCACTACTCCCACTGTGCCCCCACTGCTCCTCACTACTACTACTCCCACTGTGCCCCCACTGCTCCTCACTACTACTACTCCCAGTCTGCCCCCACTGCTCCTCACTACTACTACTCCCAGCCTGCCCCCACTGCTCCTCATTACTACTACTCTCAGCCTGCCCCCACTGCTCCTCACTACTACTATTCGCAGCCTGCCCCCACTGCTCCTCACTACTACTACTCCAAGCCTGCCCACACTGCTCCTCATTACTACTACTCCCAGCCTGCCTCCACTGCTCCTCACTACTACTACTCCCAGCCTGCCCCCACTGCTCCTCACTACTACTACTCCCAGCCTGCCCCCACTGCTCCTCACTACTACTGCTCTCAACCTTGCCCCTGCTCTCCACCACTACTACTGCTCCCATCCTGCCCCCTGCTCTGCACTTTTACTGCTCCCATCCTGCCCCCTGCTTCCAACTAGAGTGTACAGAGCTTGTGCTCCATGCCTCACAGTACACTACCCATTCTAACTAACACCCCCGTCCTCCTGAACATACAGTAACCCTTCAGGCCAGCGGGTACATACACTACCCACTTTACTACCTCTTCCTCCCCGGTTCCAGGGACACACATTCTCCACCCTCCACACTGCCCCCCTAGACACAGTACCTCCCCACAATGGGGCAGTAGCCATTAGCAGTAGCTGGCATTGGCTTGGCGGCGATAGGCATCTTCGGCGGGACTCGACGGACCTTATGGCTGCAGTACCTCACTAGCCACTTACCTCACCGCACGCCACTGGGAGGGAGCCCACTCGGAAAGACGCAATATTAGACTTAATACTTGCAAATGGAGACAGAATATCTGATGAAAAAGATGGTGAAAACCTGGGATCCACTGATCATCAACCAGTATGGTTTAGCATAAAGACAGAGACTGCCTCATCCCATACAAAAACAAAGGTGTTCGGTTTTAGGAAGGCTGATTTTCTAGGGATGGGAAAATGTGTAAGCGATTCTTTGGCAGAGTGGAGGAACGTGGAAGCAGTGCAGGAGAGGTGAAAAACATTAAAAAGTGCAATATTAAAGGCAACAGACCTTCGTATCAAAAAAGTGTTATGAAAAACACAAGGAAAAGGAAGCCAGTGTGGTTTGCACAAGAAATAGCAAGTATGGTGAAAGCAAAAAAGATGGCTTTTAGGAAATATAAGCAGACACAAAATAATGAAGACAAAGAGAGATATCTTGTTAGACAGAAGGAGATTAAAGGGCCCCATACACTAGGACGATAATGCCCGATTTCATCCGTTTTCGGGCATTCGGCCTGATATATCGGATGAAATCGGGCATTTTGGAAGCGTTTCTGATTCTATCCGATGCGCGTTCCCGAAAGCATCAGATCGGATCCTCCAGATTCAATGTGCTGCACGTTCAATGTGGTCCAACCCCACAGGCCTGGCTGGGATCAGCCAGGATCGGCCAAGATACATTGTATGCAAAAGGACATCATACAATGTATCTTGGGCAATCCTGCCCAACAGGAGGCTGCCAGGGGTGAATGCCCGTGACATGTCAGACGGACGTGTCGCGGTAGTGTATGGGGCCCTTAAGAAGTGTGTAAAGGCACAAGCTGATTAGAAAATGGCCCAGTCAGTGGGTAACAGAGGCCAAACTTTTTTTTTATTTATATAAGTGAAAAGAGAAAAACAAAAGACGTAATAATGAATCTAAAGACAGAGACTGGGAGTCTTGTTGAGGGAGACACTGTAATAGCAGATCTCCTTAATAATTATTTTTGCTCAGTATTCACTACTGAAAGAGAGGAGAAGGGGCCACAGTTAAGTTGTATGGATATTCAGGAAAATGAAATAAGTACTTTTACAGAGGAGAAGGTCCTAACAGAACTCTGAAAGCTGAAAGTGGGAAAAAATATGGGGCCAGATGGGATACATCCAAGGATACTAAAAGATCTTAAAGAGGTGCTGGTAGCACCATTAACAGAATTATTCAACCAGTCATTAGCTCCAGGAGTAATTCCAGAGGACTGGAAAAAGAGCGAATGTAGTACCACTGCACAAAAGTGGAAGCAAGGAAGAGGCAAACAACTACAGACCAGTGAGTCTTGCATCAGTAGTAGGGAAATTGATGGAAACACTCTTAAAAGAAAGTGTTGTAGATTATCTCAAATCCAGCAATTTACAGGATCCCAAACAGCATGGATTCACTGGGGGGAGATCATGTCAAACAAACCTTGTTGACTTTTTTGACTGTGGGACTAACGTGATGGATAAAGGTGGAGCCATGGATATAGCTTATCTAGACTTTATTAAGGCTTTTGACACTGTTCCACATTGCAGACTGCTAAATAAACACAAAAGCTTGGGATTGGATACTAAGATTGTTGAATGGATAAGATCTTGGTTGCAGGTTAGAAAACAGAGAGTTGTAGTACTGTAAATGGAGTGCATTCACAGGAGGGAAATGTTACCAGTGGAGTACCCCAGGGATCTGTACTTGGACCAGTGCTTTTTAATATTTTTATTGATGGCATTGCAAATGACATTAAAGGGAAAGTATGCCTTTTTGCAGATGACACAAAAGTATGCAACAGGGTAGACACACCAGGAGGGGTAAAAGAAATGATTGAGGATCTAGGTAGACTAGTAGAATGGTCAAGAGTGTAGCAATTATAGTTTAATGACAAAAAATGCAAAATCATGCACTCGGGTCTCAAAAATCCAAAGGCTAAATATAGTATTAATAGTACTATACTGGACACTACTGAGGAGGAAAGGGATGTAGGAGTTACTATTTCAGGTGACTTAAAGGCAGGTAAGCAATGTAACAAAGCAATGAGGAAGGCTACTCAGATGCTTGGCTGCATTAGAAGAGGAATCAGCAGCAGAAAGAAAGAAGTAATAATGTCATTGGTATATGTCATTGGTATTGTCAGGGGCAGATTGGGATCGAACACCAGCCCAGGAAATTTATGGAAGCAGCCCTAATGGGGGCAGACTCTGTTGAGGGGGAGGGGCCTTTCAAGAGGTGGGGTCTCTCCTTAGAGGTCCTGATTCTGAGATAGACACAGTTGGGGCCTCCTTTGCTTTACTTTATATTAATGTTTACCTGTGACTTTTTGCATGTGCTGCTACAATGCCCTTCCCTGATGTACATCTGTATCTACTGACACTGCAGTCATGCCTTTAATCTACTTCTGATTTTATTGATTTTTCATTGTACAATCCCCTTTTTTATAACCTTATATGTTTCAAAGTACAGGGAGGGGGAACACACACTACATACACCACAGTACAGGGAGAGGGCACACACTACGTACAGCACAGTACAGGGAGGGAGCACACACTACATATACCACAGTACAGGGAGGGAGCACACACTACATACAGCACAGTACAGGGAGAGAGCACACACTACATACAGCACAGTACAGGGAGAGAGCACACACTACATACAGCACAGTACAGGGAGAGGGAGCACACACTACATACAGCACAGTACAGGGAGGGAGCACACACTACATACAGCACAGTACAGGGAGGGAGCAAACACTACATACAGCACAGTACAGGGAGGGAGCACACACTACATACAGCACAGTACAGGGAGGGAGCACACACTACATACAGCACAGTACAGGGAGGGAGCACACAATACATACAGCACAGGAAGGGAGAACACATTACATACAGCACAGTACATGGAGGGAGCACACACTACATACAGCACAGTACAGGGAGGGAGCACACACTACATACAGCACAGTACAGGGAGGGAGCACACACTACATACAGCACAGTACAGGGAGGGAGCACACACACTACATACACCACAGTACAGGGAGGGAGCACACACTACATACAGCACAGTACAGGGAGGGGGAGCACACACTACATACAGCACAGTACAGGGAGGGAGCACACACTACATACAGCACAGTACAGGGAGGGAGCACACACTACATACAGCACAGTACAGGGAGGGAGCACACAATACATACAGCACAGGAAGGGAGAACACATTACATACAGCACAGTACATGGAGGGAGCACACACTACGTACAGCACAGTACAGGGAGGGAGCACACACTACATACAGCACAGTACAGGGAGGGAGCACACACTACATACACCACAGTACAGGAAGGGAGCACACACTACATACAGTACAGGGAGGGAGCACACACACTACATACAGCACAGTACAGGGAGGGAGCACACAATACATACAGCACAGTACAGGGAGGGAGCACACACTACATACAGCACAGTACAGGGAGGGAGCACACACTACATACAGCACAGTACAGGGAGGGAGCACACACTACATACAGCACAGTACAGGGAGGGAGCACACACTACATACAGCACAGTACAGGGAGGGAGCACACACTACATACAGCACAGTACAGGGAGGGAGCACACACTACATACAGCACAGTACAGGGAGGGAGCACACACACTACATACAGCACAGTACAGGGAGGGAGCACACACACTACATACACCACAGTACAGAGAGGGAGCACACAATACATACAGCACAGCACAGGAAGGGAGAACACATTACATACAGCACAGTACAGCGAGGGAGCACATACTACATACACCACAGTACAGGGAGGGAGCACACACTACATACAGCATAGCACAGGGAGGGGGAGCACACACTACATACAGTACAGGGAGGGAGCACACAATACATACAGCACAGTACAGGGAGGAGCACACACTACATACAGCACAGTACAGGGAGGGAGCACACAATACATACAGCACAGTACAGGGAGGGAGCACACAATACATACAGCACAGTACAGGGAGGGAGCACACAATACATACAGCACAGTACAGGGAGGAAGCACACACTACATACAGCACAGTACAGGGAGGGAGCACACAATACATACAGCACAGTACAGGGAGGGAGCACACAATACATACAGCACAGTACAGGGAGGGAGCACACAATACATACAGCACAGTACAGGGAGGAGCACACACTACATACAGCACAGTACAGGGAGGGAGCACACACTACATACAGCACAGTACAGGGAGGGAGCACACACACTACATACAGCACAGTACAGGGAGGGAGCACACACACTACATACACCACAGTACAGAGAAGGAGCACACAATACATACAGCACAGCACAGGAAGGGAGAACACATTACATACAGCACAGTACAGCGAGGGAGCACATACTACATACACCACAGTACAGGGAGGTAGCACACACTACATACAGCATAGCACAGGGAGGGGGAGCACACACTACATACAGCACAGTACAGGGAGGGGGAGCACACAATACATACAGCACAGTACAGGGAGGGGGAGCACACACTACATACAGCATAGCACAGGGAGGGGGAGCACACACTACATACAGCACAGTACAGGGAGGGGGAGCACATACTACATACAGTACAGGGAGGGAGCACACAATACATACAGCACAGTACAGGGAGGAGCACACACTACATACAGCACAGTACAGGGAGGGGGAGCACACAATACATACAGCACAGTACAGGGAGGGGGAGCACACACTACATACAGCACAGTACAGGGAGGGACCACACACTACATACACCACAGTAAAGGGAGGGAGCCCATACACTACATACAGCACAGTACAGGGAGGGAGCACACAATACATACAGCACAGTACAGGGAGGGAGCACACAATACATACAGCACAGTACAGGGAGGGAGCACACAATACATACAGCACAGTACAGGGAGGGAGCACACAATACATACAGCACAGTACAGGGAGGGAGCACACACTACATACAGCACAGTACAGGGAGGGAGCACACACTACATACAGCACAGTATAGGGAGGGAGCACACACTACATACAGTACAGGGAGGGAGCACACACTACATACAGCACAGTACAGGGAGGGAGCACACACTACATACAGCACAGTACAGGGAGGGAGCACACACTACATACAGCACAGTACAGGGAGGGAGCACACACTACATACAGCACAGCACAGGGAGGGGGAGCACACAATACATACAGCACAGTACAGGGAGGGGGAGCACACAATACATACAGCACAGTACAAGGAGGGAGAACACACTACATACAGCACAGTACAGGGAGGGAGCACACACTACATACAGTACAGGGAGGGAGCACACACTACATACAGCATAGCACAGGGAGGGGGAGCACACACTACATACAGCACAGTACAGGGAGGGGGAGCACACAATACATACAGCACAGTACAGGGAGGGGGAGCACACAATACATACAGCACAGTACAGGGAGGGAGCACACACTACATACAGCACAGTACAGGGAGGGAGCACACACTACATACAGCACAGCACAGGGAGGGGGAGCACACAATACATACAGCACAGTACAGGGAGGGGGAGCACACAATACATACAGCACAGTACAGGGAGGGAGAACACACTACATACAGCACAGTACAGGGAGGGAGCACACACTACATACAGCACAGTACAGGGAGAGGGCACATACTGCATACACCACAGTACAGGGAGGGAGCACAAACTACATACAGCATAGCACAGGGAGAGAGCATACCATACATACAGCACAGTACAGGGAGGGAGCACACACTACATACAGTACAGGGAGGGAGCACATACTGCATACACCACAGTACAGGGAGGGAGCACAAACTACATACAGCATAGCACAGGGAGAGAGCACACACTACATACAGCACAGTACAGGGAGGGGGAGCACACAATACATACAGCACAGTACAGGGAGGGAGAACACACTACATACAGCACAGTACAGGGAGGGAGCACACACACATGTAGTGAAACACAGACACAAGGTCCAGCGCAGCTGAATCTGTCCCAGTGGCCAATCTGCCCCGATTACATAATAGCCACCACATTATTACATGCATAGCACCACATTACACAAATAGCACCGCATTACATGTATAGCACCACACTACTCGTATAGCACTGCATTACACAAATAGCACCACATAACACGAATAGCACAACATTACAGGTATAGCACCACACTACACGTATAGCACTGCAGTATACGATATAGCACCACATTACATGTATACCACCTCATTACACAAATAGCACCACATTACATACATAGCCACCACATTACTTACGTAGCCCCCGCATTACATACGTAGCCACCAAATTACATACGTAGACACCAAATTACATACGTAGACACTGCATTACATAAATAGGTCCATTCTCATGGGCAGACATTGGGCAGCTTTAGGTCTGAAGGACTTTGCATTAGCGATTGTCCCAGGGCTGGCTGTGAGTGCAGCCTGATCAGCTGGCATCCTAAGAACAAAGTACGTCCTGCTTCTGTCCAATTAAAAATAACTTCTCTGCCGGGTCCCCTTCAGTGCTCAGTTGCCGTTCTGGCCAGTTCGGTGAGAGTGCAGGAGCTGGGGTGGCAGCGGGTGTAGTGAACCCGGCTCCAACCATCACTATGCTGCTGCTTCCGGGGCCGGGCTCGTTGAAGAGACCTTTGGCCAGGGCCAGACAGAGGATGCTGCTGGGCTGGTTAACTTTCTCCAGGTCCCCCATTGGTAGAACAGCTTCACCACTTTTCACGGCTAGCGGCACCTGGAAGTGCTCGCTAGCCTAACTTCAGGATTGCGTTCCAATGAACCGCAAGTACTGGAAGCAGTGTGAGCCAGACCAGCCTGTGAATCGGCCTGGCTGAGGAGGGCATGGGACCGACCCTTCGGAATCTGTCATGGTGTCCTGGTGGGCCAATCTGTCCCTGGGTACGGCCTCATCTAGAATACTATGTTCAATTCTGGAGGCCATATCTTCCAAAGGATATTAATACATTAATACATTAGAGACTGTACAAAGATGGACAACTAAGATGGTGCATGACCTAACAAAACAACCAGAAAGACAAAAAAAATCTTGATATATATAGTTTGGAGCAGAGAGAGGAAATAAATCAAGAGTTTTAACAAAGTCCATGAGGGAAACATTCTTCAAATGAAGAAAAGTATTAGGACACGAGGACATGCACTAAGACTGGAGGGAGGGAGGTAAGTTCAGGGGAAATTTGAGGAAAAATGACTTCACAGAAAGGGTAGTTGACAAGAGGAATGACCTCCCATTAGAGGTGGTAGAGGCTAAGACAGTAGAGCAATTTAAACATGCATGGGATAGAGATATGGATATCCTTACAAAGAAATAAGGATCTAATACGGTTTGAGATAAAATATAATATGGTAAAAAAAAGGGGCAGACTAGATGGGCCAAGTGGTTCTTATCTACCATCAAATTCTATGTTTCTATGGTATTGGTAAAGTAGGCATCGTGTGATTGTTCTCTAGTGTACATATATGACCATCACCAATACTTATAATTTAATTGATTTTAAATCCACATCCTTTTGAAAACTGAAAACTAACTGCAAGTAAAATTTTATAGATATCCTGAAGACTGCATCTACTAAATAAAAGAGTTATGGGGTAGATTTACTAAAACTTTTAAAAATAAAAAGCAATGGTGTTGCCCATAGCAACCAATCAGATTCTGTCTATATTTTTCTAGAATGCAGTAGATAAATGATAGCGTCTGTAGAATGTGATTATTTTTTCGAAGCCTAGTACTCCTTTCACACAGCACAAATAACCCGGTATCGACCCGGCATACGGGTCAGTGTGCGGGGTGAAAGCGCCATGGTGGAATTCCCGGGTCGCCTGACCCAGTAATTCAACTCGGGAATAAAGCAGTGTTATTCCCGGGTTGAATACCGGGTCATTGGCAGCATAACGTTCACTACAATAGGGAGAAGCGGTGTGAAGATTAGCTCATCTCCCAGCACTGCCTCTGCCCCCACTAGAGGTGGTAGAGGCTAAGACAGTAGAGCAATTTAAACATGCATGGGATAGAGATATGGATATCCTTACAAAGAAATAAGGATCTAATACGGTTTGAGATAAAATATAATATGGTAAAAAAAAGGGGCAGACTAGATGGGCCAAGTGGTTCTTATCTACCATCAAATTCTATGTTTCTATGGTATTGGTAAAGTAGGCATCGTGTGATTGTTCTCTAGTGTACATATATGACCATCACCAATACTTATAATTTAATTGATTTTAAATCCACATCCTTTTGAAAACTGAAAACTAACTGCAAGTAAAATTTTATAGATATCCTGAAGACTGCATCTACTAAATAAAAGAGTTATGGGGTAGATTTACTAAAACTTTTAAAAATAAAAAGCAATGGTGTTGCCCATAGCAACCAATCAGATTCTGTCTATATTTTTCTAGAATGCAGTAGATAAATGATAGCGTCTGTAGAATGTGATTATTTTTTCGAAGCCTAGTACTCCTTTCACACAGCACAAATAACCCGGTATCGACCCGGCATACGGGTCAGTGTGCGGGGTGAAAGCGCCATGGTGGAATTCCCGGGTCGCCTGACCCAGTAATTCAACTCGGGAATAAAGCAGTGTTATTCCCGGGTTGAATACCGGGTCATTGGCAGCATAACGTTCACTACAATAGGGAGAAGCGGTGTGAAGATTAGCTCATCTCCCAGCACTGCCTCTGCCCCCACTACCGGCTCCGCCCCCCACCACTATGGCAACCGACCTGGCAAATTGCCGGGTCGCTAAGCCTCCTGTTAGGGTCCAATGCGTGATCCCACCCCGGAAGGACCAGTTTTCAATTCCCTGGTTGGAGCCAGCATTGGCAGTGTGAAAAGGGTATTAGTAAATCTACTTCCTCTTTGGGTCTGTTTGCTGTATATTATTATTAACACCAATAGCAAAATACATTCTATTTTGTATAGCAGCATGTTTGGGGCGGCGATCTCGGGGCGAGCCTGGTCCTCTGTGGCCGTTTCATCGATGATTTATTTTTTGTTTGGGAGGGGAACACTAAATCAGCTGAGTTATTTACTGCTAGTTTGAATTGTAATCAATTTGGGTTAAAATTTACGGGGTACTGCCACCCCACACAGGTAACTTTTCTGGATATAGCGCTTAAGATAGAGAATGAGAGTATAGTAACCAGTACTTTTGTTAAGGAAGTGGATCAAAATCGATATTTACATTATAAGAGTAGCCATCTACAATTGTGGAAAGATAATATACCGAAGGGCCAGTTCCTTCGGATTAAAAGGAACTGTTCTACCAATGAAGGGGCGAGAGAACAGATGGAATCTCTATATGGGGCATTTCTCACTCAGGGTTATGCGAAATCTGTGTTGGATCAGGCCCTAAGAGAAGTGGACAGTTTGGAGAGGGACTCTTTATTAGATACCACTAGAACTAACTCTAGGATGAAAAATAATAAAAAGATGACGGATAGGACAACAATGTTTGTAACAAAGTATAATACTAGTGCATACGAGATCAAGAAGATTATTAAAAAGAATTCCTCGATCTTAAAGTTAGATGAAATGTTGAACTCCAATATAAAACTTAGTGAACAGGTAATATTTCGAAAATCAGAAAGTTTGAAATCTGCATTAGCACCTAGTTTTTTTAATAGATCATGTGACAAATCTGTATCTCCAGAGGTACAAGGGGAACAAATAAATACATGGTTACCCAAACCACCAATAGGGTTTCATAAATGTGGAAGAACTAATTGTGTAACATGTAAACATACAAAAAAGAAAACGACACAATTCTCCTCAATTGTATCAGGAGAAAAATGTAATATAAAAAGTTTTTTGAATTGTAAATCCACATACGTTATCTATGTTTTGCAGTGTTGATGTGGAGCACCACTCGGGCGCTCCACGTTAGGTTTATGGAGCATAAGCGACAGATAGATAAAAGAGTAGGAAATACTCATCTATATCGCCATATTCTGGAATGTGGGGAGGGTAAAAGTGAAAATATAATTATTACGGCCATTGAACAGGTGGCGGTAACCAATAGGGGGGGGGGGGGGATAGGTTTAGAAGGTTGTGTAAGAAAGAGGCCTTCTGGATATTTAATCTTAAAACTCTGATCCCTCAGGTACTTAATGACTCAGTGGAGTTAAATGAAATTTAAAATTTAAAAGAAGGGAAAACCACCTTGAAGTAAATATATATAAAAATTGGGGATAATGTACAGTTCCTTGTGATACCGAGAGATGGAGATGGAGACTGTGTATTTTGTATATGGTGACATGACGGGATTGTAGTTATGGAGATGAGCTACAATATGGGGTTATGTGACATTATACCCACCCCTTTCCCTTCTATGTCCGGGTATATATGTGCATATATGAAATTTTTAAATTATTATTAAATTATTGATTTTGGTTTTATTAGGGCGTGGGAATATGCACATTGTATATATATATTGGTCTACGATCAGGTAATAGGATGTGCATATGAAAAGATATCTTCATAGATATGGGTTGGAAATATTAAATGGTTATCTGTGTGGATGTGAATTAATTGCATATGCACACAGGGATAGGGCACTGATTTAATATAGTATTGGATTGTATGACCTTAATAAAATGGAATATAACACTTTAATAATAATAGTTTTTTTAATAATGTGTGTTTAAATTAATGAGGTTTGGAATATCAACACAAGTAACTATGGAAACCAGAGATGACTATCGGGACTTGAAACGAGGCTTGGATATGTTATTATCAATACTTAATTAGGTATAAGAGAGAGAGGCTTGATATAGCTTCCGTGATTTAAAACGAGGCTTGGATTCCTTGATACTAATAACCAGTCTTATATGAAAGTGAGGCTTGATATGATGTGACAAAATGGCCACCAGAGTCTATTTAAGGTGTAGGGTGAAAATGAGATTTGGAACGCACGTTTGAGTGCGCATGCGCGAACGGCCGCGGGAAATACAAATTATGGTGGCTATATAAACTGAGCCTATTAAGTATGGTCATTCAAACTGAGGAAGCCGCTGAGTGTGTTTGGAAGGCGGAGAAACGTGTTTTCGAAGTGACCATTACCAGTGACGATCATCTCCTGCTCATTGACGCGATTACCAGCCTGTGGTTATGATCAATAATCAGTGTACCTGCAATTACGGCTAGCCACCAGCAGAGGGAGCCTGAGCACTGTGGACAAGTCCCTGTGGATACCTACTCCAGATATTCTGCAATAAACGGATGAGCACCAGCAGAGGGAGCCTAAAAACCGGGATTGTCTCAATAAAATTAATTTTGGAGGTGACGCAAAGGCTAATAATGTATGGTAATTACCCATTTTAATTTAATAAATGTGTGCACACATGTTCATTTGGAACACTAACGAATTAAGGACACATGAACACATTGAGTGTTTGAAAAGCTATTCCTAGCCAGTTCATAATTAAATCACTGGACATTGCTAGATTCAGTAATATCAAAGTCCAAGCCTCTGAACTATAGTGAGTTCTAGATAATTTTACTAGTCATATGTGGATTGTTTGTATTATGGTTTATAAATATACATATTATGTATTGATTAAGTGCTATTCATGCTGCAGCATTGCATGTCAATAAATTATATCATTATTTTATATATTTTTTATTGTGAACATTTTTAAATTGTCTCCTTTAATTAGTGCGGACAGCGCTCCTTTTTATCTACAGAGGGTTATATCCCTGCAGTTAGTGTTATTTTGTATAGATATATGGCATTAGTACTGCCGTGCAGCTGGCAGCATGTACAATATGGGTAAAATGAGTATGGGCATATTTATTTTCAGTTTTGTTTCAATATTTTTCCTCGTGATATCATGGCCGCGTTCACTTAAGGCTATAAAACACCTAGTATGGTGCGGCTCACAAGCCAGTGCTCATGTACATGTTACCCTCTGTATCTCAGTGGTGATTACATACACTTACAAAGTAATGGTGCGCTGGGCACAAATACTAGTGTACAGTGCTTAAAGTTGTCCTAGAGAGGTGGTGGAACTCACACCCCCTCCCCACGGTGCTCTTGTAATAAAGGTATTGCGCACACCAAAAAAGGGGCGTGGTCTCAAAAAGAAAGGAGCGTGGTCACACAATAGTAATAATGCCCACAGTAGTAGCACCCCGTAATACACATAATGCCCACCGCGGTAGCGCTTCTTATACAATGCCCACAGTAGTAGTGCTCCTTATGCAATGTCCACTGTACTGCTAGTGCCCACAGTGGTAGTGTCCCTTATATAGACCCCATAGTAGTGTTGTCCCTTATGCAGTGCCCGCAATAGTAGTACCCCTTATGTCCCCAGGAGTGATGGCCCTTATGAAGTGCCCCCTTTACAATGCCCTCATTAGTAGGGCCCCCAGTAGTAATGCCCTTAATGGTAATGCCCCTGTGCAGTATTGCCCCCAGTAGTAATGTTGCCTGTAGTAATGCCCCCAGTCATTTAGCCCTCTGTAGTTTATCCCTAGTAGTTATTCCCCCAGTGGTAATGCCCCTGCAGTTATGACCCCTGTAGTTTACCCCCCTTTAGTTTAGCTTCCCAATGGTAATGCCCCTGTAGTTTAGTCCTCATGTAGTTTAGCCACCAGAAGTTTAGCCCCTGTAGTTATGCCCCCAGTAGTTTAGACCCCCTGTAGTTTGCCCCCAAGTAGTAATGCCCCTGTAGTTACGTCCCCAGTAGTAATGCCACTGTAGTTATGCCCTCAGTAGTAATGCCCCTGCAGTTACGCCCCTGTAGTTATACCCCCAGTAGTAATGCCTTCCTGTAGTTTGCCCCTTTGTAGTTTGCCCCCAGAAGCTTGCCCCCTTGTAGTTTGCCCCCAGTAGCTTGCCCCCTTGTAGTTTCCCCCCTTGTAGCTTGCCCCCAGTAGCTTGTCCCTTGTAGTTTGCCCCCTTGTAGCTTGCCCCCGGTAATAATGTCCCCCAGTATTTTGCCCCAGTAGATGCCCCCCAGTAGTAATGCCCCCAGTAGATGCGATGCTACAAAGGAAAAAAACAGACAAAATACAGACCATACTCACCAAGCCCCGCTCCGTGTCCGGGCTCTGCAGTCCTCTGGGCGTCCACTCCTCGGCACTATGGGAGAGACGTCATAACGTCTCTCCCATAGCGCACAGTGACAGTGCCGGAAGCCGGAGCTCAATACTGAGCTCCTGCCTCCGGCTGCCGCTGTAGAGAGGGAGATGGTCTCCCACTGGTAACACAATCTCAGCGGGCGCCCATCATCTACCTGCAGCAACGGGGACACATCGCCAGGATAGGTGAGCCAGTTCCGCCTCCAAGTGGAACTGACGGAACGCAGTTCCGCCCCATTCCGGCTCACTTTAACCCCTGCTAGTGTAGATACTTGCAGAGACTTGGGGTCCCTTGACGATGGGCTGCAAGTTTAAATGCTTTGCTCAAAATATTAACAAAATCCCCATTGGTTTATGTGCTACATACACACAGAATTTGCAGAATATTATTTTTAGCAAACACAGCAAAAGTTGTTTTTCCCTATGGGGCTTTCAGCTGAAAGAAACACATAAAATTAAAGTAGCCAAATAAGCAGTGGCGTAAGTTCGTCCCAGTTGCCCAGAGGCAAGATAAATATTGATGCCCCCCCTCCCCTATATTTAGATAAATATATGTATGAATGAATATATGTGTATAGAGTGTTCTGAAAATGTTTTATATACTGTATATATACATTTCATTGTCTTTTATTTTAAATTACACATTTCTTAGCAGTCATATCCAAGATTAGAACCCATGACCTGTTACACTACAGCAGACACTTTACTGATGGAGCTATTTGCTACTGTAGAGGAAGCATGAGAATTATAACTACATGAAGTTACTTGTAATTGTCAGAGAAGTAACTTCATATAGTTAGAATTCTCATATTCCCTATATAGGAGAAAATAGATTCATCAGTAAGGTGTCTGCTTCCAGTGTAATAGGTTGTGGGTTCTAATCCTGGGTATGACACTTGAAAAATGTGTATCTACAGTATAATAAAAAGGGTGAGATTTGTAAGGTGCAGGGACCAGTGAGGAAGTCGGCCACTGAAAACATAGTGGCAGCTATCAATTAACTTAATTCAGTGATGTCACAGAATGGGAGGAGAGGTGCCCCCCTACAGAGCAGGAGCCAGGCAGCAGATTACTCCGTTGCCTCCCAGAGTTCTGCCCCTGCAAATAAGAGAGCTGTCTTGGAGGCAGAAATGTATTCTTTAAGGTAATATTTCCAATTTGTGATATGGCCTCAATGATAAGGTTTGGCTTCATTTTTGGTACTGCACACTGGCCTCAATTACATTTGAACACAAATGCAAAAAAGAAATGTAATTTTAAAGGCTCAAATTAACTGAATCAGGATAGGAAAAATCACTATAAAACATTTAGAAAATCAATCAATAGAAACCAGAGGCAAATGGTTTATTTCCAGTATGGGATGCATTGCCAGGGTCCTAGGAGTCTTGGGGCCATCAGTTTTCGCCGGTCATCACATCCACCATAATAGCAATAGACGTTCACTGGGCAGGTAGGTTCACAAATATTATCTAGTATGCCTGGCGATGGCAAAAGTTCCACACACTGTTCCAGACAAACCCCACAAAAACATATTGGACCTGATTCAAAGAGAGATGATGCGGCATCTGCACTTACAGATGGAGCCGCACTCATCTAGTGTGGCTCTATCGCAGACGTGCACTCCTGGTGGAACTAGGTAATCCAGCGCCTAGCCCCGCTACGGAAGTGCACAGAGACACTCCCATTAAAGTGAATGGGGTGCATGCGTGTCACAGACGCGCTCGTGGCCCAAACGCCACGATGGGCGCACCTAGGCACGCACTGCTCAGGAATGCCCACTGCTTACCAACTAGTGATTTCATCAGCATTTCCATGAGCATTTGCGCTAAAAGTAAAACTGTCAAAATTGACCCATGTTTTTCTTGAAACTTTAGGTGCATATCCAAAATGCATCAAACAGATGAGAGAAGTTGATTATGATTACTGGTTTTAGCATAGGAGCTAATAATGTGGTGGTGGTATATGACAAATTCCATGGGTGAGACTAAAAATTTCAATACTGAAAAAAATTCTGCTTTAAACTTTAGATACCCATCCAAAACAGATTGAAGAGCTGACCAAAAATGATTCTCATAATTTGTTTAGCATAAGACCAATATATTTTGTGGTATATGAACAATTCCATAAGCCTCGGACCCTCCATTTTGGCTGAAAATTTAAATGTCAAAACTGACACATAGGTGGGTAGTCAATTGTTTGAAAAGTCAGTTGGAAGTCTGTTTTTTCCTATCTAATAGACAGGAAAAAACAGACAACCAACCACTTATAAAAAATGTTATAGGCCTCAGACCCTCCAATTTAGCTGAACATGAAAATTTCAAAACTGACCAATATTCTCCTTTAAACTATAGATACCTATCCAAAATGCATCCCAGAGTTTAAAGAAGTTGATTATGATGCCTAATTTTAGCATAGGCTCTAATAATGTGGTGGTGGTGGTGGTGGTGGTGGTGGTGGTGGTGGTGGTATATGAAAAAATCCATAAGCCTCCATTTTGTCTGAAAATAGACATTTATCATAAAAATTAGAATTTCAAAACTGACCCAATTTCAGCTTAAACATTTAGGTACCCCACCAAAATGAACCCCATAGTTGACAGAAGTTGATTCTGATGCCTGATGTTAGAATAGTTGCTAATAATGTGGTGGAGGTATTTAAAAATTCCATAGTACACAGACTGGTTTAAAATTGACCCAATTTTTGCTTTAAACATCAGGTACCCATCCAAAATGTATCCAAGAGTTGGTATATGAAAAACTCCATAGGCGTTAGACCCTCCATTTTGGTTGAACATGAAAATTTCAAAACTGCCCCAATTTCTGCTTTAAACTTTAGATAACCAACCAAAATGCATCACAGAGTTGAAAGAAGTTGATTATTATACCTCATTTTAGCATAGGATCTAATACTGTGGTAGTAGTATATGAAAAACTCCATAGGCCTTAGACCATCCATTTTGGCTGAAAATGAAAATTTCTAAACTAAACCAATGTCAGCTTAAAACCTAAGGTACCCATCCAAAATGCATCCAAGAGTTCAAAGAAGTTGATTCTGATGCCTAATTTTAGCATAGGATCTAATAATGTGGTGGTTGCATATGAAAATTTCCATAGGCCTCAGACCCTCCATTTTAGCTGAATTTCAGCTTAAAAATGCATGTACCCATCTAAAATGCATTCCAGACTTGAAAGAATTTGGTTCTGATGTGTGTTGTTAGAGTAGTAGCTTATAATGTGGTAGAAGTATTAAGAAAAAAAAATCCATAAGACTCAGACCCTCCATTTTGTCTGAAAACGAAAAAATGTAAAAAAAAAAACTGGCCCAATTCCATCTTAAAAATGTAGGTACCCATCCAAAATGCATCCCAGACTTGAAAGAAGTGGTTTCTGATGCCTGGTGTTAGAATAATAGCTGTGTTAGAATAGTGGCTAATACTGTGGTGGTGGTGGTGGTGGTGGTGGTGGTATATGAAACATTCCAGAGCCCTTGGACTTTTAATTTTGGCTGAAAATAAAACTGTCAAAACTGACATAATTTCAGCTTTAAACTTTAGGCAACCATTCAACATGTATCACAGAGTTGAAAGAAATTGGTTCTGATGCCCCGGTATTAGCATAGGAGCTAATAAGATGTTGGTGGTATATTAAAACATCTATAGGCCTTGGACCTTCCGTTATGGCTAAAATTGACATTTGCAAAACTGACCGACTTTCTGCTTTAAAAACTTTAGTTATGCATCCTAAATGCATCTCAGAGTTGAAGAATTTGATTCTGAGGTCTAGTTTTAGAATAGGAGCTAATGATATGGTGGTTGTACATTGTACTCGGGACAAATCTATCTTCAAGACACGGCAGCTCAAGATACCTACAGGCAGTCACCCGTCATGTGAACAAACCATAAAGAAACACCTTGAAGGCATCCACACTATTGCCACGGGAGCATTATCAATATTGTTAGCAAAATAACCACCCCACAGAGCTTTCAATTATGGCTCCTCTCTTATTTGTAGTAGCCATTACAGATGCAGTTTCTAGATCCACAGACCCATGGGACCACAGAAATCCAGATTCAGCACAAGCGGGAAGTGGACCTAAGCCACACTGAAAGCTGTCAGGTTTCTGGTTTGGTCTGTTCCCAGAGGGGGCACTAGTGGGTCAGTGTTGGTACTATATCTAAAACGTGGAGGCAGAACGAAAGTCCTGCGCATATGCGCTGACATTTATTACATACAGAGGTCACAGAGCAAGGATGTCATAACAGGTGATGATTAGCATTGGTAACGACAGTAATGAAATGGTAAATGGTAACTGAATCCAAAGTAAAAGTCTCTGATAACAGAACGTGGAATAACTTGATGAAATGAATGCAAATGACTTAATAAACTGAACTCCAGGGCGTGGCCAGGACGGGCATGGAGTAGCTCCTACACTGTGCAGCTCTCCAGCCAAGACATCCTGAAGACACATCCTGCATCTCCCCCCTGGACCTGTTGATTGACCTGTAGCTGCCTTATTGCCTGGTGCCCCTCCTGGAGAAGGATTGGACCGGTGGCTGCCGCCCCGTGTGAGATCCGGAGCCGTCTGTGCAGGTGCCCTGGTGTGCGCTGGGCTCGCGTGTGAAGCCACGGGCTCGCGCTCTCACTCGCACCGGAAGTTCGGTCTCTCGCTTCTCCCTGCCGCCCGCTGCAGTCAGCTGCGGCTTGTACGGGCAGGTCTGAGGAGTCAGTGCTTGCCGCTCCATCTAGCCGTGTGGGCGCCGGCCAGATCCTGCTACAGCCGCCCTGTTCCTCCTGTGTTGCCTGCCGCTGCCAGCCCGCAGGTCGCTTTCTGGACTTCCTAACGCTGTCCCTGCCTACATTATACAAGTAACCTCAGGTACCCAGGGCTCTGGGCTATTACTGTGGGGAGCGCCACTTTGGCAGCCTGTGCTGGGTGTCCTGGAGGATAGCTGCGCTGGGTGCTTCCTCTCCCTCCTTTTTTTGCTCTGCTGGCTGTTATTGATATCTGCACCTGTCTGTGGTGCTGCGGGGTGTGGGCTCCCTTGTCTAGCCCAGGAGACGCTGCTGCAGAACCAACTCTCCGTGCCTTGCAGGAACTGTTTTGGTGGGATGCTGGTTTGCTCCCTGCTCCATCCCATCTGCATCACGCTTCTCTAGGCTGATAAGCCGAAACGTAGCCGGGAACCTTGGTCCTACTTGATACCTATCTACACTTTCCTATACCTGTGGGCCTCTTTGTAGTGCGCTGGGCAGACACCCCCCTCCTTTGCCTGCATTTGCTTTGATTTACCCTGCTGGTCGAGTGTTGCGGCACCGTGCTGTCCAAAATGGTGAGAGGCCGCCAGCACAACGTGGCGGCGGGCACAATGGAGAAGTTTGTCCGTAACCCTGGACCTCAGCAACAGAGGGGAGAGACTGCACGATCTGAGGCATCACCTCCGTCTCCTGCTTATAGCTCTGCCTCCTCTGAAATGATGCTGCATTACAGAGAGTGCTGGATGCGGCGACCGCCAGTGAGGCTCGTTTGGCTGATAAAATTAGGCAGGTGCAGTCTGATCTCTCCATTATTCATCAGGATTTCCAGCGGGTGAGGGAGAGGGTGGGAGAGGCTGAGACTTGTATCTCCAATGTTGAGGATTCTGTCGCCCCGCTAGGACGACGTACTGATGCTTTGGAATCTCAGATGACTGATGTGCGCAAAAAAGCTGACGGATGTGGAGGGTCGCTTACGGCACAATAATGTCCGCATCATCGGCTTGCCAGAGAAGGAGGAGGGCTCCTGAAGAGTTTCTCGCAAAATGGCTTTGGGATGCCTTTGGGTCTGAGGTGTTTTCACCCTTCTTCACCGTTGAACGGGCTCATAGAGTTCCAATGCGCCCATTACCTCCAGGGGCTCCTCCCCGTACCTTCATTGCCAAATTCCTCCATTTCCGTGACTGAGATGTTGTTCTGAAACTTGCTCGCAGAAAAGGCCCTTTAAAATGGAACGGGTCACCAATATCAGTCTTCCCGGATTTCGCGATGGATGTACAAAAAGATAGGGCTCAATTCTTGCCTGTTAAGAGGAGGCTCCGTGAACTTGACCTACCATATGCCATGCTATTTCCATCAAGACTGCGGGTGGTGGCTGATGGTGAAACAAAATTTGTTGTGACTCCTCGTGAGGCCATGATGTGGCTGGACAGACGATTCCCGGCACGGCGTGCTCTTGCTGACCCTTGATTTTTTTCTGTGTAGCTCTGATTACAGGACTTTTTTTATTGCTGTGTCAGATGTGAATATATGCTATTTTCTGTGGGGTGGCAAGGATGTGGGAGTGTTTAATTGTTTTTGGTTTCTTTTTCATCCTCTGCTACTCTGCTTCAACTGTTTAGATATGTTATTTGTCTAGTGTTAAACTGATCTGACATCTTTTATATTTTTTTTGGGGGGGGAGGTTATATATAGTTTGATATATATGGTTCTGTATTATCCGTATGTGTTTTATTTTGTGTATTGTACAGGCCTAGGGGGGTGGATCTTTCTGGTTCACCCTTAATTTTTTCGGAGGTGTTGTGGTTGGTGGCTGGAAGCTACCTCTTTTTTCCCAAGAGCCAGTATATTCTTGGCCCTGATTAGGGTGTGTCTGCACTAGTTAATGGTGCAACGGATTTTTGTTTGTTCTGTTTTCTAGGAATTTGCATTTTGTTTTGTGATCCAAGTATGCTACATGTTGGGGGTGGATTACAGGGTGGGGGGGTTCCGGTATGAAAGATAGATAGTGTCTAGTTAGACAGTCAATAGATAGACACCATATGTTAGATGGACATTAGGTCGACAGGGTAAAAAGGTCGACAGGGTCAAAAGGTCGACATGGAAAAGGTCGACAAGTCAAAAGGTCGATAGGTAAAAAGGTCGACATGGTCAAAAGGTCGACATAAAAATGGTCGACATGAAAAAGGTAGACACCATGTTTTTTGCATTTTTGTGGTTTGTGTGGATAGTTTTGTCATCTGGGACCCCCAATTGTAGAAAGGCATACCCTCGCGGGGCTTGCTTCGCTCGCCACGCTTTGGGCACGGTAGCTCGCTGCGCTCGCCTCAAGGTTTATAACCAACTCTATGCCGACATGGATAGAGAAAGTATGAAATAATCCAAAAACATGTTACATTTAAAAAACACCATTTGTCTATCTTTTTTATGTCGACCATTTTCATGTCGACCTTTTGATTTGTGGACCTTTTGACCTGTCGATCTTTTCCATGTCGACCTTTTGACCCTGTCGACCTAATGTCTGTCTAATATATGGTGTCTATCTATTGACTGTCTAACTAGAAACTGTCTATCTATCAAACGGATAGGGGTGGGGGTTGGGGGGATGTTCCAGGCTGTGATTGTTTTATGTATGGAAGTTTATGTTTTGACTGTATGTGGATTGCTGCTGTATTTTTTAGGCACTGGTGTCCGGTAATTGCACATTTGCATGGCAGAATTGGCTGGCTGCGGGGTGTGGTGCTTCTTATGCTTTATGACGTCTTATGGCTGGGCTTAAAGTAATGTCGTGGAATGTGAGAGGGCTCAATGATAAAATTAAGAGGACCCTGGTACTTCGACAGATTAGAAATTATGCTGCTGATATTGTCTGTTTTATGAAAACTCATTTAGTGGGTGGTAAGATTCTTTCATTGAAGAGACCCTGGGTGGGATGGGCGTACCATTCCATGCACACTTCTGCCTCTCGTGGAGTCTCAGTTCTTATTAGGAGGACCGCCCCCTTTGTGTTGGAATCTATACAAACGGATCCCTGGGGGAGATATGTGTTTTTGAAATGTAGATTATTTTATGCTCCTGTGCTCCTAGCTGTATATGTGCCTCCCCCTTACTCCCCTGACGTCCTTAAGAAGGCTGCTGGGTTTATGGCCTCGTTTCCTGGGATATCTGTTATTTGCCTGGGGGATTTCAATAATGTGTTGGATGTGGCGCTGGACAGGTTCTCTGTATCTCCACCTACTGCGTATCCTGGGAATTCCACTTTTGCTGATGTGGTGTCGGGGTTGGGCCTGGTCGATCCCTGGAGATTGCGACATCTGTCTCTTAAACAGTACTCCTGTTTCTCTCATTCCCATTCTCCGTTCTCTAGGATTGACCTGGCCCTCCTCTCGAGTGACATGGTTCCCCGGGTTAGTGGTATTAGATATGAGACTAGGGGTATATCGGATCACTCCCCCTTGACTTTCACCTTAGATTTCTGCTGTTCTAGGGGCCAGGCCATATGGAAATTTAATCCGTTTTGGCTTGTACACATGGGGGATGGCTCCGAATTGATGGCCGCTTGGTGGGAGTTCTTTGAAATGAATAATGACGAAAAAGCTATTTCTAACCTATGGGACACATTCAAGGCGTTTCTGAGGGGAAGTCTGATTAAACAGGTGTCTAGGTTGAAGTCCTTTTATAGGCATCGAGAGGCTGAGCTGGAGGCCCAGAGTGTCGCTGCGGAATCACAGTATTTGCTGGATTTTTTGGACAGTTCTAAATTAACCTGGCTGTCGGCTCAGAGGGCATGGAAAGATTACTTAATGGAAAAGACTCAGCATAGACTCCTCTTCTCTTCCCACACCTTTTATGCTACTGGTGATAGGTCGGGGACGTACCTGGCTTCCCTTGCACGGGGTGATAGAACAGCTAATGTTGCGATTGAGATTGTAACCTCGGATGGTGTTTCTCTGACACAGACTCCACAGATTGTGTCAGAATTTGTGTCTTATTATAGCTGTCTATACGGGTCCAAACTGGACTGTATTTCGTCGCAATTGGACAAATATTTGGACACTGTTAGTTTCCCCACCTTGTCCTGTGAGGATTACGACCTTTTGGAGGCACCCATCTCACCTGTAGAAATTATGGCCACTGTTAAGGCCTCCCCTAGCGGTAAAGCCTCGGGTTTGGATGGAATACCTTCTGAGGTCTATAAGCAACATTTGGATTTCTTTGTCCCTCACTTATTTGAGTTATATAGCCAAATCTTTGCACAGGAGTCTCTTCCTCCATCTATGGCAGAGGCAATGATTGTGGTTCTTCCTAAACCTGACAAGGATCTTAGGAAAGTTGAGTCCTATCTCCCTATATCCCTTTTGCCCACTGACGTTAAAATTTTGGTATAGGTACTGGCGGGTAGATTGAATACAGTTATCTCTCATATTATACACCCGGATCAGACGGGATTTATGCCCAATAAATTGACTTCCATTAAAGTTTACTCACAGATTCCCCGCAAAGACTCCTCCTCCTCTATAGTTGTTTCATTGGATGCCGCTAAGGCTTTTTATTCTGTGGAGTGGGATTATTTGTGGGAAATCATGCGTAGATTCGGTATAGGCCCAAATTTTATTAAATATGTTCGATTAATGTATTCTTCTCCTTCAGCCAGAGTGGCGGTAAATGGATTTGTATCTCACTCCTTTCCTTTATCTAGAGGAACGCGACAGGGATGCCCATTGTCCCCTACCTTGTTTGCGATGGCTATATAACCCCTTGCATGCCTCCTGAGGGCAGACGTGGGGATCTCTGGTTTTAAAGTGGGTACTCGGGAGGATAGGGTAGCCTTATATGCCGATGACATTCTGTTGTTTGTGGATCACTATGCTGAGTCTATGCCCAGGATTTTGAAAATGATTAACGAGTTCGGGCGATACTCTGAGCTCCTGATTAATTGGGAGAAATCCTCTATTATCCCACTCCGGGGTGGGATTCCTGCCTCTCCATTGCTTGCTCTTCCATTACAGTGGGTGGACTCCTTCAAATATCTGGGCATTTGGGTGTCTAATGATCCCCAGGAATTTTCCTCCCTTAATATCACATTACAAATAACGTACCTTCACGGTAAGGTGAAGGCCTGGGGGAAGCTGCCTTTGACGGTTACAGGGAGAGTTAATATGGTAAAAATGGTTTTCCAGCCAAACTTCTATATATTTTACAGCAGTCTCCTGTTTATATTCCTCAGAAGATCTTCAAACAAATTGATGGGTTGCTTTCCTCTCTGATATGGGCTAGTAAGCGGGCACGTCTGAGACTGGATACCCTGACCAGGACACGGGAACTGGGGGGTTTGGCTCTTCCCATTTTCCGTTTTCATTATTATGCGGTGCAGCTAATGCATGTTTGGGAATGGGTTAACGATCTCGATGCCTTGGCTTTGCATTCAGTGATGTTGAACCATGACTACCCTGGTGGTTCCCCACTACAGCTACTCCTCTGCGGCAGCGTCAAAATGTCCACACTGCCACTTATAAAACAATCCATTTTGATTTGGAAGTTGGTGCACTCTGTAATGCGTGGCCACGGTATCGATCCTGATACCCCACTAGATATGTTTATGGGCTGCCGGAAATTATGTCAGCTTCAAGTCCGGGAGGTCTGGGGAAATTGGGGAGTGTACTCTTTGGGCCATTTATATAGTGATGGGACGCTTAAATCATTTCAGCAACTTCAACAAGAGCATAATGTTCCCTCAGGGTTTTTTTCGGTTCCTTCAACTGTGACATGCTTTGGCTGCCCAATTTCCTGATGGCCCTCCAACCCTCGCTGATTCCCCGGTCAAATCAATGTTGCAGATGCTGGAATCAGGACACCTAGTTTCTAGGATATATGGTCGTATTCTCCTGATGCAGGGTACCCCGGCCAGGGGTGACTAGTTGCGTATGTAATGCCAGGGCCGCAGGGACCAGTATAAAAGTGTCCCCCGGCTGTGGCATTATGTTTCTGGCTAGTGGAGCCCGATGCTGGTTTCAAAAATATGGGGGACCCCTACGCTTTTTGTCCCCCGTATTTTTGGAACCAGGACCAGGCGCAGAGCCCGGTGCTGGTCGATTAAATATGGGGGAACCCCTGTCTTTTTCCCCCCATATTTTTTCAACCAGGACCGGCTCAAAGAGCCCGAGGCTGGTTATGCTTAGGAGAGGGGACCCCACGCAATTTTATTTTCTGTTTTTACACTAAACAGACCCTTTCCCATAGATAACCATGCACAGATCTCACTGATCCGTGCATGGTTATCCAAACTCGACTGGAAAAAGCAGGTCTATTTTTTTCCTGCTTTTTTTAACGAATCGAAAAAAAACAGACCTGCACTTGAGCACTCAGAAACTAACACCCAAATACGAATGAATAGTGAATGCCCGTATTGTATGAAATAACAGCCGTGTTTGACCGATGGTCTATTCATTCGTATTTCGGAACTTTGCCAATCAAACCATTACGAATAGTCCAAACACTGCCGAGATTGGTGCTTAGTGAATTCCCGGATTGGGACTTAGAAAAAAAAACACAAATCGGACAAACTCGAATTCTTAGTAAATTTTGCCCCCAGTCTCTGATAACAAAACGTAGAATAATTTGATAAGTGGATGCAAATGATTTAGCAAACAGAACTCCAGTAATATTGGTAAAGCACACAGTCTCTGTATAGTTCAGTTCTTATTTACCACACAGGACCCAAGCAGGAGATAGTCCCAACACAAAAAGCTTGTATGAGCTGGTATGAAGCTAACGAGGTGCACAGGTAAAGAAATGGAACAAACACCTGGGGAGAGTCTCTTACTGCTGATGAGCTGTGGCTGGCTATGGCTGAAGTCTGTAGCTGAATGATGGAAGTGCAGGAAGGTGAGATGAAACGATGAAAGGAATCACAGGGAACCTCTGGAGACAGGAACATGAGAACCAGGAGAGCTGGAGACACCAATGTGACTCGTTGTCCGAGGTGATGTGACTGAGCCACGGACTGGAACTTATACCTCTTGCTCTGCGGTGATTGGTGGTTCAACCTCTGGGGGCAAGCACAGCGTTGGATTGGTTGCCTGGGTCAGCTGAGTTCAGGTGTCATGGCGGCGCCCATGCAAGCCGGACGCCGGCACACAGCAAGGATCCGACGATCCGCGGCTCGGGGGTACACAGCGACACTGGAGATGATGCTCGTGGTCAGCACATCCACACAGCCGCGACTGGGGCCATGACCTCCGGAGGCACGCACACCAGCGTGCTGGTGAGACGCTGCTGAACGCAGATTCCTGACGAAAGCTAACCGTAATAGGAAGAAATTAATAGTAACATTGTATCTAAGGTTGAAAAAAGACAATTTGTCCATAGAGTTCAACCTATTTGTGGTCTCCTATGCAGGATTATTTGGTATAAAATTTTGACTGATGCTGATGTCTGCCGTTACGTTTTATCCCTCTTTTTTATAATAACTATAGTGCGTGACTATGCACCATAACCCTGGATGTCCTTATCCATTAGGAATTTATCTAATGTATTCTTAAAGGTGTTGACTGAGTCCGCCATCACAACTCCCTCATGCTGGGAATTCCAAACACGTATCGTCCTTACCGTGAAAAAGCCTTTACACCGTATTGTGCGGAATATCCTCTCCTCTTTGCTGAGCGAGTGTCCATGAGTTTTCTGTGTTGATCTAACCAAAAATAGGTCCTGCGCAAGATCTGTGTATTGTCCCCTTTTATATTTGTAGATGTTGATCTTGTCCCCTCTTAGTCTCCTCTTTTCCAATGTAAACATGCCTAGCCTTGCAAGCCTTTCCTCGTATTCCAGCGTCTCCATGCCCTTAATTAGTTTGGTCGCCCACCTCTGAACCTTTTCTAGCTCCAGGATATCCTTTTTGTAGTATGGTGCCCAGAATTGTACACAGTATTCAAGGTGTGGCCTCACTAGTGATTTATACAACTGGAGTATAACACTCTCGTCCCTAGCATCAATTCCCCATTTTATGCATGCTAATATCTTATTAGCCTTCTTTGCTGCAATCCTACTTTGGGTACTACTGCTTAGTTTGCTATCTATGAGGACACCTAAGTCCTTTTCCAGTACAGAATCCCCTAATTTTACTCATTTAGTATGTAGGTGTTATTTTTGTTCTTGTTACCACAGTGCATTACCTTACACTTGTCTGTATTGAAGCGCATTCTCCATTTCGCTGCCCATGCTACTAATTTAACTAAGTCATTCTGAAGCGACTCAGCATCCCCCTCCGTATTTATAACTTTACACAATTTGGTATCATCTGCAAAAATTGACACCATGCTCTCTAGGCCTTCTGTTAGGTTGTTAATGAAAATATTGAACAATAGCGGTCCTAATACTGAGCCTTGTGGCACACCACTTAACACTTCAGTCCAATTTGAAAAGGATCCATTAACCACAACGCGCTGCTCCCTATTATCTAATCAATTTTTGATCCAAGTGCATATTGTGCTTCCTAGCCCTATTTCTTGTAGCTTGTAGATAAGTCTCATGTGTGGAATAGTGTCGAAAGCTTTCGCAAAGTCTAAAAAGATTACATCCACCTCTTTACCCTGATCTAAGTTTGCACTTACTGTTTCACAGGATCTGTCCTTCACAAATCCATGTTGATTCCTTTTAATGACCTTATTGACTTCAAGGAACTTCTGAATACTATCTCTTAGAATACCTTCCAATACTTTCCCCACTACAGATGTAAGACTAACTGGTCTATAATCACCTGGTTCAGCTTTACTTCCCTTTTTGAATATAGGCACTACTTCTGCTATACGCCATAGAAAACATTCCTATTGGCTTTACTATAAAATATGCTGAATGTACCTTTTTAGAGTAGTCATTTTTGGCGAAATTTGAAATAAAATTGTGATTTTATTGAAAAAAATACATTACTAAGTGTGCGGGGAAGCTTTAGATCAGCCATTTTTTTTATGTATGTTGCACACGTTACCTCCCTTGCTACAGAGATCCTTTTTGGAAACACCAGTTGCTTCTAGTGGATTGACTGTACTGAACCATTAAAGTAATGCAACACCAAGAACAAGATCTTTGTGAATGCAGATAGGGACATGGGGGGGTCAATCCGACCTGATCACACACTAGCTATTTTTTGCAGCGCTGCGATCAGGTCAAAACTCAGCAAAAGTGCGCATGCACCACTATGCGCAGGCGCGTCGTACGGGTACAATGCAGATTGGTACTGGGCGATGGATTTTTTTTTCTTAAACACATTTTTATTGGGTGGATCACAGAGTTACAACAGAAAATAAGACATACCAAGCAAATTAGGTAGGCAGAGTACAGACATAACAGTAATGGAGTGTGACAACAAGTTGGATCCAATTTTCGAAATTTAAGGTAACTTAAAGGGTTACTCTCGGCAACGGAGTAGCCGTCCGTCAAAGAGAGCAGGTAGTTGAGATTAGAAGAAAGAATAGCAGTAGAAGAAAGAAAAGAAATAATCACGAAAACAGATGAGAAAGAACAAGTCAAGTCAGAGGAATAGGAAAGAGAGAGAGAGAAGAGGAGGGGTGGCCTCCAGATATGGAGGGGTATCAATGTAGGGTATCAGGTTACAAATAGGGAGGAAGCCTGTTGGGAGGTTAGCCAGGGAAACCATACTTTATCAAATTGTTTAGAGGAATTACGAATAACAGCACTCATGTATTCCATTTTGTGTACGTACCAAATTCGGGAGATTATCACCGTCATGGGGGAGGGGGTCGGGCTTTTCCAGTCCAATGCTATTTGGCACTTCATAGCCGAAACTATATGCCGGAACAACTTATTTTGGTGTCGATTAAGAATAGGGAGAGTCATGGGAAGCAGAAAGTATTGGGGGTCCGGAGTAACAGAGGTTTCGAATAGGTGCAAGAGCAGGACAATAAGCTCACTCCAGATTAAAAAAAATTTGGGCAGGTCCACCAGATATGCATAAACGAGCCTACATCTGCACAACCCCTCCAGCACCTATCCGAGGTTTCAGGGAACATAGTACGTAAGCGGGAAGGGAGTACCAGCGGTAGAGCAATTTATAAATATTTTCTTTGATTTTAACACAGATGGAACTGTAAGTTGCATTATCCCATATGTCAACCCATTCCTCATTGTCTATTGAAAATCCTAGACCCTTTTCCCATGCCAGTTCGTGAGGAGCCCAGGAAGGGGTAGCGTTGTCGCTAAGTAAAGCATAAATATCTGAAGTGAGGCCCTTAGTGTTGGTGCATTTCCAGCTAATGTGTTCGAAGGGGTAAAGTTTTCTATTGAGAAGAGTGGTGGTGATTGTGGAGTGGAAGTGTCTAATTTGCAGATAGCGAAAGAAGTCCAAAGCAGGAATTACTGTTCCATCACGAATATCTGCAAATTGAGGGAAGGAAGCATTAAGAGTAATATCATTAATATATAATGTTACCCAAGCGCCAGGTTGCGTAAGAGGATCTACACGTACCTGGGGAGAAGGCTGGATTATGGAACAGTGGAATCAGAGGAGATGGGTGTGGGGCCAAAGTAAACCTTCTATTTGCCAAGTCCCACGTATCTAGTGAACGGCATACTACAGGGTGTGAAAGAACCGCACAAGGACGCTGGCTCCTATGGAGCCACAGTAGGGAGGACAACGTGGCCAAACCCATCTCCTCCGTCTCGATCCTCACCCAGACCTTCCCCTTTTCATCCTCATTACACCAATGTGCACACTGAGAGAGCTGTGCAGCGTAGAAGTATTTTCTAAAGTCTGGGGTGTCACAACTGAGGGCCTAAGCTGACGGGAGGCAGCCTCAGTTGTAGGGGCTGAGATGTACCGAAACCTGGGAGGTTGTATCAGACCCCTGGACATGTAAGTAACATGAAGAATAACTGCCCGAAGGCGTGACCACGACAACTTGGATAAAAGTCAATGATGTTTATTATGACAACTCCGCAACACAGCAGCAGTAAAAGAAAACATAAAAGTCAGCAGAGGATAAATACAGTTCCTGGGTACTACAGGGTGGCAAGAGCCACAGGGCTCTGGTAGTGTGAGATAGTTCTTATAATCTTCTAGATGGAAAGTCCTTACCAGGCCCGACTGTAGCAATAGAGATAGCCCAGGATTGTACCAGCTGGTGTTCCAGGAAAAGCTGGGCTGCTGTAGATAAAACGGCTGCTGTGGATACTGGCTGGAACCAGACTGTTGTTGGCACGGAGTGGAAACTGGCTGGAACCAGTTAAATAATAAATGAACTTGAGAGCGATGAAATATGAGCTGAAGTTTGGAGTTTGAGAGCGGTGAAATTATAATACCGGTGGAGAGTGGTAAACTGTAGAAAGGACACCGGCCCTTTAAGAGAAGCTGTACTCTGCTGGAAGCTGGGCTGGAAGCAGGTAATGTTGTAGCTGGAAACAGATGAATCCACAATGGATCGGAGAGTCAGGCTACACCGCAGGTGGAATGCTGGTGCGGGTCTCTATGGTGGAAGTCTTGAGACAGGAGCTGGAACCTGGAAGACAATCACAGGAGAGAGACAAACAGGAACTAGGTTTGACAACCAAAGCACTGACGCCTTCCTTGCTCAGGCACAGTGTATTTATACCTGCAGCAAGGAAGGGATTGGCTAGGCAATTATGCAGATTATCAATACTGAGAACAGATTGGTGGAAATGATCAGCTGACAGAATCCAAGATGGCTGCGCCCATGCAGACACTTGGAGGGAAGTTTGGTTTGTAATCCATGTGGTAATGAAAACAGTAATGGCGGCGCCGGCCACCGGAGACAGGAAGCGCCAAGCTGACAGGTGCACATCCAACCACGCGGACACAGCGGAGGCCGCGGCTGACATAATCGCCACTCAGACACTCTGCATGCAGAAGCTCAGGGACGGCGGCAAAGGCCGCGGGAGACGCCATGCCAGGTGTAATATGGCGTTTACTGTGACAGCGTCTCAGAGTGACAGGAGAGGATACAGGAATGTAAACATCAGGATAACAGATGGGATCCGGTCCTGGAGCGCTGAGCCAGCCTTAGGAGGCATCTGATGGGTAAGAAATGGCGTCCAGATACCCGGATCGTGACAGCACCCCCCCCCCCCTTTAGGAGTGGCCCCAGGACACTTCTTTGGCTTTTGAGGAAACTTGGAATGGAATCTCCGGACCAAGGCAGGAGCATGGACATCAGAAGCATTGGTCCATGAACGTTCCTCAGGGCAATAACCCTTCCAGTCAATAAGATATTGTAGTTGACCGTAACGGTGACGTGAGTCCAGGATCTTGGCTACTTCATACTCAACGCCTCGTTGAGTTTGGACTTTCGGAGTTGGAGGAAGTGAGGAATGAAACCGATTCAAGATCAGCGGTTTCAACAGGGAAACATGGAATGTCCTGGGTATTTTTAAGAAGGGAGGCAACTGAAGTCTGTAAGCAACAGGATTGATGACTTGTTCAATCTTGAAAGGACCGATATAGCGAGGTGCAAACTTCATACTGGGAACTCTTAATCTCAAATTCTTCGTGGATAACCATACCCGATCACCCACCTTGAGAGCAGGAACTGCTCGACGCTTCTTATCCGCAAACTTCTTGTACCTGAACGATGCCTTGAGCAGAGCTGATCGTACGCTCTTCCAGATATTGGCAAACTGATGCAAGGTGATATCCACTGCGGGAACAGAAGTTGCTGGAAGCGGTTGGAACTCAGGGACTTTAGGGTGGAATCCAAAGTTAGTGAAGAATGGTGTTGAAGCAGATGAAGAATGATACTGGTTGTTATGACAGAACTCGGCCCAGGGAAGTAATTGAACCCAGTCATCTTGAGAGGAGGACACATAGATGCGGAGGAAGGCCTCCAAGTCCTGATTCACCCTCTCGGTTTGACCATTGGTCTGAGGATGGTAAGCCGTGGAAAACTTTAGCTTGACTTGGAGGACTTGACATAAACTTCGCCAGAATTTGGCTGTGAATTGAACTCCTCGATCTGAGATAATTTCTTCAGGAAGACCGTGGAGTCGGAAGATCTCTTGTATGAATACTTGAGCCAACTTGGAAGCTGACGGAAGACCGGTGAGAGGAATGAAGTGTGCCATCTTGGTGAACCGGTCAACTACCACCCAGATGGTATTGAACTTGTTGCACATGGGTAAATCTGTAATAAAATCCATCGACAAATGGGTCCAAGGTCGACGGGGAACAGATAGTGGAACCAGTTGCCCCGCAGGCGACTGGCGGGATACCTTATGTTGAGCACACTTTGGGCAAGATGCAATAAACTCCAAGATGTCCTTTTTCAGAGTTGGCCACCAATAGGACCTAGAGATAAACTCCAGGGTTTTTTGGATACCTGTATGTCCGGCAAAACGGGAAGCATGGGCCCAATGCATGAGCTTCTTCCTTAGCATCGGTTTCACAAAACTTTTCCCTGATGGGGGCGTAGAGTCCATCCCTACCGTGGAGAATGCCAACGGATTTATAATAGGATGCTTGTCTGAAGACTCTGACTCATTTTCTTGCTCCCATGAGCGGGAAAGGGCATCGGCCTTGCGATTCTGAGAGCCCGGACAGAACTGGAGTTTAAAGTCGAACCTGGAAAAGAAAAGTGCCCATCTGGCCTGACGAGGGTTGAGACATTGTGCGCCTTTCAGATATAAAAGGTTCTTGTGGTCTGTAAGTATGGTGATTGAATGAGAAGCTCCCTCCAACAGATACCTCCACTCTTCTAGAGCGAGCTTGATGGCTAGCAACTCCTGGTCGCCAATGGCATAGTTGCGCTCAGCTGGGGAGAACTTCCGGGAGAAGAAACTGCAAGGGTGTAAATGGCCATCTTTAGCCCTCTGAGATAACACCGCTCCTACTCCAACGGAGGAGGCATCCACCTCTAAGATGAAAGGAGAGTCGATGTCAGGCTGTTTCAGAACAGGCGCAGAGATGAACCTTTGTTTTAAAAGATGAAATGCTTGCATGGCTTCTTCAGACCACTTGGACGGGTTAGCACCCTTCTTAGTGAAAGCAGTAATAGGCGCCACAATGGTGGAAAAGTCTCGTATAAACTTTCGGTAATAGTTGGCGAACCCTAAGAACCTCTGGACCCCTTTGAGGGTTAAGGGTACCGGCCAATTTTGGATTGCTTGTAGTTTCTCAGGATCCATCTCTAGTCCGGAACCGGACACAATGTACCCTAGAAACGGAATGGACTTGACTTCAAAGACGCATTTCTCTAATTTGCAATAGAGATGATTGACACAGAGACGGGACAGAACCTCTTTAACCCAAAAACGATGTTCCTCTAAATCGTTGGCAAAAATGAGGATATCGTCTAGATAGACCACGACATGACGGTATAGAATGTCTCTGAAGATCTCATGGACAAAATGCTGGAAGACAGCTGGAGCATTGCTCAATCCGAAGGGCATGACGAGGTACTCATAATGTCCGTCACGGGTGTTAAAGGCGGTCTTCCACTCGTCACCCTTACGGATCCGGATGAGATTGTATGCACCTCTCAAGTCCAGCTTTGTAAAGATGGTAGCTCCGCTAACTCTGTCAAAGAGCTCAGTAATCAGGGGCAAAGGATAACGGTTCTTGATGGTAATGTCGTTCAAACCTCTGTAGTCGATGCACGGCCGCAGACCACCATCTTTCTTTTTTACAAAAAAGAAGCCTGCGCCGGCTGGGGAAGAAGAAGGTCGAATGAACCCCTTTGCTAGGTTCTCTTTAATGTATTCCTCCATAGAATGCGTCTCAGGCAGAGACAACGGATAAGTTCGGCCTCGAGGTGGAACCTTCCCTGGAACGAGATCAATCGGGCAGTCCCATTCTCTATGAGGAGGAAGGATATCAGCAGAAGCTTTACTGAACACATCCGTGAAATCTTGATATGGAGGAGGTGGAACATCAGACGACCTGGGGGAGGAAGAACAGACAGGCAATACTTTAAACAAACATGTCTCAGCACAGGAGGAACCCCATGCCAGGATTTGCGTAGTCGTCCAATCAATTGTAGGATTGTGAAGACGGAGCCATGGAAGGCCCAGGACCACAGGATGTGTGGCTCTTGGAATCACTAAAAAAGAAATAAGTTCGGAATGAAGAACTCCCACTCTCAGACGAACTGGTAGAGTCCTTAAAGAAATAACTGCATCAAAAATTTTGCTGCCATCCACGGCAGTTAAAGAAATGGACGAAGGAAGTCTCTCGGTGGGTAGGGACCACCGTTTAACATAGGCTTCGGTAATAAAGTTCCCAGCTGCTCCGGAATCAAGGAGGGCAATGACGTTCCGATAACGTTGAGCAACTTGAAGCGAGACTGGGAGATTACAATCTTGAGGAGATGGAGAGGAGATCATTACTCCTAGCCGGCCCTCTCCTTGGCGAGCTAGGATTTGGAGTTTCCCGGACGTTTGGGACAGGCATTAATGGTGTGAGACGGAGCTGCACAATAAAGACAGAGAGACTCGGAGAGACGTCTTCGGCGCTCAGCAGGAGTTAAACGGGAACGGCCAATTTGCATGGGCTCATCTTTAGTTGGTGACAGTTGGCGAGGAGGAGGAGCAGAAGATTTTGGAGCAGATGATCTTCCACGCTCAGTTGCTCTCTCTCTGAAACGTAAATCAACTTTCGTGCAGAGTGAGATTAGCTCATCTAACTTAGAGGGTAAGTCTCTGGTAGCTAACTCATCTTTAATACGCTCAGATAAGCCATGCCAGAATGCAGCATACAGGGCCTCGTCGTTCCATGCCAGTTCGGATGCCAGGATCTGGAACTGTATCAGATATTGTCCTACAGTACGTGACCCCTGGCGTAAACGGAGAATCTCGGATGAAGCTGAGGTTACCCGGCCTGGCTCGTCGAAGATGCGCCTGAATGTTGACACGAATGCAGTGTAAGAAGATAGCAGGGTGTCGGACCTCTCCCATAACGGTGATGCCCAATCAAGGGCTGAGCCACTGAGAAGAGAAATAATGTAGGCAATTTTTGTACGGTCACTGGGAAAATTGCCAGGTTGTAGCTCAAACTGAATCTCACACTGGTTGAGAAATCCCCTGCAGAATCTTGGAGATCCGTCAAATTTTGCTGGCGTTGGAAGATGAAGACGTGGAGCAGAAATGGGTAAGGTGGGTGGGGTTATAGCTGGAGTCACTGTGGTTGACGCACCAGACGCGCCTGATCCACGGAGAGTTGTCTGAATCCCATCCAGCCGAGTAGAGAGATCCTGGAGATAGCGGATGATGTGGCCCTGTGCAGCCTCCTGATGTTCTAGTCGGGCTGCCAGTTCTTGCATCGGCCTGGCCGCTTGATCCTGGTCTCCGGCTGGATTCATATGGTCAGTGCTTACTGTCACAACTGAGGGCCTAAGCTGACGGGAGGCAGCCTCAGTTGTAGGGGCTGAGATGTACCGAAACCTGGGAGGTTGTATCAGACCCCTGGACATGTAAGTAACATGAAGAATAACTGCCCGAAGGCGTGACCACGACAACTTGGATAAAAGTCAATGATGTTTATTATGACAACTCCGCAACACAGCAGCAGTAAAAGAAAACATAAAAGTTAGCAGAGGATAAATACAGTTCCTGGGTACTACAGGGTGGCAAGAGCCACAGGGCTCTGGTAGTGTGAGATAGTTCTTATAATCTTCTAGATGGAAAGTCCTTACCAGGCCCGACTGTAGCAATAGAGATAGCCCAGGATTGTACCAGCTGGTGTTCCAGGAAAAGCTGGGCTGCTGTAGATAAAACGGCTGCTGTGGATACTGGCTGGAACCAGACTGTTGTTGGCACGGAGTGGAAACTGGCTGGAACCAGTTAAATAATAAATGAACTTGAGAGCGATGAAATATGAGCTGAAGTTTGGAGTTTGAGAGCGGTGAAATTATAATACCGGTGGAGAGTGGTAAACTGTAGAAAGGACACCGGCCCTTTAAGAGAAGCTGTACTCTGCTGGAAGCTGGGCTGGAAGCAGGTAATGTTGTAGCTGGAAACAGATGAATCCACAATGGATCGGAGAGTCAGGCTACACCGCAGGTGGAATGCTGGTGCGGGTCTCTATGGTGGAAGTCTTGAGACAGGAGCTGGAACCTGGAAGACAATCACAGGAGAGAGACAAACAGGAACTAGGTTTGACAACCAAAGCACTGACGCCTTCCTTGCTCAGGCACAGTGTATTTATACCTGCAGCAAGGAAGGGATTGGCTAGGCAATTATGCAGATTATCAATACTGAGAACAGATTGGTGGAAATGATCAGCTGACAGAATCCAAGATGGCTGCGCCCATGCAGACACTTGGAGGGAAGTTTGGTTTGTAATCCATGTGGTAATGAAAACAGTAATGGCGGCGCCGGCCACCGGAGACAGGAAGCGCCAAGCTGACAGGTGCACATCCAACCACGCGGACACAGCGGAGGCCACGGCTGACGTAATCGCCACTCAGACACTCTGCATGCAGAAGCTCAGGGACGGCGGCGGAGGCCGCGGGAGACGCCATGCCAGGTGTAATATGGCGTTTACTGTGACAGTGTCTCAGAGTAACAGGAGAGGATACAGGAATGTAAACATCAGGATAACAGATGGGATCCGGTCCTGGAGCGCTGAGCCAGCCTTAGGAGGCATCTGATGGGTAAGAAATGGCGTCCAGATACCCGGATCGTGACATGGGGTACCCAGTCCACCCCATCTGGGGGGGGGGCGCGCTGGAGTAGTTTAAGTCTGATGCGAGGGCGTTTACAATTCCAGATAAATAAGTACGTTTGGCATTGCAAGGTTTTTTTAAAAAAAAGGGGGAATATAAATCAGGAGAATCTGAAACAAATATAAAAGTCGAGGGAGCACACTCATCTTGACAGAATTTATTCTGCCTATCCAGGAGATAAAGTAATTGGACCATTCCAATAAATCATCTTTGATTTTCTTCAATAAGCGGGGATAGTTTGCCTGGAACAGTTGGTGGTAATGGTGAGTCAAGTACGTACCGAGGTATTTGATTTTCTTTTTATGCCAGCTACAGGGCAGCATAGTTTCCAAATCATGTTTGAGCGCTGCCGGGATATGAAAATCAAGAACCTCCGTTTTGTCAACATTAATTTTATAACCGGAGATTTGAGAATACGAACGGATCTCAGATAAGAGAGAGGGAAGGGATTGGGCTGGATCCGTAAGAGAAATCAGGACATCATCAGAGTATAACGCAATCTTGTGCTCGGATAAGCCTGTAGACACCCTGTGAATAGCTGTGTTACTGCGTATCTTTGCCGCCAGGGGCTCCATGACTAGTGCAAATATGAGAGGAGAAAGTGGACAACCCTGCTTGGTGCCGTTAGCAATCCCAAAGCTAGCAGACAAAACACCGTTAACCATAACCTGGGCTGACAGGGAGCGGTAAAGTGCTTTGATCCCAACTAAAAATTTACCAGAGAATCCCATTTTACCAAGGACTACAAAGGCAAATGACCACAAAATGCGGTCAAAGGCCTTCTCCGCGTCGAGAGCCAGGATAAGGGAAGAAGACTTGCGCTTTTGGATGGAGTAAATTAGGTCTATGGTCCTCCTAGTGTTATCTGATGCCTGGCGTCCAGGGATAAACCCGACCTGATCTGGGTGGATCAGACCAGGCATTAGAGGAGCCAGTATTTTCACATATATCTTCAGATCTACGTTCAGTAGCGAAATTGGTCTATAATTAGAGCATCTAGTCAGGTCTTTATCAGGCTTTGGGATTACCACGATGTCAGTCCGGGTCGTCTCCGGCAGAAAGGAGGCTCCCTCAAGAATGTCATTGAATAAAGATGAGAGATGTGGGGCCAGTTCTTTCGCAAACAATTTATAGTATTGGACTGTGAAACCATCAGGTCCCAGGGCGGCAGACGTACGCATAGAGTGTATCGCAGCTATTGTCTCCTCATCCAAGATCCGACTATTAAGGGAGCTGGGCGATTGATTTAACGAAGAATCCATTCGCACAGCCGATTGCATGAAGATTGACAGGAAGAAGACGTTTATGAGTGTCAACTAACCGTTTTCAGGGAGTGGTTGGAAAAACGCAGGCTTGTCCAAGCGTTTGCAGGGCGGGTGTCTGACGTCAATTCCGGTACCGGACAGGCTGAAGTGATTGCAGCGGCTAAGTTCAGACCTACTCAGAAACTGCACAAACTGTTTTTGTAACGCTCGGCTGCACAAGCGTTCGTACACAATGCGAAAATACACTCCCCCATAGGAGGCGACTATCTGATCGCAGCGCTGCAAAAAATAGCTAGCGAGCGATCAACTCGGAATGACCCCCATGGTGACATCAAGTCTAGCAGGGCATACCTAACAATTAGCTCTTTACATACAACCTGACAGGCAGTTAGCTATACATATAAACTACTTGAATGTAAGCTAAAAATGTAATCCTCAATGCTAGACATACCTGATGTTGCCGCAGTAAGTTATAAGGGTATTTATCTATGAAACATTTTTTGTAGGGCAGCAAAATGCTCAGATATGTCGGACATCATACAAATATCATTAAAGGATTTTAAAAAGCCTAGAATTCAACAGATTGTGTGTCATCAAAATGCTTCAGAAGCTCCAATCATAGCCTTCCATACTATTATTTATCTAATGACTTCTTTGTGTTACTCACCCAAAACTATTGCATCCCTATTTTATCACATTATTTGACAGATGCTTTTACGAAACAACATTTCAGGCTATAAGTGGCATGAGCTGTATTCCAGGGAACACCCAAGTTTCAGGAAATAATTAAAAGGAACTAAATTTTTCATGATCTATGAATGTATGACTTGCAGATATATCTATAATAAAAGAAGCCTGTGATAAGAATCTCTACAAAACCATCAGGACTCTATTAATCTTGTTTTGATCCATAAAGTAGAGACCAAATAGCAAGTTACAACCATGTCTGGAGTTAAAGGAGGACACTGCCAACACAAGTCCCAAAGTAAGGATTACTGAGAGAAGCAGCCTGGTATCAGGTAGCACACCCCCATATATACCCATATTTTTTCTTGGGTTAATATTTTTGAATGGGAGGTATTTGTCGAATTGAACCTGTCCGGGAACATCCACGTTTTTGCTCTAAGAAGCAGCCTGTGTGCCAGGACCCTTGCCATAAGCAATGAAAAAAATATAATATAATAATTGATACTATTTTAATTTAACACACAAATTTCACAGTACAATCTCCATACAATACTTTCTTGAACAAAATAAAATCAAGTTAGTAATATGTGTAATATGTGGCTCTTACTATGATCACTATAATATTTACCAAAATACACACAATTATCTCACTAGAGACTCCATACAACACATGCTAGAACAATGTGGGATATTGAACAAAGTTAGTAAGGATATATATATATATATATATATATGTTTTAAATGCTGTATGCTCGGCACTCACACTGATGGGATGGTATATGCTGCGGTACCCTCCTGGAGGCGAAGACCTCTATGCATAGATAGTAGAAGAAGGCGGCACTCAAGCAGACGTATATTGCAGTGTAAAAATGGTCAGTTTAATCCGACATGTTTCGGGGTAATCACCCCGTCCTCAGGGTCATCATAGCCCAAACTGAACCAAACAACATACATAAATACACATGACAATTAACATCAAGTCTCTAATCCTACTCACCTGCTTCCCCACGCCGTTCTGAGCCGCCGGACACTCAGCCACGCTCCCGCGTCGCTCCTTGGTGACGTGATCGAGTCGCGCCTGGATCCGGTTGCTATGGAGACCACCAAGCCGGCTCTCGGTACACTCAGGATGCGAGTGCAGACTTCACGCCGCCAGTCCGTTACGGCATCAGACTGCGCTGGTGCAGGAAGATGTCTAAAGCAACAAAAACAAACTTTATTCAATCAAAAACATTAACACATACAGTGCCACTAAAACCAATAAAATCCCCACCCCCACCTGACCAGAGTCATATACCTTGCTAGTGACAATGATATAAACTAATGTGCAATAATATGCTGCACGATAATAGGATGCACAATAATATGGTGCTAACCTAATCGCTTGCTAACTAATACTGTTAATAGCTATGGAAGGTTTACATAAAGCAATGTAGCCCCAAGTTTTCATTAAGACCCCTAGGTGATAGAGTTCCCAACTTAAAGATCCATCTGGATTCTTTCTGCAGAAGAACTCTATCACGGTCCCCCCCTCTCAGACTCTTGGGGACATGGTCAATTAATATAGCCCTTATGCTAGGAACTCCATGTTTCAACAATAAACAATGTCGTGCAAAAGGTTGGTCACTACTACCCTTTTCAAGCGCCTTTTTTATGGCACTTCTATGTAGTGCCATGCGCTCACGAAACTGACGAACTGTTTTGCCCACATAGGCTAATCCACATGGGCAAGTCAGTAAATACACTACATGAGTGGATGTACAAGTTAATCGATGCCGGATGGGCAATTTCTTGCCCGTATGAGGATGGTTGAAAGTATTCCCTGTCATAAGAGTGTTACACGTGGCACACCCCAGGCATCTAAAGCACCCCAGTTTGGTACGTAAGAAATGGGTTTCTTGTGTGGCTGTCATGCTAGAGACATCTAATTTAACAATGTGATCACCAATATTACGTCCCCTAGTATGGCTGGGGAGAAGGGATGTATTAGCTAAAGATGATAATGCCCCTTCAGTCTGAATAATGGGCCATAATGCTTTTGCCCGACGTACCCTCCTGGTACTGGCTACATTATATCTGTTGACCCAAGGGAGTTTAGGGCCACTATTGGTGTGTCTACGGGTTAAAGGGTCAAGTGCCTCAGCTCTTGAGATACTGAGGGCCTTGGCCCTGGCCTGATGTAACGCACCTAGTGGATAGCCCCGTTCAGCAAATTTAGCCTGCATGGCATCCAACGCCACCTCAGTTTCCTTAGGGTCCGACGTTATGCGCCTAACCCTCATAAACTGGGAAAAGGGTAAGCCCCTTCACAGTGGGGCCGGATGAAAACTAGAGTGGTCAAGCAGCATATTCTTATCAGTGTTTTTGATATGTATAGAAGTGGACAATTGTCCCTCCAGAACAGTGATCTTAACATCCAAATAATTGATGGAAAAACTATCCAAAGAATAATGAACTGCACTGGGTGTTTGGTGGCATTGTGATCCTCCCACAAGGCTATCAGGTCATCTCGAGTTCCTGTCCACAGGACTAGTAAATCGTCTATATACCTTCTATAGTAAAGTACCCTTGGCATGATTGCAGGATCAAGGTAGAACATGTGCTTCTCTAACTGATACATGAAGGCGTTGGCATACGACGGGGCCACAGCGGACCCCATCGCACACCCCGCCAATTGGAGCATAAAGCAACCATTAAAAACAAAATAATTGCGAGTGAGCACTTTTTCCAATAGCCTCAAAAAAATCGAGATCTCAGGCCCTTGGTAGGAATCATTACCCTCAAGCAAGCATCTGACCGCTTCAATGCCTGCCACATGAGGAATACACGTGTACAAACTGGTGACATCAGAACTACACAGTAACGTGCCCACCGGTATATTACCTAAGAGTTGAAGCTGTTGTAGCAAGGAAGTGGTGTCCTTAAGGTAAGAGGGAAGGGATTGAATGCAAGGATTCAAGAAAGCGTCGAGGTACACTGACACTGGATGGTACAGTGACCCCCTGGCAGACACAATGGGCCTGCCAGGAGGGTCCACCAGTGTCTTGTGGACCTTAGGGACTGTATAAAATAGTGGGGCCCTAGGGTGTTCAATAGTAAGTGCTCGAACCACTTCACTGGATATAGTGCCTGCTGTATTAGCCTCTTGTAACATCTTATCAAGCTCGATCTTATATTCTTTGTTGGGGTCCCTAGTGAGTTTTTTTATAAACCTGAATATCATTTAACTGCCTTTCGCATTCTCTGACATAATCAGTTAAATTCAAAACCACAATGGCCCCACCCTTATCAGCCTTGCGTATGATAATATCAGTGCGAGCCGACAATGCTTTTAAAGTGGCTAATTCAACTTTAGATAAGTTAGGGTGTATACAGTCCGACCTGGCGATGTGATCTTCTGCCTCCAGCATGCGTAGAAAAGTCCATATGGATGGATTAAGGCTTGGGGGATCAAACTGGGACCGCGGGGCTATGCGCCGCAGCTGTGCAGAACCATCTGTGGTTGAACTGTCAAGCGTAGAGCTGTTAAAGTGTTCCTGCCGTCTTAATGATCGTCCCAAGCGGTGTACCTCAACTTTCCACTCCAAGGGGTCTGCCGGGACTGTGGGGACGAAAGAAAGGCCCCTCGCCAACAGTCGATACTCTTGATCCGTAAGGGGAACTGAAGACAGATTAAACACCAATTCTCTCAGGCTCTGGGCGGTTTTGGTGCGGGCAATTCTTTGGTTTTGCCGCGACCTCCGCGTCCTCTCCCTCGTCTTGCATGGGGGGTGCGGTTGGAGCGAGTGCGAACGCCCGATGGGCCTTGGCCTAAAGGGAAGTTACCATCTGATTGTGATAGAGACCCAGATACTCCTTCAGAATCACTTGCTGAGGTACTGGCCCCTGACTGAGGTTCTCGTCTTCTCCGGGATTTAGAACACCAATTGGGTTGTTGATGGTCCCTGGGTGTCCTTGTGCCTCCTAACCAGGGGTACACCTCACGTTGTTGATAGTCTCTTTGCACTGTGGCCAGTTTCTCTTTCTTAAACCGTACCAGGTCTTGGCGATATTGCTCAATCTGAGTGGTGAGCTTAGTTGCCCATTCATTCTGGGTATCCTGCTGTAACGTGGGTTTATGTATTGCCTCAAACTGTTGAATTTGCTCCCGCACCAAATTAAGCTCCCGTGTCGACTCCTCCACCACCAGAAGCAATAAGTCCATGGAGCATTTGTTGAGAATTGCTACCCAACGTCGACAGAAAGTGGTATTGAATCGACCTATAGTTGGCGAATTCCGAATCCTAAATCCCCTAGGGATTAGGTTAGTCCGCTAATTATCAGATAGAGAGATGCCATGGTAGAGGAAATCTACCTCCCTTTGTTTCATTCTCAACCACTTTCTGTAAAGTTCCTCATTGGAATTAACTATAGGATCGTCATCTAGTCGTTGTCCCACAAGTATGGCATTGGCTTCAAGATCAGAGAAACTGAGGCGTTCGCTGGCATCACGCTGGATCAGATCCAAGGTTACCTCACTGGCATTCATCGCTTCCATAGCAGAAAGACTCTAGAGCCTCATATAATGGGGCAAGGTAATCAAACTACCAGTCAAAGGTGGAGATGGGGCGTGCTCAAAACACCATATACATAAGGCTGACAGTAAGTGCAGCTGCCGCCCTTAGAATGAGTCCTTGGTGATGTAATAAACAGCCGGTGCCTTAGCGTGGAAAGACCGTGTAGTGCAGTGGTGCTAACTAGGAGCCACCGACTGACAGTCTGTCCAAGATACGTTTTAAATGCTGTATGCTCGGCACTCACACTGATGGGATGGTATATGCTGCGGTGCCCTCCTGGAGGCGAAGACCTCTATGCATAGATAGTAGAAGAAGGCGGCACTCAAGCAGATGTATATTGCAGTGTAAAAATGGTCAGTTTAATCCGACATGTTTCGGGGTAATCACCCCATCCTCAGGGTCATCATAGCCCAAACTGAACCAAACAACATACATAAATACACATGACAATTAACATCAAGTCTCTAATCCTACTCACCTGCTTCCCCACGCCGTTCTGAGCCGCCGGACACTCAGCCACGCTTCCGCGTCGCTCCTTGGTGACGTCATCGAGTCGCGCCTGGATCCGGTTGCTATGGAGACCACCAAGCCGGCTCTCGGTACACTCAGGATGCGAGTGCAGACTTCACGCTGCCAGTCCGTTACGGCATCAGACTGCGCTGGTGCAGGAAGATGTCTAAAGCAACAAAAACAAACTTTATTCAATCAAAAACATTAACACATACAGTGCCACTAAAACCAATAAAATCCTCACCCCCACCTGACCAGAGTCATATACCTTGCTAGTGACAATGATATAAACTAATGTGCAATAATATGCTGCACGATAATAATAATAATTGTCATGTGTATTTATGTTTGTTGTTTGGTTCAGTTTGGGCTATGATGACCCTGAGGACGGGGTGATTACCCAGAAACATGTCGGATTAAACTGACCATTTTTACACTGCAATATACATCTGATTGAGTGCCGCCTTCTTCTACTATCTATGCATAGAGGTCTTCGCCTCCAGGAGGGCACCGCAGCATATACCATCCCATCAGTGTGAGTGCCGAGCATACAGCATTTAAAACGTATCTTGGACAGACTGTCAGTCGGTGGCTCCTAGTTAGCACCACTGCACTACACGGTCTTTCCACGCTAAGGCACCGGCTGTTTATTACATCACCAAGGACTCATTCTAAGGGCGGCAGCTGCACTTACTGTCAGCCTTATGTATATGGTGTTTTGAGCACGCCCCATCTCCACCTTTGACTGGTAGTTTGATTACCTTGCCCCATTATATGAGGCTCTAGAGTCTTTCTGCTATGGAAGCGATGAATGCCAGTGAGGTAACCTTGGATATGATCCAGCGTGATGCCAGCGAACGCCTCAGTTTCTCTGATCTTGAAGCCAATGCCATACTTGTGGGACAACGACTAGATGACGATCCTATAGTTAATTCCAATGAGGAACTTTACAGAAAGTGGTTGAGAATGAAACAAAGGGAGGTAGATTTCCTCTACCATGGCATCTCTCTATCTGATTATTACCGGACTAACCTAATCCCTAGGGGATTTAGGATTCGGAATTCGCCAACTATAGGTCGATTCAATACCACTTTCTGTCGACGTTGGGTAGCAATTCTCAACAAATGCTCCATGGACCTATTGCTTCTGGTGGTGGAGGAGTCGACACGGGAGCTTAATTTGGTGCGGGAGCAAATTCAACAGTTTGAGGCAATACATAAACCCACGTTACGGCAGGATACCCAGAATGAATGGGCAACTAAGCTCACCACTCAGATTGAGCAATATCGCCAAGACCTGGTACGGTTTAAGAAAGAGAAACTGGCCACAGTGCAAAGAGACTATCAACAACGTGAGGTGTACCCCTGGTTAGGAGGCACAAGGACACCCAGGGACCATCAACAACCCAATTGGCGTTCTAAATCCCGGAGAAGACGAGAACCTCAGTCAGGGGCCAGTACCTCAGCAAGTGATTCTGAAGGAGTATCAGGGTCTCTATCACAATCAGATGGTAACTTCCCTTTAGGCCAAGGCCCATCGGGCATTCGCACTCGCTCCAACCGCACCCCCCATGCAAGACGAGGGAGAGGACGCGGAGGTCGCGGCAGAACCAAAGAATTGCCCGCACCAAAACCGCCCAGAGCCTGAGATAATTGGTGTATAATCTGTCTTCAGTTCCCCTTACGGATCAAGAGTATCGACTGTTGGCGAGGGGCCTTTCTTTCGTCCCCACAGTCCCGGCAGACCCCTTGGAGTGGAAAGTTGAGGTACACCGCTTGGGACGATCATTAAGACGGCAGGAACACTTTAACAGCTCTACGCTTGACAGTTCAACCACAGATGTTCCTGCACAGCTGCGGCGCATAGCCCCGCGGTCCCAGTTTGATCCCCCAAGCCTTAATCCATCCATACGGACTTTTCTACGCATGCTGGAGGCAGAAGATCACATCGCCAGGTCGGACTGTATACACCCTAACTTATCTAAAGTTGAATTAGCCACTTTAAAAGCATTGTCGGCTCGCACTGATATTATCATACGCAAGGCTGATAAGGGTGGGGCCATTGTGGTTTTGAATTTAACTGATTATGTCAGAGAATGCGAAAGGCAGTTAAATGATATTCAGGTTTATAAAAAAACTCACTAGGGACCCCACCAAAGAATATAAGATCGAGCTTGATAAGATGTTACAAGAGGCTAATACAGCAGGCACTATATCCAGTGAAGTGGTTCGAGCACTTACTATTGAACACCCTAGGGCCCCACTATTTTATACAGTCCCTAAGGTCCACAAGACACTGGTGGACCCTCCTGGCAGGCCCATTGTGTCTGCCAGGGGGTCACTGTACCATCCAGTGTCAGTGTACCTCGACGCTTTCTTGAATCCTTGCATTCAATCCCTTCCCTCTTACCTTAAGGACACCACTTCCTTGTTACAACAGCTTCAACTCTTAGGTAATATACCGGTGGGCACGTTACTGTGTAGTTCAGATGTCACCAGTTTGTACACGTGTATTCCTCATGTGGCAGGCATTGAAGCGGTCAGATGCTTGCTTGAGGGTAATGATTCCTACCAAGGGCCTGAGATCTTGATTTTTTTGAGGCTATTGGAAAAGGTGCTCACTCGCAATTATTTTGTTTTTAATGGTTGCTTTATGCTCCAATTGGCGGGGTGTGCGATGGGGTCCGCTGTGGCCCCGTCGTATGCCAACGCCTTCATGTATCAGTTAGAGAAGCACATGTTCTACCTTGATCCTGCAATCATGCCAAGGGTACTTTACTATAGAAGGTATATAGACGATTTACTAGTCCTGTGGACAGGAACTCGAAATGACCTGATAGCCTTGTGGGAGGATCACAATGCCACCCAACACCCAGTGCAGTTCACTTATTCTGTGGATAGTTTTTCCATCAATTATTTGGATGTTAAGATCACTGTTCTGGAGGGACAATTGTCCACTTCTATACATATCAAAAACACCGATAGGAATATGCTGCTTGACCACTCTAGTTTTCATCCGGCCCCACTGCGAAGGGGCTTACCCTTTTCCCAGTTTATGCGGGTTAGGCGCATAACGTCGGACCCTAAGGAAACTGAGGTGGCGTTGGATGCCATGCAGGCTAAATTTGCTGAACGGGGCTATCCACTAGGTGCGTTACATCAGGCCAGGGCCAAGGCCCTCAGTATCTCAAGAGCTGAGGCACTTGACCCTTTAACCCGTAGACACACCAATAGTGGCCCTAAACTCCCTTGGGTCAACAGATATAATGTAGCCAGTACCAGGAGGGTATGTCGGGCAAAAGCATTATGGCCCATTATTCAGACTGAGGGGGCATTATCATCTTTAGCTAATACATCCCTTCTCCCCAGCCATACTAGGGGACGTAATATTGGTGATCACATTGTTAAATTAGATGTCTCTAGCATGACAGCCACACAAGAAACCCATTTCTTACGTACCAAACTGGGGTGCTTTAGATGCCTGGGGTGTGCCACGTGTAACACTCTTATGACAGGGAATACTTTCAACCATCCTCATACGGGCAAGAAATTGCCCATCCGGCATCGATTAACTTGTACATCCACTCATGTAGTGTATTTACTGACTTGCCCATGTGGATTAGCCTATGTGGGCAAAACAGTTTGTCAGTTTCGTGAGCGCATGGCTCTACATAGAAGTGCCATAAAAAAGGCGCTTGAAAAGGGTAGTAGTGACCAACCTTTTGCACGACATTGTTTATTGTTGAAACATGGAGTTCCTAGCATAAGGGCTATATGAATTGACCATGTCCTCAAGAGTCTGAGAGGGGGGGACCGTGATAGAGTTCTTCTGCAGAAAGAATCCAGATGGATCTTTAAGTTGGGAACTCTATCACCTAGGGGTCTTAATGTAAACTTGGGGCTACATTGCTTTATGTAAACCTTCCATAGCTATTAACAGTATTAGTTAGCAAGCGATTAGGTTAGCACCATATTATTATGCATCCTATTATCGTGCAGCATATTATTGCACATTAGTTTATATCATTGTCACTAGCAAGGTATATGACTCTGGTCAGGTGGGGGTGGGGATTTTATTGGTTTTAGTGGCACTGTATGTGTTAATGTTTTTGATTGAATAAAGTTTGTTTTTGTTGCTTTAGACATCTTCCTGCACCAGCGCAGTCTGATGCCGTAACGGACTGGCGGCGTGAAGTCTGCACTCGCATCCTGAGTGTACCGAGAGCCGGCTTGGTGGTCTCCATAGCAACCGGATCCAGGCGCAACTCGATGACGTCACCAAGGAGCGACGCGGAAGCGTGGCTGAGTGTCCGGCGGCTCAGAACGGCGTGGGGAAGCAGGTGAGTAGGATTAGAGACTTGATGTTAATTGTCATGTGTATTTATGTATGTTGTTTGGTTCAGTTTGGGCTATGATGACCCTGAGGACGGGGTGATTACCCCGAAACATGTCGGATTAAACTGACCATTTTTACACTGCAATATACGTCTGCTTGAGTGCCGCCTTCTTCTACTATCTATCTATATATATATATATATATATATATAAAATAGATGCAGATATGACCGGCACTCCAACAACAAAAAAGGTACATGGGTGCCTTCCCGAGGCACTACAAGACCCAGCAAACAACAGCAGATGATGGGCGGCACTCCAAGGATTTAGAAAAAGACAGACAGCTCACCAAGCTTTGTAGATCATTATTGGTGCTCTTTATTGGCACCTTTCGTCAGGATGCCGCCCATCATCATCTGTGTGTATATATATATATATTAGTGATGTGCACCGGAAATGTTTCGCGTTTTGTGTTTTGGTTTTGGGTTCGGTTCCGCGGCCGTGTTTTGGATTCGGACGCGTTTTGGCAAAACCTCACCGAAAATTTTTTGTCGGATTCGGGTGTGTTTTGGATTCGGGTGTTTTTTTCAAAAAACCCTAAAAACAGCTTAAATCATAGAATTTGGGGGTCATTTTATTTTATTAGTATTATTAACCTCAATAACCATAATTTCCACTCATTTCCAGTCTATTCTGAACACCTCACATCTCACAATATTATTTTTAGTCCTAAAATTTGCACCGAGGTCGCTGGATGGCTAAGCTAAGCGACACAAGTGGCCGACACAAACACCTTGCCCATCTAGGAGTGGCACTGCAGTGTCAATCAAGACAGGATGGCCCTTCCAAAAAATTGTCCCCAAACAGCACATGATGCAAAGAAAAAAAGAGGCACACCAAGGTGGCTGTGTGACTAAGCTAAGCGACACAAGTGGCCGACACAAACACCTGGCCCATCTAGGAGTGGCACTGCAGTGTCAATCAAGACAGGATGGCCCTTCCAAAAAATTGTCCCCAAACAGCACATGATGCAAAGAAAAAAAGAGGCGCACCAAGGTGGCTGTGTGACTAAGCTAAGCGACACAAGTGGCCGACACAAACACCTGGCCCATCTAGGAGTGGCACTGCAGTGTCAATCAAGACAGGATGGCCCTTCCAAAAAATTGTCCCCAAACAGCACATGATGCAAAGAAAAAAAGAGGCGCACCAAGGTGGCTGTGTGACTAAGCTAAGCGACACAAGTGGCCGACACAAACACCTGGCCCATCTAGGAGTGGCACTGCAGTGTCAATCAAGACAGGATGGCCCTTCCAAAAAATTGTCCCCAAACAGCACATGATGCAAAGAAAAAAAGAGGCGCACCAAGGTGGCTGTGTGACTAAGCTAAGCGACACAAGTGGCCGACACAAACACCTGGCCCATCTAGGAGTGGCACTGCAGTGTCAGGCAGGATGGCCCTTCCAAAAAATTATCCCCAAACAGCACATGATGCAAAGAAAAATGAAAGAAAAAAGAGGTGCAAGATGGAATTGTCCTTGGGCCCTCCCACCCACCCTTATGTTGTATAAACAGGACATGCACACTTTAACGAACCCATCATTTCAGTGACAGGGTCTGCCACACGACTGTGACTGAAATGACTGGTTGGTATGGGCCCCCACCAAAAAAGAAGCAATCAATCTCTCCTTGCACAAACTGGCTCTACAGAGGCAAGATGTCCACCTCATCATCATCCTCCGATTCCTCACCCCTTTCACTGTGTACATCCCCCTCCTCACAGATTATTAATTCGTCCCCACTGGAATCCACCATCTCAGGTCCCCGTGTACTTTCTGGAGGCAATGCTGCTGGTGAATGTCTCCACGGAGGAATTGATTATAATTCATTTTAATGAACATCCTCTTCTCCACATTTTCTGGAAGTAACCTCGTACGCCGATTGCTGACAAGGTGAGCGGCTGCACTAAACACTCTTTCGGAGTACACACTGGAGGGAGGGCAACTTAGGTAGAATAAAGCCAGTTTCTGCAAGGGCCTCCAAATTGCCTCTTTTTCCTGCCAGTATATGTACGGACTGTCTGACGTGCCTACTTGGATGCGGTCACTCATATAATCCTCCACCATTCTTTCAATGGTGAGAGAATTATATGCAGTGACAGTAGACGACATGTCAGTAATCGTTGCCAGGTCCTTCAGTCCGGACCAGATGTCAGCACTCGCTCCAGACTGCCCTGCATCACCGCCAGCGGGTGGGCTCGGAATTCTTAGCCTTTTCCTCACACCCCCAGTTGCGGGAGAATGTGGAGGAGATGGTGACGGGTCACGTTCCGCTTGACTTGACAATTTTCTCAGCAGCAGGTCTTTGAACCTCTGCAGACTTGTGTCTGCCGGAAAGAGAGATACAACGTAGGTTTAAAATCTAGGATCGAGCACGGTGGCCAAAATGTAGTGCTCTGATTTCAACAGATTGACCACCCTGGTTAAGCTAATTAAGGGCTCCATCCACAAGTCCCAAATGCCTAGCGGAATTGCTCTGTTTTAGCTCCTCCTTCAATGTCTCCAGCTTCTTCTGCAAAAGCCTGATGAGGGGAATGACCTGACTCAGGCTGGCAGTGTCTGAACTGACTTCACGTGTGGCAAGTTCAAAGGGTTGCAGAACCTTGCACAACGTTGAAATCATTCTCCACTGCGCTTGAGTCAGGTGCATTCCACCTTCTTTGCCTATATCGTGGCCAGATGTATAGGCTTGAATGGCCTTTTGCTGCTCCTCCATCCTCTGAAGCATATATAGGGTTGAATTCCACCTCTTTACCACCTCTTGCTTCAGATGATGGCAGGGCAGGTTCAGGAATGTTTGGTGGTGCTCCAGTCTTCTGTACGCGGTGCCTGAATGCCGAAAGTGGCCCGCAATTCTTCGGGCCACCGACAGCATCTCTTGCACGCCCCTGTCGTTTTTTAAATAATTCTGCACCACCAAATTCAAGGTATGTGCAAAACATGGGACGTGCTGGAATTTGCCCAGATGTAATGCACGCACAATATTGCTGGCGTTGTCCGATGTCACAAATCCCCAGGAGACTCCAATTGGGGTAAGCCATTCTGCGATGATCTTCCTCAGTTGCCGTAAGAGGTTTTCAGCTGTGTGCCTATTCTGGAAAGCGGTGATACAAAGCGTAGCCTGCCTAGGAACGAGTTGGCGTTTGCGAGATGCTGCTATTGAAGCTGCCGCTGCTGTTCTTGCTGCGGGAGGCAATACATCTACCCAGTGGGCTGTCACAGTCATATAGTCCTGAGTCTGCCCTGCTCCACTTGTCCACATGTCCGTGGTTAAGTGGACATTGGGTACAACTGCATTTTTTAGGACACTGGTGAGTCTTTTTCTGAGGTCTGTGTACATTTTCGGTATCGCCTGCCTAGAGAAATGGAACCTAGATGGTATTTGGTACCGGGGACACAGTACCTCAATCAAGTCTCTAGTTGGCTCTGAATTAACGATGGATACCGGAACCACGTTTCTCACCGCCCAGGCTGCCAAGGCCTCAGTTATCCGCTTTGCAGCAGGATGACTGCTGTGATATTTCATCTTCCTCGCAAAGGACTGTTGGACAGTCAATTACTTACTGGAAGTAGTACAAGTGGTCTTCCGATTTCCCCTCTGGGATGACGATCGACTCCCAGCAGCAACAACAGCAGCGCCAGCAGCAGTAGGCGTTACACTCAAGGATGCATCGGAGGAATCCCAGACAGGAGAGGACTCGTCAGACTTGACAGTGACATGGCCTGCAGGACTATTGGCATTCCTGGGTAAGGAGGAAATTGACACTGAGAGAGTTGGTGGTGTGGTTTGCAGGAGCTTGGTTACAAGAGGAAGGGATTTAGTGGTCAGTGGACTGCTTCCGCTGTCACCCAAAGTTTTTGAACTTGTCACTGACTTATGATGAATGCGCTGCAGGTGACGTATAAGGGAGGATGTTCCGAGGTGGTTAACATCCTTACCCCTACTTATTACAGCTTGACAAAGGCAACACACGGCTTGACACCTGTTGTCCGCATTTGTGTGGAAATAATTCCACACCGAAGAGGTGATTTTTTTTGTATTTTCACCAGGCATGTCAAGGGCCATATTCCTCCCACGGACAACAGGTGTCTCCCCGGGTGCCTGACTTAAACAAACCACCTCACCATCAGAATCCTCCTTGTCAATTTCCTCTCCAGCGCCAGCAACACCCATATCCTCATCCTGGTGTACTTCAACAGTGACATCTTCAATTTGACTATCAGGAACTGGACTGCGGGTGCTCCTTCCAGCACTTGCAGGGGGCATGCAAATGGTAGAAGGTGCAAGCTCTTCCCGTCCAGTGTTGGGAAGGTCAGGCATCGCAACCGACACAATTGGACTCTCCTTGGGGATTTGTGATTTTGAAGAACACACAGTTCTTTGCTGTGCTTTTGCCAGCTTAAGTCTTTTCTTTTTTCTAGCGAGAGGATGAGTGCTTCCATCCTCATTTGAAGCTGAACCACTAGCCATGAACATAGGCCAGGGCCTCAGCCGTTCCTTACCACTCCGTGTCGTAAATGGCATATTGGCAAGTTTACGCTTCTCCTCAGACACTTTTAATTTTGATTTTTGGGTCATTTTACTGAACTTTTGTGTTTTGGATTTTACATGCTCTCTACTATGACATTGGGCATCAGCCTTGGCAGACGACGTTGATGGCATTTCATCGTCTCGGCCATGACTAGTGGCAGCAGCTTCAGCACGAGGTGGAAATGGATCTTGATCTTTCCCTTTAACTTCCACATTTTTGTTCTCCATTTTTTAATGTGTGGAATTATATGCCAGTATCAATAGCAATGGCCTACTACTATATTTACTGCGCAAAACTAAAATGCACCACAGGTATAGAATGTAGATGGATAGTATACTTAATGGATGACGAGTGATGACACAGAGGTAGGTACACAGCAGTGGCCTACCGTACTGCTATATATAGTATACTGGTGGACACTGTCAGCAAACTGCTAAACTAGTCTAAAATGCACCACAGGTATACAATGCAGATGGATAGTATACTTAATGGATGACGAGTGACGACACAGAGGTAGGTACACAGCAGTGGCCTACCGTACAGCTATATATAGTATACTGGTGGACACTGTCAGCAAACTGCAAAACTGTCTAAAATGCACCACAGGTATAGAATGTAGATGGATAGTATACTTAATGGATGACGAGTGACGACACAGAGGTAGGTACACAGCAGTGGCCTACCATACTGCTATATATAGTATACTGGTGGACTCTGTCAGCAAACTGCAAAACTGTCTAAAATGCACCACAGGTATAGAATGTAGATGGATAGTATACTTAATGGATGACGAGTGACGACACAGAGGTAGGTACACAGCAGTGGCCTACCGTACTGCTATATATAGTATACTGGTGGACACTGTCAGCAAACTGCAAAACTGTCTAAAATGCACCACAGGTATAGAATGTAGATGGATAGTATACTTAATGGATGACGAGTGACGACACAGAGGTAGGTACACAGCAGTGGCCTACCGTACTGCTATATATAGTATACTGGTGGACACTGTCAGCAAACTGCAAAACTGTCTAAAATGCACCACAGGTATAGAATGTAGATGGATAGTATACTTAATGGATGACGAGTGACGACACAGAGGTAGGTACACAGCAGTGGCCTACCGTACTGCTATATATAGTATACTGGTGGACACTGTCAGCAAACTGCAAAACTGTCTAAAATGCACCACAGGTATAGAATGTAGATGGATAGTATACTTAATGGATGACGAGTGATGACACAGAGGTAGGTACACAGCAGTGGCCTACCGTACTGCTATATATAGTATACTGGTGGACACTGTCAGCAAACTGCAAAACTGTCTAAAAATAAATGCACCACAGGTATAGAATGTAGATGGATAGTATACTTAATTGATGACGAGTGACGACACAGAGGTAGGTACAGCAGTGCACTCTGCACTGTACTACTCCTGTATAATATTAATTATACTGGTGGTCCCCAGTCCCCACAATAAAGCAGCACACTGTGAGCACAGATATGGAGTGTTTTTCAGGCAGACAACGTATACTGGTGGTCACTGTCAGCAAAACTCTGCACTGTACTCCTGCTATAGCTGCTCCCCAGTCCCCACAATTAAGCAGTGTGAGCACTCAGCACAGATATATCATGCAGCACACTGAGCACAGATATGGTATGGAGCGTTTTTTTCAGGCAGAGAACGGATAAAAACTGGTGGTCACTTATCAGCAAAACTCTGCACTGTACTCCTCCTAACAGCTGCTCCCCAATCCTCCCCACAAATAAGAAATAAAGTAAACCAATCAACTTCTACAATAAACGGAGAGGACGCCAGCCACGTCCTCTCCCTATCATCTCCAATGCACGAGTGAAAATGGCGGCGACGCGCGGCTGCTTATACAGAATCCGAATCTCGCGAGAATCCGACAGCGGGATGATGACGTTCGGGCGCGCTCGGGTTAGCCGAGCAAGGCGGGCAGGTTCGAACCTGCCTTGGACCCGTGTGAAAAAGGTGAAGTTTGGGGGGGTTCGGTTTCGGAGAAACCGAACCCGCTCATCACTAATATATATATATAACACCGTTTTGGGTCTGGCACTCCTCGTTCCCACAGGGTATCAGCTCCGGTGCCCTCCTTAAGCAGCAATAGCTCAATGTACAGTCTATGGAAGGTAGCACTCGGAGACTTTCACAAATTCAGAAATGTGCTTTAATGTGCGTCAACGTTTTGGGAGTCGCACTCCCTTCCTCAGGACACAGCAAACAAGTGAAAATACAGTGCAAATACAACATTTAAATAGCTTACCTTCCCCTAGCCCGCCAACCTCCGTCGTAGCCAGCGGCGTCCCGTTCCACGGAGCCCGCACTTCCGGATTCGGCTGTTCCCGCCCCTCCGGGGTGACGTCATTCCGTAGCCGGGCGACGCGGCCGCAGGGAGGGTGCACACAGGAAGTGAACACATGTTGCTATGGGGATGTAGCGCTATGGAAACAAAACACAACAAATTGGTGTACATGTTACGACCACAGACGTGGAAAAAAGTGAGACAAATGATCAATTGCTAAAACCCATAGTGCACCGGACACACATTGCCTCCACAATGTGTGTAATATGCAATAAGATAAACCTATTCTGTGCAATAAAAAAGACAATTAAAAAACACATGTTAAAAACATTGCGTCACACATTGCTGTCTTCTGTGTTAAACATCTATAAACGACCCCCTTCTGGGCACTCACCTTTTGGACAGGTGCAAAAGCTATCTAGCCCACGTCGCTGGTCCCTACCCTGGCTTAGTATCTAGCTCTCAAGGATGCAGAAGACCCTGGACAGTGTGACCGGAGGCTCTACGTGAAATATACGCAATAAATGAACTCCCTTAAGGACACTGTTTTAATGGCCCTGGGACAATGGTGGTGTTCAGACTAGGGAAGTTGTTCCGTTAACTCAATCCTGATTAACCTACGGCACACCTAACTGCTAACTCATAAAAAGCTGCATAAACTCAAGTATTCATTTAAGCCCCGGGGGTGGATCGTGTCTAACTTGTGGATCCATCTCGCCTCTAGTTGCAGCAGTTTTTTTGCTCTATTGCCCCCTCGCAGTGAATTGGGAACTTGGTCCACTATTTTGTAGCGGACGGAGGCATGACTGTGGCGCATTTGTGCAAAATGTCGCGCCACCGGTTGCTCACTATTGCCAGATACCAATGCCGACCTGATCGCGGACCTATGTTGGGCCATCCTTTCTTTAAACAAACACTGAGTCTTGCCCACGCAATACAAACTGCAAGGGCAGATCAGTACGTATATCACAAAGGTTGAGCTACATGTTAGTGGTTTTAGGATCCTCATCTTTTTCCCAGTATGGGGATGTAAGATTGAGTCCCCTATCATCATGTAGCTACACGTAGTGCAGCCCAAGCACTTATAGCAACCTGCTCTACGTGTCAAAAAGTGTGCCGTAGGCTGTACCATTTTATACCCCGTGACATCATTTTTAACCACCAGATCTTTAATGTTTGCGCTACGGGTGTAGCATGGCATAATTCTACTGTTTTTTAAACTTTGTAAATTAGGATCAGTGGTTATCATGGGCCACATCTGTTTGACTTTTTTATTGGCCTTCTTCTGGTAGTATTAAATTGGTTTACCCAGGCAATCTTAGGGGATGAAGCCACAGGCTCCTTGATCTGTAGCAGCTCTTGTCTATTCTTGGATTTTGCCCTGGCGCATGCCTGTTTCAATAACCCTGGTGGATAACCCCTTTGTAAAAATTTCTTAGTCATGGCTTCTAGTTGGACCTCCAGGTCCTCAGGGGCACTGGTAATTCTACACACCCTGAGGAACTGGGAATATGGTAGACCATGTATTAAGGCTGAGAGGTGGAAGCTGACATATCTTCAGAGTGTGTTATGGTCCGTGGGTTTAGAGTAAACTGTTGTGAGTAACTCTCCTCCTCGCACCAAAATCTTGATGTCTAAAAAGCACATTTCAGACATATGCGTGGACAGGGTGAATTTAACTGGACTAGGAGACTTATTGTGTCCCTCTACTATCTTGACCAAGGATCCCTCGTCCCCGGTCCAAAATAGCAAAATATGATCTATATACCACGTATATAGTTTGATCGATTTAGCAATCTCTATATCCTCAAAGAACACTTGTCTCTCCACCTCCCACATGTACGCATTGGCTAGCGAAGGGGCCACCACTGACCCCATCGCACAGCCAGTCTTTTGTAAAAAGTACCTGCCATTAAACAAAAAATAGTTATGGCTTAAGGTATATTCCAACATGCTAATAAATAGATTCAAGTCGGGGCCCTCATACAAAGAATTGTTGGTAATGAGATGTCTCACAGCTGCTAGCCCCGCTCTATGTGGTATGCAGGTATATAAGCTAGCCACATCGAGCATTGCCAGAACCGTGCCTGTCTGCATTTTCCCACTATTGTGCAAACTGTCTCAACAGTGAGCTGGAATCTTTCAGATGTGAGAAAGTGGCCTGAATGCATGGTTGCAGGAAAAAATCCAAGTATATGGCAATAGGCTCACACAATGAACCTCTGGCTGAGATGATCGGCCGTTCAGGCGGATGCTGTGCATCCTTGTGGATCTTGGGAATTGAATAAAAGACAGGCACCACCGGATATGGGCCCACCAATTTGTGGTTAATTTCATTAGTGATAAACCCCTCTAATCTAGCCCGTCCTATTATGTGGTCAAGTTCCACCTTGAATTTAGCGGTTGCCATCTAACAAACCATACGTGTAGCTGTCAGATAGCAACCGATCGCACTCGGCTATATAGTCACCGGTATCCAATAAATGATAAATAAAATAATATATAAATTAAATAAATTTAATTTAATAGAACTTTGAAACTCAAAGAACACTTCAGTAAAGACTCTGAACAGGCCCAGAAGGGGGCGTCTTTTCCTCAAATAAAACGATTGACCTCTGGCTCGAATTTTGATCCGGTTTCGCAAAATGCGGCCATTAGAACAATCACACGGATGCTGGGATACCAGCAGGACGACACCCCCCCCCCCCTCATGTATACAGGAACATGTCCAAAGAGGAACACTGTGCCCTCAAGGATTTGAGTGCCAGGCAGGACATCATTATCAGGGGCGCTGATAAAGGGGGTGCCATCGTGATATTGGATACCGGTGACTATATAGCCGAGTGCGATCGGTTGCTATCTGACAGCCACACGTATGGTTTGTTAGATGGCAACCCGACCGCTAAATTCAAGGTGGAACTTGACCACATACTAGCACGGGCTAGATTAGAGGGGTTAATCACTAATGAAATTTACCACAAATTGGTGTGCCCATATCCGGTGGTGCCTGTCTTTTATTCAATTCCCAAGATCCACAAGGATGCGCAGCATCCGCCTGGACGGCCAATCATCTCAGCCAGAGGTTCATTGTGTGAGCCTATTGCCATATACTTGGATTTTTTCCTGCAACCATGCATTCAGGCCACTTTCTCACATCTGAAAGATTCCAGCTCGCTGTTGAGACAGTTTGCACAATTAGGGCCAATACAGACAGGCACGGTTCTGGCAACGCTCGATGTGGCTAGCTTATATACCTGCATACCACATAGAGCGGGGCTAGCAGCCGTGAGACAACTCATTACCAACAATTCTTTGTATGAGGGCCCCGACATGGATCTATTTATTAGCTTGTTGGAATATACCTTAAGCCATAACTATTTTTTGTTTAATGGCAGGTACTTTTTACAAAAGACCGGCTGTGCGATGGGGTCAGCGGTGGCCTCTTCGCACAGCCAATGCGTACATGTGGGAGGTGGAGAGACAAGTGTTCTTTGAGGATATAGAGATTGCTAAATCGATCAAACTATATACGCGGTATATAGATGATCTCCAGCTATTTTGGACTGGGGACGAGGGATCCTTGGTCAAGATAGTAGAGAGACACAATAAGTCTCCTAGTCCAGTTAAATTCACCCTGTCCACGCATATGTCTGAAATGTGCTTTTTAGACATCAAGATCTTGGTGCGAGGAGGAGAGTTACTCACAACAGTTTACTCTAAACCCACGGACCGTAACACACTCCTTAGATATGACAGCTTCCACCCCCCAGCCTTAATACATGGTCTACCATATTCCCAGTACCTCAGGGTGTGTAGAATTACCAGCGCCCCTGAGGACCTGGAGGTCCAACTAGAAGCCATGACTAAGAAATTTTTACAAAGGGGTTATCCACCAGGATTATTGAAACAGGCATCCGCCAGGGCAAAATCCAAGCATAGACAAGAGCTGCTACAGATCAAGGAGCCTGTGGCTTCATCCACTGAGATTGCCTGGGTAAACCAATTTAATACTACCAGTAGAAGGACCAATAAAAAAGTCAAACCGATGTGGCCCATGATTACCACTGATCCTAATTTACAAAGTTTAAAAATAGTAGAATTATGCCATGCTACACCCGTAGCGCAAACATTAAAGATCTGGTGGTTAAAAATGATGTCACGGGGTTTAAAATGGTACAGCCTACGGCACACTTTTTGACACGTAGAGCAGGTTGCTATAAGTGCTTGGGCTGCACTACGTGTAGCTACATGATGACAGGTGACTCCATCTCACATCCCCATACTGGGAAAAAGATGAGGATCCTAAAACCACTAACATGTAGCTCAACCTTTGTGATATACGTACTGATCTGCCCTTGCAGTTTGTACTACGTGGGCAAGACTCAGTGTTTGTTTTAAAGAAAGGATGGCCCAACATAGGTCCGCGATCAGGTCGGCATTGGTATCTGGCAATAGCGAGCAACCGGTGGTGCGACATTTTGCGCAAATGCGCCACAGTCTTGCCTCCGTCCGCTACAAAATAGTGGACCAAGTTCCTAATTCACTGCGAGGGGGCAATAGAGCAAAAAAACTGCTGCAACTAGAGGTGAGATGGATCCACAAGTTAGACACGATCCACCCCTGGGGCTTAAATGAATATTTGAGTTTAAGCAGCTTTTATGAGTCAGCAGTTAGGTGTGCCGTAGGTTAATCAGGATTGAGTTAACGGAACAACTTCCCTAGTCTGAACACCACCATTGTCCCAGGGCCATTAAAACAGTGTCCTTAAGGGAGTTCATTTATTGCGTATATTTCACGTAGAGCCTCCGGTCACACTGTCCAGGGTCTTCTGCATCCTTGAGAGCTAGATACTAAGCCAGGGTAGGGACCAGCGACGTGGGCTAGATAGCTTTTGCTCCTGTCCAAAAGGCGAGTGCCCAGGAGGGGGTCATTTATAGATGTTTAACACAGAAGACAGCAATGTGTGACGCAATGTTTTTAACATGTGTTTTTTGATTGTCTTTTTTATTGCACAGAATAGGTTTATCTTATTGCATATTACACACATTGTGGAGGCAATGTGTGTCCGGTGCACTATGGGTTTTAGCAATTCATCATTTGTCTCACTTTTTTCCACGTCTGTGGTCGTAACATGTACATCACGTACACCAGTTTGTTGTGTTTTGTTTCCATAGCGCTACATCCCCATAGCAACATGTGTTCACTTCCTGTGTGCACCCTCCCTGCGGCCGCGTCGCCCGGCTACGGAATGACATCACCCCGGACGGGCAAGTACAGCCGTATCCGGAAGTGCGGGCTCCGTGGAACGGGACGCCGCACAGGGTGCACCGCACCCCAAACCCAGGCCAATGCGCTACCCGCTCAGCAGAGAGATGCAAAGCAGGAAGGCGCCAGGCAGGAGGGATGCTCTCCCCACTCTGCATCCCTGCTGCACCACCACCCTGTTTCCCCTGCTGCTGCTGGCTGCTGCACCTGTCACATTTACAGGCAGCAGTGTCGGCAGCTTGCTGTACCAACAGTGCGCATGCTCACTCCTCCGTCCTGCTCACTGGGCATGCAAGAGATCTTGCTAATATTGCGAGATCTCACAAGGAGCCCGGAGCTGGCAGCTGCTGCAGGGGGCATTATGTATAAGCGGTGCCACTACTGGGGGCATCATGTATATTAGCAGCACTACTACTGAGGGCATTATGTGTATAAGCGGCACTACTACTGGGGCATTATGTGGATAAGCAGCACTAGTATGTGCAATGTAATGAGATTGTGCTACTATGTGACGTAATTTGTGTGTACTGTGTGGCCACGGCCCTTCCTTGAGAGCCCACACCATTTTTTCAGTGCACGCTGTCCCCTTGTAAAGTATGGGAGGGCGCAAATTTGTAGTTTGTAGGAGGGCGCCAAACACAATAGCACAGGCCCTGCCCAAACCCACCCCATAAATAATTACAAATATGTCTGGGTCAAATAGCCCAGTGTAAGGTCACATTATAATGGCTCCTACAGCATCCGAGAGCCAGCTCACCTGGAGACAACCCTAGTTTCTCCAATGGCACTCTGGAGTCAGCATTCCCTCCTAATGCTGACCCATCCATGCCTCTCTAAACTACAATGCACATTTATTGGCAAGATGCTCAATCAGGTTGTGATTTCACGCAGGTGCTAAAAGACAGATACTGAGTAAGAAAAAACATTTTGCTATCCCTAATACACACTACATGATGGCGGTGATTCCGAGTTGTTCGCTTGCTAGCAGATTTTAGCAGCATTGCACACGCTAGGCCGCCGCCCTCTGGGAGTGTATCTTAGCTTAGCAGAATTGCGAACGAAAGATTAGCAGAATTGTGAATAGAAAATTCTTAGCAGTTTCTGAGTAGCTCGAGACTTACTCCTACACTGTGATCAGCTCAGCCCGTTTCGTTCCTGGTTTGACGTCACAAACACGCCCTGCGTTCGGCCAGCCACTCTCCCATTTCTCCAGACATTCCCGCGTTTTATCCTGGCACGCCTGCGTTTTTCCGCACACTCCCAGAAAACGGACAGTTTCTTCCCAGAAACACCAACTTCTTGTCAATCACAGTCCGAACACTTCAATGATGAAAATTCTTTGTTCGGACGTGAGTAAATCTACTAAGTTTTTAGCTAAAATACTTAGCGCATGCGCCCTGCATACCATGTGCATGCACAGTTAGCGGCTAATCGCAGTATAGCGAAAATCGGCAACGAGCGAACAACTCGGAATGACCCCCAATATCAGATTATACAGAGAACTTGGTTGCATACATCTGCAGATATAGGGCCACCAGGCCAAACGACAAGGCGTCTCCGTCACTTTCTCAACATTTTCTGATAAAAAAGGTGAACTTAGCCTGTACTTACAAGCAAATTTATCTTTAAAGAACCCATATGTATACAAAGAGAAAACATTTTCGGTGGCATGGTGCATTAGGTGTGGTGGAATCTTACATATCAGCCCTATGTAGCCTCAAATGTGACTCTCTGTAATGGAATAAAGTTTAGAATGCCTTGAATATTGTTATTTGCCTTGTTAGAAAAACCTCTGTTGAAAACAATGGTTGATTATAGTGGATACTGAAGTATTGTTAATTATAAAATCAGACACGGACTTGGTGATATCACATTAGGTAATACATGACTTATGTGACATCTCCAATAATTAGCTGTATAAATCAACTCTGGGAATTAGCTGGAAATATGTGTACAAGCAGAGCCGGCCCTAACCAATATGATGCCCTAGGCAAGATTTTGGCTGGTGCCCCCTAGCACCGCCGCTAGTTCCACCTCTGACCCTGCACCTCTTTCCCAGCACCATCACCCCTCACCCATAACAGTCCTTATTTTGGTGTTTGCACCCCCTATATTTTAAATAGGAACAGTTCGCTTATTTGGCGCACAGCCCAAACAGGGGTGTGTTTTTGCTGGCAAGGGGCATGGCCACTCAATAGTAACCCCAATTCAAATTACGCCACACAGTACTGCAACTTTATTCACATTTGATCATGCGATAGTGTCCATAATTCACATTACATCCCACAGTAGTATTAACATTATTAATGCACTTATACACATAATGACACACATAGTGCCCCTTACACATATGCCGCACATTATTAATGCCCTTATACACATACACACATAGTGCCCCCTACACATTTTCTGCACATTATTAGTGTCCCTATACACATAATGACACACATACAGTAGTACCCTGTTACACATATGCCGCACATTATTAATGCCCTTATACACATAATGATACACATTGTGGCCCTTTACACATATGTTGCATATTATTAAATCATTTTTACATGACACACATAATGCTCCTTACACATATTCCAAACAATACTGCACAACCAACCCACTCACATGCACACAGCACTCACACTGCCAAATAACACTGTGACCTCTGCCTCTGCTTGGATACAGATGTATCCTCATAAATCTTGCCTCAATGCTAATGTCTGGCACCTTTTTTTATGAAAATGCAGCTTATTTGCATTGCTATGTGGCTAGGATGCACAAGCAGCTCCTGCTGATTAAAATGATATGCTGCATGCCTATATACTGCGTGAGACTGTGGCTGTATCTGCATATGAAATGCTACACACAGAATATAGGCATGCCGCATATCATTTTAATCAGCAGAAGCTGCTGATGCCCCTAGGCATATCAAATGCCCAAGGCAATTGCCTAGTTTGCCTATGCCTATGGCCGGCTCTGTGTACAAGTGTCACAGGATGGACATTATTTCTAATGTGTGAAACTGTAACATTAATATAGTACTGTGCAGTACATTACAGAATATGCTTGTATAATTAGAGGTAACAAAGTTTTTCATTTACACTTAGCATTAGTGTTCAGAGTAGATTAATGCAACACAGTCAGCCCCATGACTACTTATACTGGGAAGTGATGGTCAACTGGCACCTATTGCAGGTCATTCAGATCTGATCGCTGGGCAGTGTTTTTTGCTGTCCTGCATTTAGATTGTCGCTGACTTCAGTGGGAGTGTATTTTTGCAAGTGTGCAATGCGATGTGTACGCCGAGCTGCTAAAATTCACTTTGTGCAGTCTCTGCGCAACCCAGGACTTACTCTTCCAGTGCGATAGATTCAGGCTGATCGGGACCAGAGCTCACGTCAGACACCCTCCCTAAAAATGCTTGGGCACACCTGCGTTTTCCCGAACACTCCCAGCAAATGGTCAGTTACCATCCACAAACGGCTTGCTCCTGTCAATCACCTTGCGAACGCCCATGCAAACGGATTTTTTGCACCATCCCGTCGCTGACTGGCGATCCCCATTGTTGTTGTCCAATGTGCTTGTACATTGCGGTGCATACGCATGCGCTGTTATGACCTGATCACCCGCTGTGCAAAAACGCACAGCTGCGATCAGATCTGAATGACCCCCAGGGCCGGTGCAAGGTTTCTCGGCACCCTAGGCAAATCTTAAACCTACCCCCCCCCCCCTAATTCAGGTTATGTCACACAGTGCCCCTTATTCACAGTAGAGACCACTTACGCTAAACCACACAATAGAGCCCATTCACATTCTGGTAGAGCCCATTCATGTCTTGACAGTGCACACAGTAGGACTGCCCCTTATAACATTATATGTCGTACAGTAATGTCCTTATAACATTTTGCCACACAATAGTAATGCCCTTACACATTATGCCACATCAAAATTTGCTGCCGGTCCGTGAGCTCCGATTGGCCCGCGGATGACTCCAGATTCAAAATGAAGGAGTCACTGTCTCTCACATGGCTGAGAGGCCGTCTGCCAGCTGTAATAATCTCTACAGAAGTCCGCAATGGACAAACAGCAGTAGATCAGCACACCACCTCTTAGAGAAGTAGAAAAAAATAAGAATTTACTCACCGGTAATTCTATTTCTCGTAGTCTGTAGTGGATGCTGGGAACTCCGTAAGGACCATGGGGAATAGACGGGCTCCGCAGGAGACTGGGCACTCTAAAGAAAAGATTAGGTACTATCTGGTGTGCACTGGCTCCTCCCTCTATGCCCCTCCTCCAGACCTCAGTTAGGGAAACTGTGCCTGGAAGAGCTGACATTACAAGGAAAGGATTTTTGGAATCCAGGGTAAGACTCATACCAGCCACACCAATCACACCGTACAACTTGTGATAACCTTACCCAGTTAACAGTATGAACAACAACTGAGCCTCACTCAACAGATGGCAAAGACAAACCTAATGGCGGAGCTAACACAAAAATACACAAAAATCAAAAAACAAATAAAAATAGAGTGTCATAGACATAAAGGACATTGTTAATGTATTATATCTGAACATATATCCCGGCTGTATTTTGCAGTACCAACTCTTGATGCTGTAAACTAGTTCCTATATTAGGGATTATCTGAACCTTATATGATGACAAAAATACCCATATTATTTATGAAGAAGAGACCATAATAAGAGATCGAATTATATGTAGTATATACAGGGGGACTTTTATAAAAACTGTCATTTATAGGTCCATACCAATTGATCAAATATAAAATAACATAAAAAGTTGACATAATGATAATATCAGACACCATGTCAACATTATCCGAACATATATAAAAATATATCTTGTATAAAATTATATAAAAAATTCAAATAAAAACATATATTCTGCTAAAATCATATGGAATATTGAATTATCCATTATGAAATAGTATTTTTATATTACTATTAATAAACATATGTATTTTATATTTTCTTATTATCATTACTATTTATTCCTTGGCTGATATTGAACCTGTGATATTTTGGTATGTGATTCTCATGAGCGCCTCTATTTTCAATTTATAATCTGCCCAAGCAGAGCCCACTTTCCTTGTGGAATGGGCTTTTACTGATTTTAGATGCGGCAATCCAGCCGCAGAATGAGCCAGCTGAATCGTGCTACAGATCCAGCAAGCAATAGTTTGCTTTGAAGCAGGAGCACCCAGCTTGTTGGGTGCATGCAGGATAAACAGCGAGTCAGTCTTCCTGACTCCAGCCGTTCTGGAAACATATATTTTCAAAGCCCTGACTACGTCCAGCAACTTGGAGTCCTCCAAGTCCCGAGTAGCCGCAGGCACCACAATAGGTTGGTTCAAATGAAACGATGATACCACCTTTGGGAGAAATTGGGGATGAGTCCTCAATTCTGCCCTGTCCATATGGTAGATCAGATATGGGCTATTACATGACAAAGCCGCCAATTCCGACACACGCCTAGCCGATGCTAAGGCCAACAGCATGACCACTTTCCACGTGAGATACTTTAGTTCCACGGTCTTAAGTGGCTCAAACCAGTGGGATTTCAGGAAATCCAACACAACGTTAAGATCCCAGGGTGCCACTGGTGGCACAAAAGGGGGCTGAATATGCAGCACTCCCTTAACAAATGTCTGAACCTCAGGCAGTGAAGCCAGTTCTTTTTAAAAGAAAATGGATAGGGCCGAAATCTGGACCTTTATGGACCCCAATTTTAGGCCCATAGTCACCCCTGACTGTAGGAAGTGCAGGAATCGACCCAGCTGGAATTCCTCTGTAGGGGCCGTCCTGGCCTCACACCAAGCAACATATTATACGGTGATAATGCTTTGCTGTCACGTCCTTCCTAGCCTTTATCAGCGTAGGAATAACTTCATCCGGAATGCCTTTTTCCGCTAGGATCCGGCGTTCAACCGCCATGCCGTCAAACGCAGCCGCGGTAAGTCTTGGAACAGACAGGGCCCTTGTTGCAGCAGGTCCTGTCTGAGAGGCAGAGGCCATGGGTCCTCTGTGCGCATTTCTTGCAGTTCCGGGTACCAAGTCCTTCTTGGCCAATCCGGAACAATGAGTATTGTTCTTATTCCTCACTTTCTTACTATTCTCAGTACCTTGGGTATGAGAGGAAGAGGAGGAAACACATATACCGACTGGTACACCCACGGTGTCACTAGGGCATCCACAGCTATCGCCTGAGGGTCCCGTGACCTGGCGCAATATCTTTTTAGCTTTTTGTTGAGGCGGGACATCATGATGTCCACCTGTGGCAGTTCCCATCGCTTTGCAATCTGTGTGAAGACTTCTTGATGAAGTCCCCACTCTCCCGGGTGGAGGTCATGTCTGCTGAGGAAGTCTGCTTCCCAGTTGTCCACTCCCGGAATGAACACTGCTGACAGTGCTTGCACGTGATTCTCCGCCCACCGAAGAATCTTTGTGGCTTCCGCCATTGCCATCCTGCTTCTTGTGCCGCCCTGGCGGTTTACATGTGCGACCGCCTTGATGTTGTCTGACTGAATCAGCACTGGCCGGTTTCAAAGCAGGGGCTCTGCTTGACTCAGGGCATTGTAAATGGCCCTTAGTTCCAATATATTTATGTGTAGAGAAGTCTCCAGACTTGACCACAGCCCTTGGAAGTTTCTTCCCTGAGTGACTGCCCCCCATCCTCGGAGGCTTGCATCCATGGTCACCAGGACCCAGTCCTGTATGCCGAACCTGCGGCTCTCGAGAAGGTGAGCACTCTGCAGCCACCACAGAAGAGACACCCTGGCCCTTGGGGACAGGGTGATCAGCCGATGCATCTGGATATGCGATCCGGACCACTTGTCCAACAGATCCCACTGAAAGATCCTTGCATGGAACCTGCCGAAGGGAATGGCTTTGTATGAAGCCACCATCTTTCCCAGGACTCGCGTGCAGTGATGCACCGATACCTGTTTTGGTTTCAGGAGGTCCCTGACCAGAGATGCTAATTCCTGGGCCTTCTCCACCGGGGGAAACACCTTCTTCTGTTCTGTGTCCAGAATCATGCCCAGGAAAAGCAGACGCGTCGTAGGAATCAGCTGCGACTTTGGAACATTCAGAATCCAGCCGTGCTGTTGCAACACTTCCTGAGAGAGTGCTACGCTGATCAACAAATGCTCTCTGGACCTCGCCTTTATGAGGAGATCGTCCAAGTACGGGATAACTATAACTCCCTTCTTCCGAAGGAGTATCATCATTTCGGCCATTACCTTGGTAAATATCCTCGTTGCCGTGGACAGGCCAAACGGCAACGTCTGGAACTGGTAATGACAGTCCTGTACCACAAACCTGAGGTACTCCTGGTGAAGTGGGTAAATGGGGACATGCAAGTAAGCATCCTTGATGTCCAGCGACACCATAAAATCCCCCTCTTCCAGGCTTGCAATAACCGCTCTGAGCGATTCCATTTTGAACTTGAATTTCTTTATATAAGTGTTCAAGGATTTTAAATTCAGAATGGGTCTCACCGAACCGTTCGGTTTCGGTACCACAAACATTGTGGAATAGTAACCCCTTTCCTGTTGAAGGAGGGGGACCCTGATAATCACTTGCTGGAAGTACAGCTTGTAAATTGCCGCCAGTACTACCTCCCTTTCCATGGGGGAAGCTGGCAAGGCTGATTTGAGGTAACGGCGGGGGGGAGTCGCTTCGAATTCCAGCTTGTATCCCTGAGATACAATTTGTACAGCCCAGAGATCCACCTGTGAGCGAACCCACTGGTTGCTGAAGTTTCGGAGATGCGCCCCCACCGCACCTGGCTCCGCCTGTGGAGCCCCAACGTCATGCGGTGGACTTAGTGGAAGCAGGGGAGGACTTTTGTTCCTGGGAACTGGCTGCATGGTGCAGCTTCTTACCTCTACCCCTGCCTCTGGCAAGAAAGGATGCGCCCCTGACCCTCTTGCCTTTCTGAGAACGAAAGGACTGCATTTGATAATATGGTGCTTTCTTAGGCTGTGAGGAAACCTGAGGCAAGAAAGTCGACTTTCCAGCTGTCGCTGTGGACACGAGGTCCGATAGACCGTCCCCAAACAATTCCTCACCCTTATAAGGCAAAACCTCCATGTGTTTTTTAGAATCAGCATCTCCTGTCCATTGCCGAGTCCATAAGACTCTCCTGGCAGAAATGGACATAGCATTAATTCTAGAGCCCAGCAGGCAAATGTCCCTCTGAGCATCCCGCATATATAAGACGATGTCTTTTATATGGCCCAGGGTTAGCAAAACAGTATCCCTGTTGAGAGAATCTATGTCGTCTGACAGAGTATCTGTCCATGCTGCTACAGCACTACACATCCAGGCTGAAGCAATAGCAGGTCTCAGTAGAGTACCAGAGTGTGTATACACTGACTTCAGGATAGCTTCCTGCTTTCTATCCGCAGGCTCCTTTAGGGCGGCCGTATCCTGAGACGGCAGGGCCACCTTTTTAGATAAGCGTGTCAGCGCCTTGTCCACCCTAGGGGATGTTACCCAACGTAACCTGTCCGTTGGCGGGAAAGGGTACGCCATCAGTAACCTCTTAGAAATCACTAGTTTCTTATCAGGGGAACTCCAAGCTTCTTCACATAATTCATTTAATTCATCAGATGGGGGAAAAGTCACTGGCTGCTTTTTCTCCCCAAACATATAAACCCTCTTGGTATTAACAGGGTTAATCTCAGAAATGTGTAATACATCTTTCATTGCAATAATCATGTATCGGATGGCCTTGGTCATTTTAGACTGTAAATTAGAGATGAGCGCCGGAAATTTTTCGGGTTTTGTGTTTTGGTTTTGGGTTCGGTTCCGCGGCCGTGTTTTGTGTTCGACCGCGTTTTGGCAAAACCTAACCGAATTTTTTTTTTCGGATTTGGGTGTGTTTTGGATTCGGGTGTTTTTTTCCAAAAAACCTAAAAAACAGCTTAAATCATAGAATTTGGGGGTCATTTTGATCCCAAAGTATTATTAACCTCAAAAACCATCATTTCCACTCATTTTCAGTCTATTCTGAATACCTCACACCTCACAATATTATTTTTAGTCCTAAAATTTGCACCGAGGTCGCTGGATGACTAAGCTAAGCGACCCTAATGGCCGACACAAACACCTGGCCCATCTAGGAGTGGCACTGCAGTGTCACGCAGGATGTCCCTTCCAAAAAACCCTCCCCAAACAGCACATGACGCAAAGAAAAAAAGAGGCGCAATGAGGTAGCTGTGTGAGTAAGATAAGCGACCCTAGTGGCCGACACAAACACCTGGCCCATCTAGGAGTGGCACTGCAGTGTCACGCAGGATGTCCCTTCCAAAAAACCCTCCCCAAACAGCACATGACGCAAAGAAAAAAAGAGGCGCAATGAGGTAGCTGTGTGAGTAAGATAAGCGACCCTAGTGGCCGACACAAACACCGGGCCCATCTAGGAGTGGCACTGCAGTGTCACGCAGGATGTCCCTTCCAAAAAACCCTCCCCAAACAGCACATGACGCAAAGAAAAAAAGAGGCGCAATGAGGTAGCTGTGTGAGTAAGATAAGCGACCCTAGTGGCCGACACAAACACCGGGCCCATCTAGGAGTGGCACTGCAGTGTCACGCAGGATGTCCCTTCCAAAAAACCCTCCCCAAACAGCACATGACGCAAAGAAAAAAAGAGGCGCAATGAGGTAGCTGTGTGAGTAAGATAAGCGACCCTAGTGGCCGACACAAACACCGGGCCCATCTAGGAGTGGCACTGCAGTGTCACGCAGGATGGCCCTTCCAAAAAACCCTCCCCAAACAGCACATGACGCAAAGAAAAAAAGAGGCGCAATGAGGTAGCTGTGTGAGTAAGATATGCGACCCTAGTGGCCGACACATACACCGGGCCCATCTAGGAGTGGCACTGCAGTGTCACGCAGGATGGCCCTTCCAAAAAACCCTCCCCAAACAGCACATGACGCAAAGAAAAAAAGAGGCGCAATGAGGTAGCTGTGTGAGTAAGATAAGCGACCCTAGTGGCCGACACAAACACCGGGCCCATCTAGGAGTGTCACTGCAGTGTCACGCAGGATGTCCCTTCCAAAAAACCCTCCCCAAACAGCACATGACGCAAAGAAAAAAAGAGGCGCAATGAGGTAGCTGTGTGAGTAAGATAAGCGACCCTAGTGGCCGACACAAACACCGGGCCCATCTAGGAGTGTCACTGCAGTGTCACGCAGGATGGCCCTTCCAAAAAACCCTCCCCAAACAGCACATGACGCAAAGAAAAAAAGAGGCGCAATGAGGTAGCTGTGTGAGTAAGATAAGCGACCCTAGTGGCCGACACAAACACCGGGCCCATCTAGGAGTGGCACTGCAGTGTCACGCAGGATGGCCCTTCCAAAAAACCCTCCCCAAACAGCACATGACGCAAAGAAAAAAAGAGGCGCAATGAGGTAGCTGTGTGAGTAAGATAAGCGACCCTAGTGGCCGACACAAACACCGGGCCCATCTAGGAGTGGCACTGCAGTGTCACGCAGGATGGCCCTTCCAAAAAACCCTCCCCAAACAGCACATGACGCAAAGAAAAAAAGAGGCGCAATGAGGTAGCTGTGTGAGTAAGATAAGCGACCCTAGTGGCCGACACAAACACCGGGCCCATCTAGGAGTGTCACTGCAGTGTCACGCAGGATGTCCCTTCCAAAAAACCCTCCCCAAACAGCACATGACGCAAAGAAAAAAAGAGGCGCAATGAGGTAGCTGTGTGAGTAAGATAAGCGACCCTAGTGGCCGACACAAACACCGGGCCCATCTAGGAGTGGCACTGCAGTGTCACGCAGGATGGCCCTTCCAAAAAACCCTCCCCAAACAGCACATGACGCAAAGAAAAAAAGAGGCGCAATGAGGTAGCTGTGTGAGTAAGATAAGCGACCCTAGTGGCCGACACAAACACCGGGCCCATCTAGGAGTGTCACTGCAGTGTCACGCAGGATGGCCCTTCCAAAAAACCCTCCCCAAACAGCACATGACGCAAAGAAAAAAAGAGGCGCAATGAGGTAGCTGTGTGAGTAAGATAAGCGACCCTAGTGGCCGACACAAACACCGGGCCCATCTAGGAGTGGCACTGCAGTGTCACGCACGATGGCCCTTCCAAAAAACCCTCCCCAAACAGCACATGACGCAAAGAAAAAAAGAGGCGCAATGAGGTAGCTGTGTGAGTAAGATAAGCGACCCTAGTGGCCGACACAAACACCGGGCCCATCTAGGAGTGGCACTGCAGTGTCACGCAGGATGGCCCTTCCAAAAAACCCTCCCCAAACAGCACATGACGCAAAGAAAAATTAAAGAAAAAAGAGGTGCAAGATGGAATTGTCCTTGGGCCCTCCCACCCTTATGTTGTATAAACTGGACATGCACACTTTAACCAACCCATCATTTCAGTGACAGGGTCTGCCACACGACTGTGACTGATATGACGGGTTGGTTTGGACCCCCACCAAAAAAGAAGCAATTAATCTCTCCTTGCACAAACTGGCTCTACAGAGGCAAGATGTCCACCTCATCATCATCCTCCGATATATCACCGTGTACATCCCCCTCCTCACAGATTATCAATTCGTCCCCACTGGAATCCACCATCTCAGCTCCCTGTGTACTTTGTGGAGGCAATTGCTGCTGGTCAATGTCTCCGCGGAGGAATTGATTATAATTCATTTTAATGAACATCATCTTCTCCACATTTTCTGGATGTAACCTCGTACGCCGATTGCTGACAAGGTGAGCGGCGGCACTAAACACTCTTTCGGAGTACACACTTGTGGGAGGGCAACTTAGGTAGAATAAAGCCAGTTTGTGCAAGGGCCTCCAAATTGCCTCTTTTTCCTGCCAGTATAAGTACGGACTGTGTGACGTGCCTACTTGGATGCGGTCACTCATATAATCCTCCACCATTCTTTCAATGTTGAGAGAATCATATGCAGTGACAGTAGACGACATGTCCGTAATCGTTGTCAGGTCCTTCAGTCCGGACCAGATGTCAGCATCAGCAGTCGCTCCAGACTGCCCTGCATCACCGCCAGCGGGTGGGCTCGGAATTCTGAGCCTTTTCCTCGCACCCCCAGTTGCGGGAGAATGTGAAGGAGGAGATGTTGACAGGTCGCGTTCCGCTTGACTTGACAATTTTCTCACCAGCAGGTCTTTCAACCCCAGCAGACTTGTGTCTGCCGGAAAGAGAGATCCAAGGTAGGCTCTAAATCTAGGATCGAGCACGGTGGCCAAAATGTAGTGCTCTGATTTCAACAGATTGACCACCCGTGAATCCTTGTTAAGCGAATTAAGGGCTCCATCCACAAGTCCCACATGCCTAGCGGAATCGCTCCGTGTTAGCTCCTCCTTCAATGTCTCCAGCTTCTTCTGCAAAAGCCTGATGAGGGGAATGACCTGACTCAGGCTGGCAGTGTCTGAACTGACTTCACGTGTGGCAAGGTCAAAGGGCATCAGAACCTTGCACAACGTTGAAATCATTCTCCACTGCGCTTGAGACAGGTGCATTCCACCTCCTATATCGTGCTCAATTGTATAGGCTTGAATGGCCTTTTGCTGCTCCTCCAACCTCTGAAGCATATAGAGGGTTGAATTCCACCTCGTTACCACTTCTTGCTTCAGATGATGGCAGGGCAGGTTCAGTAGTTTTTGGTGGTGCTCCAGTCTTCTGTACGTGGTGCCTGTACGCCGAAAGTGTCCCACAATTCTTCTGGCCACCGACAGCATCTCTTGCACGCCCCTGTCGTTTTTTTAAAAATTCTGCACCACCAAATTCAAGGTATGTGCAAAACATGGGACGTGCTGGAATTTGCCCATATTTAATGCACACACAATATTGCTGGCGTTGTCCGATGCCACAAATCCACAGGAGAGTCCAATTGGGGTAAGCCATTCCGCGATGATCTTCCTCAGTTGCCGTAAGAGGTTTTCAGCTGTGTGCGTATTCTGGAAACCGGTGATACAAAGCGTAGCCTGCCTAGGAAAGAGTTGGCGTTTGCGAGATGCTGCTACTGGTGCCGCCGCTGCTGTTCTTGCGGCGGGAGTCCATACATCTACCCAGTGGGCTGTCACAGTCATATAGTCCTGACCCTGCCCTGCTCCACTTGTCCACATGTCCGTGGTTAAGTGGACATTGGGTACAACTGCATTTTTTAGGACACTGGTGAGTCTTTTTCTGACGTCCGTGTACATTCTCGGTATCGCCTGCCTAGAGAAGTGGAACCTAGATGGTATTTGGTAACGGGGGCACACTGCCTCAATAAATTGTCTAGTTCCCTGTGAACTAACGGCGGATACCGGACGCACGTCTAACACCAACATAGTTGTCAAGGCCTCAGTTATCCGCTTTGCAGCAGGATGACTGCTGTGATATTTCATCTTCCTCGCAAAGGACTGTTGAACAGTCAATTGCTTACTGGAAGTAGTACAAGTGGGCTTACGACTTCCCCTCTGGGATGACCATCGACTCCCAGCAGCAACAACAGCAGCGCCAGCAGCAGTAGGCGTTACACGCAAGGATGCATCGGAGGAATCCCAGGCAGGAGAGGAATCATCAGAATTGCCAGTGATATGGCCTGCAGGACTATTGGCATTCCTGGGGAAGGAGGAAATTGACACTGAGGGAGTTGGTGGGGTGGTTTGCGTGAGCTTGGTTACAAGAGGAAGGGATTTACTGGTCAGTGGACTGCTTCCGCTGTCGCCCAAAGTTTTTGAACTTGTCACTGACTTATTATGAATGCGCTGCAGGTGACGTATAAGGGAGGATGTTCCGAGGTGGTTAACGTCCTTACCCCTACTTATTACAGCTTGACAAAGGCAACACACGGCTTGACACCTGTTGTCCGCATTTCTGTTGAAATACTTCCACACCGAAGAGCTGATTTTTTTGGTATTTTCACCAGGCATGTCAGTGGCCATATTCCTCCCACGGACAACAGGTGTCTCCCCGGGTGCCTGACTTAAACAAACCACCTCACCATCAGAATCCTCCTGGTCAATTTCCTCCCCAGCGCCAGCAACACCCATATCCTCCTCATCCTGGTGTACTTCAACACTGACATCTTCAATCTGACTATCAGGAACTGGACTGCGGGTGCTCCTTCCAGCACTTGCAGGGGGCGTGCAAATGGTGGAAGGCGCATGCTCTTCACGTCCAGTTTTGGGAAGGTCAGGCATCGCAACCGACACAATTGGACTCTCCTTGTGGATTTGGGATTTCGAAGAACGCACAGTTCTTTGCGGTGCTACTGCTTTTGCCAGCTTGAGTCTTTTTATTTTTCTAGCGAGAGGCTGAGTGCTTCCATCCTCATGTGAAGCTGAACCACTAGCCATGAACATAGGCCAGGGCCTCAGCCGTTCCTTGCCACTCCGTGTGGTAAATGGCATATTGGCAAGTTTACGCTTCTCCTCCGACAATTTTATTTTAGGTTTTGGAGTCCTTTTTTTACTGATATTTGGTGTTTTGGATTTGACATGCTCTGTACTATGCCTTTGGGCATCGGCCTTGGCAGACGACGTTGCTGGCATTTCATCATCTCGGCCATGACTAGTGGCAGCAGCTTCAGCACGAGGTGGAAGTGGATCTTGATCTTTCCCTAATTTTGGAACCTCAACATTTTTGTTCTCCATATTTTAATAGGCACAACTAAAAGGCACCTCAGGTAAACAATGGAGATGGATGGATACTAGTATACAATTATGGATGGACTGCCGAGTGCCGACACAGAGGTAGCTACAGCCGTGGACTACCGTACTGTACTGTGTCTGCTGCTAATATAGACTGGATGATAATGAGATGTAGTATGTATAAAGAAGAAAGAAAAAAAAAACCACGGGTAGGTGGTATACAATTATGGATGGACTGCCGAGTGCCGACACAGAGGTAGCTACAGCCGTGGACTACCGTACTGTACTGTGTCTGCTGCTAATATAGACTGGATGATAATGAGATGTAGTATGTATAAAGAAGAAAGAAAAGAAAAACCACGGGTAGGTGGTATACAATTATGGATGGACTGCCGAGTGCCGACACAGAGGTAGCTACAGCCGTGGACTACCGTACTGTGTCTGCTGCTAATATAGACTGGATGATAATGAGATGTAGTATGTAATGTATAAAGAAGAAAGAAAAAAAAACCACGGGTAGGTGGTATACAATTATGGATGGACTGCCGAGTGCCGACACAGAGGTAGCTACAGCCGTGGACTACCGTACTGTGTCTGCTGCTAATATAGACTGGATGATAATGAGATGTAGTATGTATAAAGAAGAAAGAAAAAAAAAACCACGGGTAGGTGGTATACAATTATGGATGGACTGCCGAGTGCCGACACAGAGGTAGCTACAGCCGTGGACTACCGTACTGTACTGTGTCTGCTGCTAATATAGACTGGATGATAATGAGATGTAGTATGTATAAAGAAGAAAGAAAAAAAAAAACACGGGTAGGTGGTATACAATTATGGATGGACTGCCGAGTGCCGACACAGAGGTAGCTACAGCCGTGAACTACCGTACTGTGTCTGCTGCTAGTATAGACTGGATGATAAATAATGATATAAAAAATATATATATATATCACTACTGCAGCCGGACAGGTATATATTATATAATGACGGACCTGCTGGACACTGTCTGTCAGCAGAATGAGTTTTTTAATTTTTATAGAATAAAAAAACACCACACAAGTCACACGACGAGTGTACTTTTTCAGGCAGACAATCACAATATACTATACTGGTGGTCAGTGTGGTCAGGTCACTGGTCACAGTGGTCAGTGGTCAGTCACACTGGCAGTGGCACTCTGGCAGCAAAAGTGTGCACTGCTTAATATGTACTCCTGGCTCCTGCTATAACCTATAACTGCTCCCCAGTCTCCCCCACAATTAAGCTGTGTGAGCACAGTCAGATATTATACATAGATGATGCAGCACACTGGGCTGAGCACAGATATGGTATGTGAGTGTGACTGAGTCACTGTGTATCGTTTTTTTCAGGCAGAGAACAAGAACAGAACGGATTATTAAATAATAATAAATTATAAAACTGCACTGGTGGTCAGGTCACTGGTCATCAGTCACTAGTATAACTCCTCCTAAGCTCCAGTAAGTAAATGAAGTGTCTCACTCTCACTCTCCTATCTATTTTAATTTCTAAACGGAGAGGACGCCAGCCACGTCCTCTCCCTATCAATCTCAATGCACGTGTGAAAATGGCCGCGACGCGCGGCTCCTTATATAGAATCCGAGTCTCGCGATAGAATCCGAGCCTCGCGAGAATCCGACAGCGTGATGATGACGTTCGGGCGCGCTCGGGTTAACCGAGCAAGGCGGGAAGATCCGAGTCGCTCGGACCCGTGTAAAAAAACATGAAGTTCGGGCGGGTTCGGATTCAGAGAAACCGAACCCGCTCATCTCTACTGTAAATGTGCCTCATCATCGTCGACACTTGAGTCGGACTCCGTGTCGACATCTGTGTCAACCATCTGAGATAGAGGGCGTTTATGAGCCCCTGACGGTTTTTGAGTCGCCTGGGCAGGCACGGGCTGAGACCTAGGCTGTCCCAAGGCTGCAGCGTCATCAAACCTTTTATGTAAGGAGCTTACATTGTCGTTTAAGACCTTCCACATATCCATCCAATCAGGTGTCGGCCCCGACGGGGCGACACCACACTTATCTGCCCTTGCTCCACCTCCACGTAACCCTCCTCATCAAACATGTCGACACAGCCGTACCGACACACCGCACACACACAGGGAATGCTCAGACTGAGGAAAGGACCCCACAAAGTCCTTTGGGGAGACAGAGTATGCCAGCACACACCACAGCGCTATATAACGCAGGGATTTTCACTTATAATAAGTGATTACCCAATAGCTGCCTTATATGTTTTATTTGCGCCTAAATTTATGTGCCCCCCCTCTCTTTTTTACCCTTCTTGTACCTGGATACTGCAGGGGAGAGTCTGGGGAGCTGCTTCCAGCGGAGCTGTGAAGTGAAAATGGCGCTGGTGTGCTTCTGTCCCGCTTTCTGTGTAAAAAAATGGCGGGGTTTTTTACATATATACAGTGCCAGACTGTATATATGTATTTTTATTGCCAAAATGTACTTCAATTGCTGCCCAGGGCGCCCCCCAGCGCCCTGCACCCTACAGTGACCGGAGTGTGTAAGTGTGCTGGGAGCAATGGTGCTGTGCGCTGCGGTGCTGTGCGCTACCTTAAATGAAGACAGGAGTCTTCTGCCGCCGATTTCGTCGTCTTCCAGCTTCTGTTCTTCTGGCTCTGCGAGGGGGACGGCGGCGCGGCTCCGGGAACGCACGATCGAGGACAGGTGCCTGTGTTCGAACCCTCTGGAGCTAATGGTGTCCAGTAGCCTAAGAAGCACAAGCTAGCTGCAAGCAGGTAGGTTTGCTTCTCTCCCCTTAGTCCCACGTAGCTGTGAGTCTGTTGCCAGTAGAAGCTCACTGAAAATAAAAAACCTAATAAATACTTTCTTTACTAGTAAGCGCAGGAGAGCCCACTAGGAGCACCCAGCTCTGGCCGGGCACAGATTCTAACTGAGGTCTGGAGGAGGGGCATAGAGGGAGGAGCCAGTGCACACCAGATAGTACCTAATCTTTTCTTTAGAGTGCCCAGTCTCCTGCGGAGCCCGTCTATTCCCCATGGAGCCGAAATTCACATTGTAGCACACTGAATGAGCCGAAATTCACTTTGTAGCACACTGAAAGAGCTGAAATTGTGACAGCAGGGACAGCCAGAGTGACGACAGGGGGAGAGAGAGTGACGACAGGGAGAGAGAGTGATGACGGGGAGAGAGAGTGACGATGGGGAGAGAGAGTGACGATGGGGAGAGAGAGTGACGACGGGGACGACAGGGAGAGAGAGTGTGACGACAGGGACAGAGAGTGATGACAGGGACAAACAGTGACGACAGGGACAGACAGTGACGACAGGGAGAGAGAGTGACAACAGGGAGAGAGAGTGACGACAGGGACAGACAGTGACGACAGGGAGAGAGAGTGACGACAGGGAGAGAGAGTGACGACAGTGACGACAGGGAGAGAGAGTGACGACAGGGAGAGTGACGACAGGGAGAGTGACGACAGTGACGACTGAGAGAGAGTGACGACAGGGAGAGAGAGTGACGACAGTGACGACAGGGAGAGAGTGACGACAGGGAAAGTGCCGACAGGGAGAGAGAGGAGACGACAGTGACGACAGGGAGAGAGAGTGACGACAGGGAGAGAGAGTGACTAGAGAGAGAGAGTATTTTAGGTCAAGAGGTCAAGTTGCTTCCGGGAAAATTGTGTCCCAAAAGAGACTCCCCTCACAGTGCAGGGCTGCTTTTAAGGGTTAAAGTAGCTGGTATGTAAGGCTGTAAATCTCTTGGTGCAGCGCCTCATACCTTCCAATGTGATTAATGTTCTCTTCAGCAGTCTCCTATCCACACGTGTGCAGGCTCCCTCCCTCGTATTGTGCTATCATTCCGGAGGCCCGTCAGCTGTCCTGTGGTGATGAGATGCACTCCCTCACTGCAGCCTGTCTGGCTGAGCTATTGCCCGTGTAGCTGCAGAGGTGAATGGGGAGCCGCAGCTGTTTTTGTTTACTGCTGGCCCGGGCGGTTGTTTCCGGGAGCGGTCAGCAAGGGGGAGGGGAGGGGGCGCAGCAAACCCTTCACATAGGCTGCCCTGGCTGGGGGTGAAGATGACTGATAATGGTGGTTGCGGCTGGCCAGACCTGCGCCGCGACCACCGCTAGGCTAGCATAAATAAATGTTTTAAGTACATCTTATTCAGCAGGAGTGTACCGCCCTCTAGTGGCTGCCGCCCATAGGCAGCTGACTAAAGCTGCCTAATGGTAGCGCCGGCCCTGATGACCCCCTCTGTTTTAATGTGAGAGGAGCAATAGCTTTATCTGACATGTCTTTCATGTCATTTCTGAGCTTTGCACTCAAGTTAACAGCTGAAGCTGGGGCTTTGTCCATCTTACTTCCCTTTTATAAACCCAGCAACCAATACCCTATAACTGTAACTAATTCAAATTGATGTGTAGCAGTGTCCCCATGATGTGCACATCTTGAGCAGTTTCAATAAATAGAAACCCACATTCATTGTTCCTTGAAACCACACATGCTTTTGTAGTCACATAAAGTATCTGTTGAAATTACCTGTGAAAACCATCTCATCAACCCTCTCCTTACACATATACTGTACATTGCATTACAAATTCTAGTGTTACTAGATCAGACAATAAGAAACTCACACATATCACTGAACAATTGCCCGAGCTTTCAGAGCAAAAGTCCAAATTATACTAGTTGCTCTGTTTATTAAGAGTTACATTTTGCAAGAATTACTACTAAAACATTGGCAGCTGAACTCCCCAAGATCTGTTTACAAGCGTGAATATAAGCAATTGTACAGCACAACTCCAATTAAGAGGCATGCAAAAAATATAATTATTACTCCAAGAAGAAACAAGATAACCAGTCATAACTCCTTGTTTAAGTAGTGGTTGGTAAATACTGACCAATTGCCTGTTCAGGGTGTTGTCTGTCATTCAATACTCTTTCTGTCATAACTATTTCAGAGCTTGGTTCCTCCCACAGAGATTCTGAGTTAAAAAAAAATTCTACCACAGGGTTTCAGAATACTATGAAACTATGAAAACGTCTGTACGATCATATTATGGTTTGGTTAAGCTCATTTATGACTGTTTCCCTTTCCATTCTATGTGGGGGGGGGGGGGGAGTACAGAGCAATGGTTGTTCTAGACCATTGTGAGGCCACAAGATGCCCTGTGGGAATACCTCATATACAAGCAATTGTTCATCTACTGTACATGTCTTAGTACTGTATAAAATAAGGTTTTGGACTCCACCTAAGTAGCAGTTTTCTCTTCCATTACTCAGGAATAATAGTCAATGACCAGGACTTGTTTTTGTTCGGTATTCCGACCACCGAGATCCCGTCCGGCAGGATCTTGACCGCATCCCATTTTTGTTGTATCTCTCGAATCCAAAGCACACAGGTTCCACTTAATTGCTATTTGTATTCAGCCACCCAGGTATTTAGCGTCCACTGTCCATATGTCTCAGAGTGTTCTTGAATTAGTCCAGTTGGGGATGCCTAATTTTTCAGAACATGATGTAAAAGAGTTTATATCTGATGGTACTGTGCACAGTGTTGGTAAGGGCTTATTTGTTTCAGATGCTCTTATAGAGTTCTTCAGTCACCTTAGCTTCTGAATTGGATCTCTAGCTTAGTTGGATTTTTCAAAGACAGCCATACACTTGAATGAAATGGAGCCACAGCATACCAACTGTTACCCATACACAACTGTGGGTGAATTCTCTGATGATCACTGCATACTTATTTGTGTCCAGTGACTCATGGATCATAAGATAGTCCATTACTACCAACTCAAGGAGTTCTATGGTTACAATAGTGTAATGTATGAGGAAGAGAATTTCCAACTAACAGACAAGTGAGAAATGGTTTTCACAACTATCACCAGTATGGCGGCACTTAAAAGTAATAATATTAGTAAAAAATCTTTGACTTTTTAAGAAGCCTCCTTGTTTTTCATGGCATAAAGCAAAATAATCAGGTTAAGTTGTATTTGGTCCAGTGGAGTCTTGAGTCAGTGCTTTCTTTTATTTTTATATATGCTTACCATACTATCCCTTTAAACCTGGACAGTCATGGATTACACAAATTCTGTGGCTGATTAAAACCAACTGATATGCAGGCTTGAAGTCAGCCAGCCACAGAACATGTGGAATTCATGAATGTCCCGGTCTAAAGGGAAAGTATGGTAAACCTATTTTTAGAGCTTTTGGAAATACCTACTATTGTTGTAGATTAAGGTAACCATACCAATATTGCAATATGTATTTTACCTCATTACTGGCCATAAGAAGTCATCACGTATCCAGCGGCTGCTTTGGGCACTGCCTAGTGATACGGCACACCTTGCTGTTTTACCTGCATACTGGACTCTCTTCCTCTCTGCATATAGGGGGTCATTCCGAGTTGTTTGCTCGCTAGCTGCTTTTAGCAGCATTGCACACGCTAAGCCGCTGCCCTCTGGGAGTGTATCTTAGCATAGCAGAATTGCGAATAGAAATTTCTTAGCAGTTTCTGACTAGCTCCAGACCTACTCACAGATTGCGATCAGCTCAGGCCGTTTCGTTCCTGGTTTGACATCACACACACGCCCTGCGTTTGGCCAGCCACTCCCCCGTTTCTCCAGACACTCCCGCGTTTTTGCCTGACACGCCTGCGTTTTTCCACACACTCCCTGAAAACGGGCAGTTTACGCCCAGAAACACCCACTTCCTGTCAATCACACTCCGATCACTTCAACGATGAAAAGTCTTCGTTTGGACGTGAGTAAATCTACTAAGTTTTGTGCTAAAATACTTAGTGCATGCGCACTGCGTATCATGTGCATGCGCATTTTTGCCTTAATCGCTCCGTTGCGAAAATCGGCAACGAGCGATCAACTCGCAATGACCCCCATAATGTCTTTGCCAGCAATATTTTATTTCATTCGCAGTAACTGCTGCCATTCCTGCTGCATATTAATGTAAGATAGCACAGGACCCTGGGAGAATCGCAAAACTAATATATTGGGGTATATTTACTAAACTCCCGATTTTGACCAATTTGGTGTTTTTTCTTCAAAGTGTCATCTCGGTAATTTACTAAACTCAAATCTCGGCCGTGATGAGGGTATTCGTATTTTTGGGACGGCCCAAGTTCAGAAATACGAATGAATACACCATCGGTCAAACACAGCTGTTTAGGTATAGAACTCGTCATTTACTATTCATTCGTATTTGAAATTTCCACCGTGAAAGTGCATTTGCGGTCATAAAAATATAGAATTCGTAAAAAAACAGGAAAAAAAAGTAGACCTGCTTTTGAGAAGCGTGTTTACATGTGTTCCGACTTCATCATTAATCACACCTGCATTTTTGGCCCTTTAAAAGGTGGGCCAGCACATTTGTCAAATCAATCACTCTGAAATGGCTGCTGCCGTGTGTAGCAGTGAATTTGGTTTTGCTGTGGGATTCCTGAGACTGCTCCATGAGGCTACAAGAAACCAGGGCCAGGAAACTGAACATGGTCAGCAGGTTGTACAGGTGCCGCGGAGGCTGCGCAGGCCTCTTTTTTTAGGGGGCGTTTGAACTTAAACGCATTGGCCGATGACCAGGTCATACAGATGTTCTGGCTAAATAGGAGCAACATTTTCCGTCTGTATGACCTAGTCAAACTGGACCTAGACCCTGAGACAGCACGCTCTCGTTCTGTCTCAGGCCTGCACAAAGTCCTGGCTGTGTTGCACTTTATGGCTACTGGCAGCTTTCAGGCTGTGACAGGTGATGTAATAGGAATCTCACAGCCCACCTTTTCAAAATATTTAAATCAGGTGAGGCAAACCATACATACTCCTCTATGCCCCATTTTTGTATTGTGTAATGTGAATTTATACAGTATATTTAAACAAAGTGCTTAAGACACTCACCTTATATTTTTGAATGTACACTCAGGTTTTGGATGCCTTGGAACCCCACATAGATGCCTCTATCTGCTTCCCTACCCAGGAGTCTCAGTGGCATGCAGTCAGGGTAACTTTCTATGAGCTTGCTGGCATGCCAAATGTGCTGGGTGCCATAGATTGCACACACGTTGAGCTGAGACCACCTAGGGGCAGGCAATATATTTATATAAATAGACATCTTGGCCAATCAACTAATGTCCAGGTGGTTTGTGATACAAATCTCAAAATTATGAGTGTTGTTGCGGGTTACCCTGGTGGCTGCTATGACTCCTTCATCCTCAGTCAGTCATCCCTCTTTGATAAATTTGAGGCTGGAGAAATGCCGGATGGCTGGCTGCTGGGTATGAACCAAGTATTTGTGTTAAATTTTGTGTTTACCTCAGCCTGCACATTATGTTAGCACTGTGTTTGTGCATCAATATTTTTCAATGTTGTTAATCTCTGTTTTTAAGATGATGGGGGGTTATGGCTGCTATTCTTGGCTTCTGACTCCATTGTCCATCCCTGATTCCCCTGCTGAACACAATTACAATCATGCACATAAGTCTACGCGGAATGTGATAGAACGATGTTTTGGTGTACTGAAATCAAGGTTTCGGTGTCTGGATAAGTCTACCTAGCTTTTGTTGTATAGTCCCTTAAAGGTGACTAGGATTGTGTTCTGCTGCTGTTTTCTTCATAACATGTGTTTGCAGCAACATCTGCCACATGATGATGATGAAGCAAACAGTCAGCAAGCAGAGGAGTTCGAAACATCTGGCGACACTGTGAGTACAGATATAGGGAGGCAGGTAAGGCAAGACCTGATTTTGGCACATTTTAGCGGTAAGTAAATTTGCCTGTGTGCTTTGTATATGAACAATTAAGGCACACCAATGTATTTTCTGTAGTAATGTGGCTCTTGCTCCCTCTTGAGCTAGTCAGCTGAGTGTTGTTATTTTGCTTTATATGTGTTTATGTCTAACTGTTGGGTATCAGTTACTTAGCTATTTGTATATCGTTTTTTGTTAGTAATTATGTGTTTATAATGTAAAAAGTTTGTTTTTCCAATTCAAAGGTAATGTTTGCCACAATACTACATAATAATTTAGTATGCCCTAACAACCATTTTTGTTTAGCCTATTGTTTGTGTTTGTTGTGTGTAGACTTTCTTCTGAAGCTGTGTTTGAAATATGTAACCTCATTACCACAACATAATGGACATTGAGTAATGTGTGCCAATTAGCCAAACATACATTGCCTAACACCAACCTTACAAAATTGTTTACACATAATTATGGCTGTGATGTGGTAAACGTTCATGTTAGTAATGATGCTAGAATAGTCCCAACACATGTGAGTGATAACTCAAAGAATTATCCTGTTACACTGACCGTTTTTTTCACATAACACATTGCACATAAATCATTTTTCACATTTATTACTGTACAACATGTGTTTTCAGTTCAAATAACTGCTATTTTGCAGGCCTAGGATTGTGAACAATGTGTCTCCAGCTGCAGGGTTGGTTATTTCTTAGGCTGTTCTTTGGTGGCTGACGTGGGTTTGGTTTGGACAGTAGAGCGGGTTCAGCTTGATCTTCGAACTGGTGATGAAATTGGGGTCTGTGTAGGTGTGTTGGTCCCTGAGCTGGAACCTTGTTGGTGTTGTGCCAACAAATTAATATTTTGACTGAGGTTAGCCAGGGTTGCGGTAAGTTGTGTTGTGGCTGTTGTGTTGTTGTCTATGATGCGGGACATGGTTTCTGATATAATTTGATTATTTTGAATTAACTGAATGAAGGCTTGTTGATGGCGGTGTTGCTCATTCATTATGTGCTGAAAGGTAATAATAAGTTGGCTGTTATCTGCTCTCATCTGCTCCATATTGTTTGTGACTCTGCATAGCTGGACATTGATCCTGCTTGTGTTTCTACACAGTCTCGGTAGATGATGGGGCAGACTGGCTAGGTATTGGGTGTGTGTGCGTAGGCAGTCAATATTCTGTGCCTGTTGTTGGTTCCATGTTACCCAAAATGATGGGTCAGGTTGTTGCGGGGGGGTTGTTTGTCTCAATTGTGGGTGTGGTGACATTTGAGGTGGCGGGGTACTTTCCTGAGGCGTGGTAGGTTGGTTAACGTCTATTGCTTGCAGATGGAGGGTGTATGTTTCCTGTTGTTCAGATTCCTGCTGGGCTTCCGGGGGCATGATGTCTGGTTCTGTATGGGGTTTAAGGGGACAACATTTGAGATTCTTTTTTAATTATGTTGTTTTTCTTATTTAGTTCAACTTTCTAGACTTGTATGTCAAACATTTTTCTAAAGCTAATTAGGATGTTCACCAAGACTCGTATACACAATCCAAAAGGCCAATTATGTTGGTTTGTATGAAGAAAAAATTTACATCAAAACAAAAGTGGACACATTTTTGACAAAGACCACACTTACGAAACAAACACACAGAGGTACAAAGTTTACCCCATGAAAAAAAGTGATTTGTCACCCGCCATATCGTACTTGCATTAAAATATCAAACAGTAAATGACAATATGAATTCTATCACCATTGTGAAAGGGTGTGAATCTACCTGAAGCACAATTTTGTACTATTCCAATAAATAATGACAATACAATACTACTGTAAGGCGCAAGAGAACACTCTAAATTTGCGCAACTTTTATAGTGTAGATTGGGTCATTTTTATTTTGCAAGCCATGTGCTTGCTGCTGTGGATAAGTACTAGGATTTGTTCATTTTTTGGCTGATGTGTAATTTGTGTGCAAAAACAGTGTGTAAGTATGTTATTTGTAATTTTTGTTTTGTGTTTACTCACCAGACAGCTGAGGGGAATGTGGTTCCAGTGATTGAGTACTCTCCAAAATGTGTTCTGCTGGCTGAGGCAACACAGTTGAAATACGACGTGGGGGTGGGCTTAAGGCTGGTGTTGGTGCGACATCAGGACGACGTCTCTTGGTAGGCCAGCTCGTGTGGCTGTCAGACCTCTGTGAAGGACGTCTTTGTGGACTGTGATGCGATGTTGAAGTTCCTATGAATTAATGCAAACATTAGATTGTTTGTAAATTTTGTGGTGGGCACATTAACTGGTGTCAATTTTGCGTTAACTGTATCGCTAGCATCCACAGCTCTTAACAGTGTTGCTTGTGTTCTGGCAGTGGTGGCTTGCTTTCGTACTGTAAAAATGATAAGTTGGTGTTTATGACCTTTAATTACAGTGTGTACTTTTGTAAGCAGCACCATTTAGTGATGTGGCCATATGATTACCATTATGGGTACACTTTCTACCAATAAATTATTTAAAAATGGGTTGCTGCATTTTTTTTAAACAGGCTAATGAGGTACCATTTCCAAAGACAAAAACATAGCCAAGTAGTCTAATTTTCCATGGCCAACAGCTGAATATACACCCATGTATTACCATATATTTTTAATTATTACATTAATGTGAAAATATGACATTTAAATGTAAAATACCAAAAAAATTGCAAAGTGAATATAAAGTCAAAATACAATACTTAGCCATCTACACTAACATATTGCCCACAAAGACAAGTAAAATACAACAGACATTAAACAAATAAAAAAAAAAAAAAAATTACATTATAAACAACACGTGACTCACTCGTAACTAATGTCCCTTTACAAATGAAGCCATGTATGCAATAATTTACAACTTACAAATGGACCAAGCAAAATAATAATATACACAAAACCATTACTACCTAACACCTCCCTATACAAACACAAAATCATTAAAAAACAAACACAAATAGCTAATCAATTTATAACATAAAAATATATTAACAATACAATATCATTTTAGAAATACTAATTAGGCATAAACACATATGCAAATATAACATATTTAAAAAAAAATAACTCACCATCATGCCTAAGACGATCCGAATCCCGCACATTAGTCGCACCAACAACTTAATGCGGAATAAGGGTCCGCACAGGTTCCTCCCACTCCCGATAAGATGCTATAAAGGGATGGCCACCCCCTGTTTGCCTGGATGACTTAGCCTCCTTTGCCATCTTGGCCTTGACACGGCGCTTGATGTCGTAGAATCTCTTCCGACACGTGTCCTCGGTCCTCTTCATCACACCCTCACTGTTTACTGCCGCTACTACCTTCCCCCACAGAACAGTTTTCCTGCGCGAAGGCACCTTGGCCGCATCACGCCCAAACAGTTGGCGATGATGGCGCATCAACTCATGCACCAAAGCCATATTTTCCGCAAAGCTAAATTTAACTTTTCTGCCCGTCTTGGTAGTGGTGCGTGGCTGCGGAGCAACACCACCATCACTGTCACTATCACTCGAGGCCACAGCAGCAACCTCACCCTCCTCCACCTCACTCACCTCCTCCACCTCACTCACCTCCTCCCTCTCACTCACCTCTGACTGGGACATAATAATGACAAACAACAAATAGCACTAATAAAAATAAAAAAAACACACTCCTCCACTACCACTACACACAACACACCAACCACACACACACACACACACACACACACACACACACTCACAAACAATGACAATAGACTGAAACTAAAATGCACAATCACTAAAAATGACACAAGCTTTAAAGAGACTACACAACAATTACCACAAGACTACTTACACACACAATACAGCACTCAACAATCGCAAGAAACCTCCAAAACCGACCAACAAATCACCAACTCCAAAACACCAACTTTCTCTCACCTCTCCACTAGCTAAACCCACGAGGTGCGGCTGGTTGGGGGTGTTTTTATACTAATGAGCACAGACACTCCTCCGTGACAAACACAGCCAATCACGGACGAATGACGAAAACGAAAGTTAAAAAATAACGCGGCCGGGGAGGGACAAAAACACTGCCGTGGAAATGTAATTTACGAATCCGTAAAAATCCACCAAAATACGACCGCAAATACAAGATTCGGCCGCGTTCACATAAAAAAATATACGAATGACATCGACAACGGAAAATATGAAAACACAAAATATGAAAGCTTAGTAAATGAGTCGTAAAAAAAAAAAAGTTGCAAATTAACACTACCGATGTCAGTCGTGTTTAAACTTCAACCAAATTCAGAACATTACGAATCTTAGTAAATATACCCCATTCTGTGCAAGTGTTGCCATCTGATCAACACTACCAACAAACAGAGCACTCCAGCCACTCTTGCTTTTGCTCTGTCTCAGCCTTGGTTAATTGGCATGATTGCTGATAGAGCACAATCATTGCTGGTCACTCTAGGTAAAATTGAAATAGGCCACACAACCCATGCTCAAATAACCCCACAAACTATGCTGGTGCTAGATATTCAGCATACTATTCAATTATTGCCCATCATTGATTTTTGAGTGTTAAAAGACATAATAACCTCTCAGTCATCTTGCTTTTTTTTTTTACCCCATCCACATGGTGCTTTTTTTTTACCCCATCCACATGGGAAACCAATTTGTTTGGGATTCCTTCGCACATAAAATAAAACCAAGGAAAGTCCATCAGGTGCTCTACTATAATCAGTATACAATAAAAAATTTAGTTATACATAAATATAATATAAGCTGTAGTTCCAGTCTTATTGGATAAACCAGAGCAAACAGACAAATAAAAAAATTCAGACTGCGCTTCCTATTAATAAGAAAAGTGGAAACCAGCCAGAAAGATAATTAACTTTAATAGTATCTCATGCAGATAAATTGTTACATTTAATACATAAACATCATGAATTTCACCAATAAAATTTATTAATGGTGCACCAAAATAATAATACCTCTGCTCTATATTTAATTGGTGTCGCTGGTAAACAACTTAACTTATATAACTTATTTGAATTGTATAAGACCAAAAACAGTATAGACCCTAATTGTCCTCTTGTATGTAGAATAGTTACACAATGTCATAGTGTGGAATAACCTAATATAAGTTTATGTCTACACATAATTGTATTTAATGCCAATTTATGATACTTTTGCCTGTTCTTTGAAACAATATATTTGACTTCCTCTTTTATGTTCATCTGTAAGACAAATAAAAGTTAAGATTTCCAAGCGATGACGCATCTAGCCCTTAATCATTTACAAAAGAGTGAACTGTCCAAGGAGCTTTCAGTTCTTAGGTTAGGGCCCAATGGCCAGAACCCTGACACATACCGGTATTTTCAACCTACCCATAACCCTAACCCACCCCACAGCCTAATCCTAACCACCCCCACCCGCACCCTAACCCTAATAACCTCCCCCACAGCCTAAACCCAACTCACAATGTAGTGCCTAACTTCAACCCCTGTACTTACCTATGGTCATCGGTCTCCCTCTGTTGGTCTCCTGACTGCCGGGAATCACGACTGCCGGTATTTTGACTATATCCCATTTGCCAGTATTTTATGCTCAATGAGCAAAAGCTTCAAAAGAAAAAATAAATGTTTCTGGATTTTCTTGAATTTGATCCAGTGTTACATCTAGCCTTTGTTCTATTTCTGTATATAATAGACAGCAACCTATATGTGGCATAAGACAGGACTGGTGCAGACAATATTTTTTCTTCATTAATTAAAGCTTACTGATACAATCCCGATAAAAGTCCAGATCCACCTGCTGTTTTGGTGACGATAGCTGTAGGATATGGCTCTTTTTGGCAACCCCTGAATGAATTTTATTACTACCCCACAAGCCTTAGAAATGTATAAAGCTCTGTAACCATCTATGGGGTAGATATCCTAGCTTTAGGGGGAATATTTTCTAAAGTGCGGGTTTGCAAAACTTGAGATGTTGCCCATAGCAACCGATCAGATTTTACTTATTTATTTAGCATCTTCTAGACTATAATAGTTAGAATCTGATTGATAGCTATGGGCAACATCTCCACTTTTGTAAACCTGCACTTTAGTAAATATGCCAACTGGAATCTTGGAAGGGTCAGGGGCCACACCTGATGCATATATGACATAGACTGGAAATCTCACTATAGAGTGAGTGATATTGATTTGGGTTTTCATTAAATCCATACTGACCTAGATTCTGAATGACAAATTCCAGATTACATACAGTAGGTCTTGGCAATGAGGCTGTTATCATCTAGCTATATCAAGGTGGTTTAATGTACTGTAACTCTATTCAGGCATTTACTTACTTCCACCCAAATGGGGGCCAAATATTGTATAGTGGTGCTTTCTGGTCCTACTTTCATTTTCTTGTATAAGCTTCTTAAAATTGACTAAGATCACTTAGACTTATGGCCATGTATTTTGAACAACAATACATTTATTTCTTGTTGCACATTATTACCATAACAATCAATATAGCCTTCAGAGAATGGCTTTCCATAGTTTTGTCCAAATGTTCCTCTACTGTATACTTCTCCAGAGACAGGAGTAAGCATTAGCTTCTTTATCTGTTATTTTACAGAATAGTTTTTCAATATAAGGCACATCACAGTTTAAATTCCTCAAATAAATATGCTTGGACATAACGCTGATGTGAACGCATGTGTCCACTAACTAAATTGCCTTTTTTACATGCCAAAATCAGAAGCCATTACCCCATTTAAATCGGCTACTGCTCTCTGTAGACTACACCGCTTTCTCTTGTAGCCATTTAATCACTTTAATCTTAAACTATCTTTCAGAGCTTGATATAGTATAAATAAACTGATTCAAATTAGTCTTGCATGAAACAATCCTCTTCACCTAGTCCTTGTGTATCTTTCTGCTTCAATATAGCCATTATTTCTTGTAAGGCCAGGTTGTAATATTATAATGTTTCACCTTCCAGCTAGGTGTAGATAAAGAATTGTGTCATTGGGGGAGATTCGTCAACAGATAATGTACCAACCAATCAGCTACTTACTGTCATTTTTCAACACAGCCTGTAATATGACAGAAGCTGACTGGTTGGTAGTTTATCTACAGTATCTCCATGTTATCTCTTTCCAATGTGTGATACATATCCCTTTACTGAGGTAATGGTACCATACAATTCTCCTAGGAATGTCATATTATGGACTGTCGCTGAAGCATAATACAGATCACTTTGGGTGTCTACAAAATACTTCAGAAGTTCCACTCTAATATTAATCCTATTATTTATATTTTCTATGTTACTCATCTGAAAAAAATTGTATCCTTATTTAATAACACTAAATGACAGGTGCTTTCAAAGAAATTGGCCATAAAAGTGTAGTATTTTAATATATAAGTGTCATGAGTTGTTCTCTAGGAAACGCCTGACTTTGAGGAAATAATTAAAATGAAATAAATCATTCAGTCAGGAATATTTTGCTCTTTTGGTCTTGTAAAAACTGGATTGTTTTGTACATGCCCTAGGAATTTGTGACAAGCAGACCTGATGGTATAAAAGGAACTTCTGTTAAGTGTTTTTACAAACCATCAGGACTCTCACAATATTGGTTTGACCCATAAACCAGCGATCAAAACCGAATCATGTCTGGAGTTAAAGGACACTGCCAACAGAAGCCCCAATGCAAGGATCCCTGCCAGAAGCAGCCTGTGTGCCAGGACCCTTGCCAGAAGCAACCGGTGTGCCAGGACCCTTGCCAGAAGCAAAGTATCTGCAAAGACCGTAAGTACTATGTGAACACTGTAATAAGTGATACTGTTTTATTTTCACACACAAATTACACACTCCATGCAGTCTCCATGCAACACATTGTTGAGGAAGGTAATATAAAGTTAGTTAGAAAGTTTACGTATATATGACATAGCCTATGCACATGTTTAAAATGGATATTATTTTTTCTGTGTGCATAACATTTTCTACAATTATGCTAACTTCCCATATGAATAAAAAAAATACTACTCTTTTAACAGCAGCTGAAACTACAGTATGTAATCCCTGGATTAGATAGACAACAGGTCTTAGTAAATACCTACATGTGCTGCAGGATGATAGTCTTTGTGTAAAAGCAGCTCCGCATATCTGCATTAATGCTATATCTGCTTCTTCCTATAGCCAGAACCTCTATTCTAGTAATTGCAGCATCCACTGGGAAGCTCAATGATTATCTGCTACCCGGCAGAGTACAGCAATACACCCCTTAGTACTGTTCATTTATTCTTTAAAACTACTTTGCTAACCAAAAAATCTCTAAACGAAAATTGGTTTCAAATAAGAATTAATTGAAATAAAATTAATTTATCCCCAAGGTACTGAAAACTGTACAAAAATGCAGTAATAAGTGTGTTCTTTCCACATCATATCTAAGTGCATCCTCTTCATCTCCACTTCCCAAAACTGCCAGCATTTACATCCACTGCTCTCATGCCATAAACTCTCTCTCTCTGCGGCTTAGGTCTAAAACTGTGGTGGTGCAGACAGTGCTTAGCCCACAGAACATTTGCCTATCTGCATCCACCCCGATTGACCTACTACTGTATGTATGTGCCGCCACTGCTGCCAGCTGCAACACTCCCGCTACAATGTATAATAGTTGCGCTGTTAATATACATTACAGCAGGCATTGCTGGGCCATCTGAGTCTCTCCCCATTGTGCTCCGCCCCCTCTTCATCTCCTGCAGTGTCTGAGGAGGAGGGACTTCCATCGGGTAAAGGAGCACAGGAGCCGATCCCTGAGCAGCACAGACACACTGCTCAGTGACAGTTAAACCAGCTCAAACACACTGCTCTCTGACACTACACCCTGCAGGGGGAGGAATGATATAGATGGAGGAATGAGGAGGAGGAGGAGGAATGAGGTATTGGAGCTTTAAGGCATAATGTGCATAAGTAGCATTACCTGGCATAATGTGTATAAGGAGCTCTACCTGATATAATGTGTATAAGGAACTCTACCTGATATAATGTGTATAAGGAACTCTACTGTGGTGTAACATGTATAAGTGGCTCTACTTTGTGGCATAATGTGTATAATGTATCTCTGTGCAGCATAATGTGTATAAGGAGTACTACTGCGTGGTTTATTGTGACACTATGGACACTCTGTTTGGTGTAATGTAAATTGCTACTATTCTGTAGCAGTGCCACTTCCCCATGAAGCTCTGTCCCTAGATTTTTGGCACACATTGTCTCTATTTTAAATATGGAGGGGCACCATACCTCCCAACATGACCCTCTCCAGGAGGGACACAATGCTCTGCTCCTGGGCTATCATCTTAATTTGTGATTGCCAGCACCTGTGTTGAACACGTTAATGAGCAAGAAAGGTGTTTCAGCACAGGTGATGGCAATCATAAATTAAGAGAAAAGTCCAGGAGCAGAGCATTCTGTCCCTCCTGGAGAAGGTCATGTTGGGAGGTATGGGGCACCAATTATCTTTCTGGCACAGATCACCAAAATGTCTAGTTACAGCTCTGCTCTGGCTGCTTCATGTAAGATTTCTAACATGTCCTCACATCTATAATAAAATCCTGCTCTAGTAGTACAATAGTCTGCATAACCAGCTACAAACAAAAGGAGCTTGACATCATTTTATTTCAAGTGCAAAGCAAGTACATATACAAAAAGAGTTTAAGATTGAATTGAGAAAGCTCTACTCCAGTGATTCCCAAATGAGGTCCTCAAGGCACCCCAATAGTCAAGGTTTTAAGGCTATCCAAGTTTAGGTATAGGTGATTTAGTTATTACCTCAGTCAATTTGATTATACAATCTGTGCACAAGCAAGGAAATCCCTAAAACATGGACTATTGGGATGCCTTGAGGACCACATTTGAAAACCCCTGCTCTAATCGAAGAAACATAAACCATTATTGTATATGGTAGTTATGGAGTTTACAAAATCCAGTCCTCAGGGTCGGGACACAATCCCTAACAGTGCATGTTTTACAGATTTCTTCATTATCACATGTGAAATAATTAGCTCCACCTGTGGATCAATTAAACTGTGTCAGCCAGTAATGAATACACCTGTGCACCTGCTAGGAGATCTGTAAAAAATGCACGGTTAGGAGTTCCTGGGGACTGGAGATGGGGAACACTAGTGTATGAAGTTACTCACATTGCTACCTGAGCACTGTAAGCTGCTACATTGCTTGTGCCATTATTTCCTGCATGCCTAAAATGTGTTAAAAATAAACCCTATTTACTCGCCAAACATTCATTAAATGTGTGAACAACTCATACTAGGTACAAAGTGAAATAAATGAATATTGTTTCTTTCAGCTCTTACATCATTTCTCCATCATATTATTTTTTGTTAAATATATAATAATTTATACTGAATATATTATAAATCTCAGTATTGTGTTTTTGAATTTGTGAGTAACTCATATTACTGTATGTACTAATTAAAATACTATACATGCATTTCTTTTTTGTTTTTTCAGCTTGCAAGCCTGTGCAACATTGCCAGAGCTCTGGAGGACATCAGAAAGGTACATTTGTCTGAATAAAATAGGTCATGTGTTCACCTTATGAAAGATATACTACAGAGTGCCCCAAGTTAAAATTTTGCTAAAATGCTTTCAGATTGTAAATCAATTTAGCCATCATCATTTGTTCCTATTGAAAAGATTTCCATAGTTGACACTGTTTTTTGAAATATAAAATATAAATATAAAATATTGATTAAAAAATGGAATCAATGATTATATAAAATGAGTGGTCAGATAACTACTCACGTCACCTCCCAACATGACCCTCTCCAGGAGGGACACAATGCTCTTTTTCTGGATTTCCCTCTTAATTTATGATTGCCATCACCTGTGTAGAACTAGTTTATTGAGGAGAAAGATGTTTCAGCACAGGTGATGACAATCTTAAATTAAGGGGAAGTCCAGGAGCAGAGCATTCTGTCCCTCCTGGAGAGGGTCATGTTGGAAGGTATGGGTTTACAACTTTTTGTTGGCAGTATATCTCTGATTCCTGGTATATTCATATTAGCACTTAATAGCATAACTTAATTGTTGCCATTTGCAGCAGAAAGGTCCAGTGAGTCTGATTTTCAGCAAAATCTTATAAAGTGTGTGCTGAATGTGAAAATGTAGGTAAGACAGACCCTCCAACATGACCCGCCCCAGTAGGTACAAAATGCTCTGTTCCTGGACTTCCCTCTTAATTTATGATTTCCATCACCTGTGTTGAACTAGTTAAATGATAAGAAAGCTGTTTCTTCACAGGTGATGGCAATAATAAATTAAGAGGGAAGTCCAGAAACAGAGCATTTTGTACCTAGTGGGGCGGGTCATGTTGGAGGGTATGGGTAAGATACAAAGAGGTAAAAGCATTCCAGAAACAAAGTTTCTCTGTGTACATCTCGTTTAATGCACAATACTGTAAATACCACAGCTCACAGAAAAGGGGTTCACTACGATATGCCGGCGGTCGGGCTCCTGGTGACCAGCATACCAGCGCCGGGAGCCCGACCGCCGGCTTATCGACAGTGTGGCGAGCGCAAATGAGCCCCTTGTGGGCTCGCTGCACTCGCCACGCTACGGGCACGGTGGACCCCCACGAGGGAGAATAAGTGTCGGTATGCCGGCTTTCGGGCTCCCGGCGCCGGTATGCTGGTCGCCGGGAGCCCGACCGCCGGCATACTGAAGACCACCCCAGAAAAGGGGCCACAAACATTCTACATATTAAATAAATGATGTGACCTTGTGATATCATTGTACCAATGTTGTTAAATCTGGAGGGCGCTACTGTGCAGTCTCCATATTAGCTTCTGCTACTCTTCACAAGCATAATAGGGTTTATTAATAGCTGTCCTTTGCAATAATAGGGCATGTGTGTGCTGACGTGCACGCCGCGGGCGGGGATGGGGGGGTGTTGGGAGGAATCCCATTGGATCCCTCAATGGGGAAACACGATAGAAGCCCATATGCTTTTCTAGGGTAATGCGGCTTGCCATCTACAGATGCTATCAGATTGTAAATAAATTTAGCCATCATCATTTGATTCTATTGATGGCATTGCTGACTGCATGTAACGCATTCCGTGGCTTGGTGAATTGCGATAAGCGGCCAAGCCTCCCAAAATGGCATTTTTGGAGTTTTGGTCGCATTTTTAAACTTGGTGAATCCTGCCCTTAGGGAGGCTTCAATCCCTAACCAAGACAGCCACTGTCTGTACTTTTATCATGCACGGCACCATTTTGTCACTGCGTTATAATGCCACAGTGGCCCATGGACGTGTTCCACTTAGCTCCAGAGAGAAACTGCAATTACCACTTGTTGCACTATGCTGCTACCAATGGTCCTGCTTGCATACTGCACCACTACGCACATCACTGGTTGGTGATCTGCATGCCCTGCTCAAGGTCTGCTCCACGTTGAGAGTCTGTTTCACGCATAACTGTGAGTGTGGCTGTACATCATACTTGCTACTTTTGAAAAAGCATTTCAGGGAGCTTGTGAAAGTAACACCTATAAGTGCGGGTGCGTACTGCTACGTCGGAGAGACGTGTAATGAAAATGACTTACATCCAAATGTAAATGAGCCCAGCGGCATTTCTAGAGAGGAGGGGACCCGTGTGCAGACTCCGTGTGTGGGCCCCCTCCTCTCCTGTAGCCGTCACCGCTGCTGCTAGTGCTCTCAGCACTGAGACTCTCGCACAGTGCCAGAGTCTACAGCGCATGTGCAGGACTCCGAAAAATGGCCACCGCACCATTTTTCCAGAGTCCTGCACATGCGCTGTAGACTCTGGCACTGTGTCAGAGTCTCTAGCGCTCAGTGCGCTAGTAGTGGCGGTGACGGCTACGGGAGAGGAGGGGGCCCAGACACAGTCGCCGATGGACACCGGAAAGGTAAGTATAGAACAAATGGGTGCAGTGTGTGCGGTGTGGGCCCCCCTCTGGACCCAGGGGCCCATGTGCACCACACACACTGCACCCATTATAGATACGCCAGTGAATGAGCCCCAAAGTTAGTAAGATCTATTTGTTGAAGAAAAGACACTGACATTTTGCAGGACTTGTTTGTGTAGTGTGTTCCACAAGAGGTTCCATATACTGTAAGTGGCCACAAGAAACCTTATTTAAAATGCATGTAGCCATAGGGATCATTGTGCCTTTTAACCAATGCAGGGAAATGGCACTGACGTGCCCATTTGAATGTATGCATCTCTGATTTCTTTTTTCCCCCAAGAATGTAATAGCTACTACATAATGGGGGTCAGGTGCAATCAGGGAGATTGCTGGACTATTCAGGGAGTGAGGGAGATTGCTGCTATTTCAGGGAGTCTCCTGTAGAATGAGGGACGGTAGGCAACTATGCTGTACATCCAGAATTCTGCTAAATTAACCACTTCTATGGTTAAGTACTGGGCTGTTCACTGTCTTCAGGGCATCCGCTGGTGTGTACCATCACTCGCCATATCACTGCCAATAGTACACACATACTGTATTCCAAGGACAGCTACAGTTTAGAGTTAATGCCTAGTGTTACAATAAGGAAAACTGTTTAATGTACAAAGGGCTCCTACCTGTAACTATTCAAACATCCTGAAACATGGCAGTTAGGAGCTCATTGGTGGGTACTTTATCTCCATCCACTTTATCTCTCTCAAAGGCTTAGTAAGTAGACCCCTTAATGTTTAAAATGGAGCCAGTGATAAATTAACAGTATTTGTTTATAAAGTTAAGTTATGCAGTTCAAACATTAAAAAATTCAAAAATTAAACAGGCAAAAATAAAACCAATGTCAATCAATATTTCAAAAGATACCTAAAATTGTGTTAGAAATTGTATTACAATAGATGCGCCAAAAGTGTTCCAGAATAACAATGCTCTATTGTATAGTCTGATATTAATTTTTCACAATTTTGCAGAAAGCTATGATATTGCACCATCACTTGTTTACAAACGCATCCAGTAAATGTTGTGTTCTACAATGCAAACTAGCAACAGGGACAGGCCACTATGCTGCAAACAGACAGGGTTGTACTATGCAGCCCTGATCATCAGAAATTGGTTTATTATTCATGTTTCCATCCTGAATTATAACAAACATCACTGATAATTTAATTTTTTTCTTTGACAGATCCTTGTGACCCCTGTGCTCCTGACCCCTGCCAGGCCCAGGCAAAACATCACTGAAGGACAAAATGTATCTCTGAAGCTGACAGAGGGAGCAAAATTGGCTGTGATCCTAATTATATAACACAGACATCTTAACATATTGTATACATAGTTACAATACTGTATCTTAATGAATATTGTAGACTTAAATAAAAATGAGCAGATGAATATTTGTCTGTCATTTTATATACTCCAGACAGTCAACTTTAAGAAATGAGAACTGCTATGTCCTATACAGGATGTCGATGTCACACAAGTTATGTACCTACATGATTGCTAGCATCCTGTCCTCTGCGGATACGTTCTTTCTCAATTAGTGGTCTCCTTTCTGCTTATACGCTCACAGTTCAGCAATATATTTGTCCTTAGCGCTAATTTATGCCACTCCTCTTGTGTGTGAATCTCAGATAGTACAGGGCCCTAGAAAGGTTGAGCAACTAGGATATTTTGTACAGTCTGACCCATCTCCATCAAACAGCTATACCACTACCAGCCACTTCTGGTTCTTATCTGTCTCTCCCTTGAGGAAATCACAACAGATTCTACAGGCAGGGCAGTAGAGAGCCTGGCTGGGCCCAGATACTTTTCAGGGGGTGTGGCCATGCAGCCTTAGAAAAAAAATACAGGGGAAAATTGTATTTTAATCACCTCCCTGGCTACACTGCAGCCCAGCACACAGTAGCGCATGCTGGGTTGAAGAGAAAAACTGCAACTGCTGCTGCCAGGTAAGGAGCCCCGCCCCACACACTGGACCTGGGCCAGGGTACATCAGACCTGGGCTTGGGTAATTAGTACCACCCCCTTCCCCCTCTGCACCATTGTCTACAGGGCATCTACATTCAGTTCTGTTGACCCCTAGCTGGTACTTGATAGAAAGTTTGAAATGAGTCAGCCATCTCTATTTAAGGCAGGGGTGATGAACCTTTTTTCTACCAAGGGCCATTTGGATATTTATAAAATTCTTCGGGGGCCATACAATAATTATCAACTTAAAAATTACCCTGCCCCCCAATAGTTCTGCCCCTTAAAGGAACTGAGTGCGCGCACCAAAGGCGCACGTGAAAAAAAATGGATGCCTCCAATTAAAATGGGACATGATGCACATATGCCCCCAATAGTGCAGTGCCAGATACACATATGCCAGTGCAGTGCCAGATACACAAATGCCACCACAGTGCCAGATACACAAATGCCCCCACAGTGCCAAATATACAAATGCCCCCACAGTGCCAGCTATACAAATGCCCCCACAGTGCCAGATAGACAAATGCCCCCACAGCGCCAGATCCACAAATGCCCCCACAGTGCCAGATCCACAAATGCCCCCAAAGCGCCAGATCCACAAATGCCCCCACAGTGCCAGATATACAAATTCCCCCACAGCGCCAGAGTCACAAATGCCCCACAGTGGCCCCCCACCCCACTGTGCTGCTCACTGCTGCTGCTGCTGCTTCGTCCGGCGGCGTGTTTCAGCTGTCGGGTCAGGGCAGGGAGGAGAGCGCAGCTATGTCGGCCGGCGGAGTGTAGGATCTCAAACCAGCAGCCGGTTCACGAGCCAGCAGCGGCTGTTCCTGATTGGCTGCTGGTCCGCAAGCTCTGATTGGCTCATGGTTTGAGATCCTACCCGCCGCCGGACATGTAGCTGCGCTCTCCTCCCTGCCCTGACAACTGTCCAGCGGCGGCATATCTCGCTGACACAAATGGGTGGGCCGGAACAAACGGCTTTGCGGGCCTTATACGGCCCGTGGGCCGGAGGTTCCCCACCCTTGACTTAAAGGAATCCAGTTTGGAGGAATTCAAATAAACTTGGCAGCCATATACTCAAAACAGCACTTATCAAAGCCAGGAATTTGAATGCACTGTAATTATCATTCTTAAGCTTAATAAGTCAAAGATTCTGAAAAAGAACATTTTGTTTTCTTGTATTTGAATTAGTGTCACTCCTAGCCATGTATGATTTTGTATAGATAATATAGCTTTGCTTAACTTTTGTTCTGGTCTAGTAACCCACAAATAATGATATGATAGATTTATGATATATCCAAAATATGTGCTAATCCCAAACAACTATTGTAATTTAATGGTAATTCTAATAAACAAAGTTTAAAAATAGGAAATCCACTAATTACTCCTTTTCATGAGACATCAAATAATAAAGAGATTGTCCCAATATCTTAATTAAAGTGATAATAACTGAATGTCCACACCAACAAGTTGAAGTAGAAAAGGTTGACTTATAATATTCCTAAAACAAAATTAATATAATAGCATGCAAGCCACAGCATGGACAACGCGTTCCTAGAGATTCCAATTCAGAAATCTAACCTCTCCTATTACACTTTTGATATTTATTTATTCATTTCATACTAAGCTAATGCATATTCTTAGCACGTCACTTTACATTCAGAGAAAATAACAGATATCAGTCCTTAAACGAGCCAGCTTCATATGAACTCATTAAGTAAAACAGCCTTTCTGTGATTTTGTCTTTGACCAACTTTTTCTTAGAAACAATCCAGTCATCATCATCATCTTTAGCTCATCACATTATTTTGTAAAATGGTCCCCTGCCCTCAAACAGCAATCATGCTGCAGCTTGGGGAACAGCGTGCAATGATGCAGGCTCACCAACAATCGTAGTTGTACATAAATCATCAGGTTTTGCGTACCACTGTGAATCAGTCACATGAGGCACTACTCCTCAGATATTGCTGGAAATGTATACTAAACGGTTTAGCCAGGGCCATATTAATAATTGGGCGGATAGAGCTACAGCTCCAAGCCACAAATAGAAATAGGCCCATCACTATGCTAACATGATGATGATGATTACCTGCCCAGCTGGTCACATAGTTGCCATAAATAATAAAAAATGTATACTATATTTCTAATTTCCATATTTTGGGAGACGTTGGGGCTTATAGTGTAGCTCACTGGCCACATCCACACAGCATCAGGGTCGGCAACAGAAATCTTGGGGCCCCTATATAGTGATATCTCTGTGGCCTCCTCAGATGAGATATATATATATATATACATACAGTGTATACCATAATCCAACTGATAGCACTCATCGGACTTTGCAAAATAAATCACGTAAAGACCAGTTTCCTCTGCAAACTTTCGGGCTTTAATGCCCTTCATCAGGCAACGTTTGTAGATGTTGCCTGACGAAGGGCATTAAAGCCCGAAAGCTTGCAGAAGAAACTGGTCTTTACGTGATTTATTTTGCAAAGTCCGATGAGTGCTATTGTAATACCCCACTATGTGAGTAATCCTTTCTGAAATTGTTCCTCACGCTACAGCACATAAATTATATACAGTATGTAATTGTGGAGACTGATAGCAATTCCCAGCAGCCTCTGCAGCTGCTCAGAGGGTCAGATGTATATCACATGACCAGTGTCAGGTGGTACAGCAAGGGACAGTTGAAAAGTGAGTGGCAGTTGGGCAGAGGGGCCCTGAGGTAAACGCTGTGGGAGACTGACTTGCTGTGAGGGGACAGCTGGCAGGACAAGTGAGTGAGAGCAGAGTTTGAGCTGTGACCCTCTCAGGAGTCCTGGTGACGTCGGGCGTAAGGGGTCACTGATCCGCCCCAGAGGGCAAGTAGATGTAGAGCCCATCGACCGAGGACCAGTACAGAGGAATGGCCTGCTCCAATTTGATAGCTGCAGGCTGAGAAACTGAGAGAGGCAGATTGTGAGGCGGAGCCACTCGCCATATAAGGCTGCAGGAGGTCAGTTACTGCCCAGACAACTGGAGAGGTATATTGAAAGCAGCGTTAACGCTATACCGCAGTGTAAAAACACTATTTTCCCTAGCAAGTCACCTTCAAACACCAGAGTATAAATAAGTGCACTTATTATATTGACTGTAAATCAGCTACAGTTAACACTGCAGTGTATAAAATGCTATAGCAAACCTATCTCATATAACAGCGCAGGGAAAGCGCAGGGAAAAACAGGCAGACAGACTTCATAGTGAGCCTATGACATACTCTCAGTCTACAGCGTTCTGCATTTCTGTCAGGAACCATTTGCCTGTGATAATTCAGCTATAACAGCAGTGATTTGATAAATCAGTGTACTATGCCATAATCTCTTGGATAATTTATTTGGTACCAACAGTAGGCAAGAGAAAGGGAGAAGAGAGTCTGACATTAAGACTACCCATCTCAGTTAAAGTCAGCATTAGCAATACAGACTAACTTTGTCCCGTGGAAGCATCTTGGATAGCCACAGCCTCAGCGTACCATTATCTACATTTGTCAATCCTATCCTAGTCTGTCTGGAATAAGAAATTATCCTATTGTATATTACAATGACTTAAAAGGAAGGAACTGAAGTGTTAATAAGCAATACCTTAAACTGGATTTATTTGGAAAAGCCCCAACAGTTTCTTCATTTATCACACGGGTATTCTAAATGACACTGGCAAAGTAGTACCCAACCGAACTGTATTGTGTGGACAGTCTTGGGGTAATCGTAGACACTAATAGAATCGTATCGATGTAAAGTTAAAGTATATGCATAAAGTAATACTGTTTCATATATCCTCAAGGGGGTTACGTAAGATTGCATTTATGGTCACATATAGCCTACTGTATATGCTTAAATTCAGGTATTCGCTCATTGAGAATCTGGAAGCAGTTTAGTAAATGACCTTAGTGTGAAATACATTGTTACAATTTAAAAATTGATGTATGGTACTGTAACTGTTCTTTTACAAGTTAGTGTTTATTCAACTTTCACATAGTTCACTATTGCAATATGTATGCTAAATAAACTGGTATTTAGAGCTATATAAGTAGTTAATTATGTGGAAGCTCCTGTACTCACCTCTCAGTTAAGAATCAAGAACCGGAGAGTCCTAAGGGAAAAGAGATGTCATAAGCACTTACCTGAATACTTACCTAGTTATTACACTATCAGTTGGATTATGGTATTTATTTATGTGCACCATGGCTGTTGTTGATATAGAAGGAGGGTGCCAGCTACTTGGAATATATATATATATATATATATATATAAAAAATAAATACTCTCCCTCTGCGCTAATTAAATTAATTAATGAGGGTATAAATGAAAATTTAGAATAGGCTGCCTGATTCCACTAAGTTCCCTGTTAGGAGGGACTAAATGTAGGAAAATGTGTAACAACAGAAGAATTGGCGCCCTGGGGTCATATCAACCCCCAATGATCAATTGGACCCTTATAGGATTTCACAGATTTAACTGATCAAAACTTTAAGACATAAAAATCATAATAACATGTTCCTTAATAAATTTTATTATAAAAACATAATAACAGATTCAATGTCCGCAATTATACAAGAATAATGTGGTAACCTTCTCCCACAATTGACACAGATCAGTTGTTGTACAAAGGAAATGTAGATGTGTCTTTACAAACTCCTCCTTCTCCTTTTTAAAGACTCAGAGTTGGCGTTATAAACATAAATAACCCGTGTGACTCCATGCTGCATTCCCAGTTCCCCCAGCCCACCCCAAAGCCCTGTATCTCCTCACCAAGCCACTCTTACTCCGCGGAAAGACTCACCTGTGCTGCACTCCCCAGACCAGAACACCGCACAGCAGACCATACTAGAAGAGAACAGTTGTCCCCTTTGTACCCCCCTGTCGCCGGCCCTGCACAGCATTAGCCATATCTTCTCAACTTTTAACAATAGGCCCTTGATCGTTTTCAGATCCAGACCCATCTGGACCTTCATCTGGCACTGGGTGTAGCCGGGATCCAGTCAGGATCCCGGCTGTCAAAAGACTGGCGCCGGAATCTCGACACTGATCAAAATGCCGGCCCGACATCCTGAATTGGTTCACAATGCAGACACTGGCATCCCGACAGTGATTGCCGAGACATTGGAGAGGTTAGCCAAGGTGGTAATTAGGTTTAGGCGGCGGAGGGAGGGTTAGGATTAGGCTGCAGGAAGGGGGGTTAGGATTAGGCACTACCTGGGAGGGTGCGGGGGGGGGGGGGTTGGGTGGAGAGTTAGGGTTAGGCTGCAGTCAGTGAGGGTTAGGGGGTAAGGGGGTGAGAGGTAGCTTGCTTCCTGACCCCTGTCAGGAATCTAAACAGCGGTATGCCACGGTTGGTATTCTGACCGCTGGCATCCCGCCCGCCGATGTAGCCACTGCAAAATCAGCAAAGTGATTTGGTGTAGTCCATAGGTATTAATGTTCAAAATATGTAAAAAAGTAAATAAATATATTTTAAAATATTCTGTGCATGTAAGTTTTATAATAACACCTGCCCTGATGTTTAAAACAGGTGAACAAGAGTCACATGTTTGTACAAAGATCATAATTGGGGAGCAGAGGTGGATTTACACCTAGTGGGGCCTAAGCAAGACACCGATTTGGGGCCCTCCTTCCTCAAACAATCCTCAGTGTGCCCCCCCACCCATCAATTGTAGAAGACAGGTCCCCACTCATTATGCCACCCCCCCAGTCAGTGTATGCTCCCCAATCTGCCCCCAGTCAATTATAGCATGCGGATAGTAGTTGTACTAGTGTATTGATTATGTATTACCAGTTATTTATATAGCTCACACCAGTGCCGTAACTAGACATTTTAGCGCTGTGTGCAAGATAGGGCATTGGCGCCCCGCTCTATAGGGGTGAATTTTTTTTAGAGGTGTGGCTTCATGGGGAAGGGGTGTAAACAAAAAACAAAAAAATACCAATTCACATTACATTTCTCTAACGTCCTAGTGGGACCATGGGGATAGCGGCTCCGCAGGAGACAGGGCACAAAAGCAAGCTTTTAGGATCACATGGTGTGTACTGGCTCCTCCCCCTATGACCCTCCTCCAAGCCTCAGTTAGGTTTTTGTGCCCGGCCGAGAAGGGTGCAATCTAGGTGGCTCTCTTAAAGAGTTACTTAGAAAAAGTTTTTAGGTTCTTTATTTTCAGTGAGTCCTGCTGGCAACAGGCTCACTGCATCGAGGGACTTAGGGGAGAGATTTTCAACTCACCTGCGTGCAGGATGGATTGGATTCTTAGGCTACTGGACATAGCTCCAGAGGGAGTCGGAACACAGGGCTCGCCCTGGGGTTCGTCCCGGAACCGCGCCGCCGACCCCCCTTGCAGACGCTGAAGATGAAGAGGTCCGGAACCAGGCGGCAGAAGACTCTCAGTCTTCATCAGGTAGCGCACAGCACTGCAGCTGTGCGCCATTGTTGTCAGCACACTTCACACAGCGGTCACGGAGGGTGCAGGGCGCTGGGGGGGGGGCGCCCTGGGCAGCAATGTATAATACCTGTATGGCGAAAAATACATCACATATAGCCCTTGAGGCTATATGGATGTATTTAACCCCTGCCAGATATCTAAAACTCCGGAGAAGAAGCCCGCCGAAAAGGGGGCGGGGCCTATTCTCCTCAGCACACAGCGCCATTTTCCCTCACAGAAAGGCTGGTGGGAAGGCTCCCATGCTCTCCCCTGCACTGCACTACAGAAACAGGGTTAAAACAGAGAGGGGGGGCACTGATTTGGCGATATGTATATATATTAAAATGCTATAAGGGAGGAACACTTATATGAAGGTTGTCCCTGGATAATTATAGCGTTTTGGTGTGTGCTGGCAAACTCTCCCTCTGTCTCCCCAAAGGGCTAGTGGGTCCTGTCCTCTATCAGAGCATTCCCTATGTGTGTGCTGTATGTCGGTACGTGTGTGTCGACATGTATGAGGAAAATATTGGTGAGGAGGCGGAGCAAATTGCCTGTAATGGTGATGTCACTCTCTAGGGAGTCGACACCGGAATGGATGGCTTATTTATGGAAATTACGTGACAATGTCAACACGCTGCAAGCCGGTTGACGACATGAGAGGGCCGGCGAACAAATTAGTATCTGTCCAGGCGTCTCAAACACCGTCAGGGGCTGTAAAATGCCCATTTACCTCAGTCGGTCGACACAGACCCAGACACGGACACTGATTTCAGTGTCGACGGTGAAGAAACAAACGTATTTTCTTTTAGGGCCACACGTTAAGGGCAATGAAGGAGGTGTTACATATTTCTGATACTCCAAGTACCACAAAAAAGGGTATTATGTGTGAGGTGAAAAAACTACCTGTAGTTTTTCCTGAATCAGATAAATTAAATGAAGTGTGTGATGATGCGTGGGTTTCCCCCGATAGAAAATTATTGGCGGTATACCTTTTCCCGCCAGAAGTTAAGGCGCGGTGGGAAACACCCCTCAGGGTGGATAAGGCGCTCACACGCTTATCAGAACAAGTGGCGGTACCATCTACGGATAGGGCCGTACTTAAGGAGCCAGCTGATAGGAGGCTGAAAAATATCCTAAAAAGTATACACACACATGCTGGTGTTATACTGCGACCAGCGATCGCCTCAGCCTGGATGTGCAGAGCTGAGGTGGCTTGGTCGGATTCCCTGACTAAAAATATTGATACCTTTGACAGGGACAGTATTTTATTGACTATAGAGCATTTAAAGGATGCATTTCTATATATGCGAGATGCGCAGAGGGATATTTGCACTCTGGCATCAAGAGTAAATGCGATGTCCATATCTGCAAGAAGATGTTTATGGACACGACAGTGGTCAGGTGATGCAGATTCCAAACGGCACAAAGATGTATTGCCGTATAAAGGGGAGGAGTTATTTGGGGTCGGTCCATGGGACCTGGTGGCCAGGGCAACTGCTGGAAAATCCACAGTTTTTTACCCTAAGTCACATCTCTGCAGAAAAAGACACCGTCTTTTCAGCCTCAGTCCTTTCGTCCCTATAAGAGTCATATCTGCCCAGGGATAGAGGAAAGGGAAGAAGACTGCAGCAGGCAGCCCATTCCCAGGAACAGAAGCCCTCCACCGCTTCTACCAAGTTCTCAGCATGACGCTGGGACCGTACAGGACCCCTGGATCCTACAAGTAGTATCCAAGGGGTACAGATTGGAATGTCGAGAGGTTTCCCCCCTCGCAGGTTCCTGTAGTCTGCTGTACCAATGTCTCCCTCCGACAGGGAGGCAGTATTGAAAACAATTCACAAGCTGTATTCCCAGCAGGTGATAATAAATTTACCCCTCCGACAACAAGGAAAGGGGTATTACTCCACACTATATGGTGGTACTGAAGGCTAGGTGAGACCTATTCTAAATCTGAAAAATTTGAACACTTACAAGGGTTCAAATCCAGATGGAGTCACTCAGAGCAGTGATAGCAAAGAACAAGGGGACTATATGGTGTCCCGGGACATCAGGGATGCTTACCTCCATGTCCCAAAATTTTCCTTTTCTTACCAAGGGTACCTCAGGTTCGTGGTACAGAACTGTCACTATCAGTTTCAAGACGATGCCTTTGGATTGTCCAAGGCACCCCGGGTCCTTACCAAGGTAATGACCGAAAGGAGGATTCGTCTTCAAAGAAAATGGACGACCTCCTGATAAGAACAAGGTCCAGAGAACAGTTGGAGGTCGGAGTAGCACTATCTCAAGTAGTTCTACGACAGCACGGGTGGATTCTAAATATTCCAAAACCGCAGTTGTTCCGACGACACGTCTGCTGGTCCTAGGGATGATTCTGGACACAGTCCAGAAAAAGGTGTTTCTCCCAGAGGAGAAAGCCAGGGAGTTATCCGAGCTAATCGGGATCCTCCTAAAACCAGGAAAAGTGTCAGTGCATCATTGCACAAGAGTCCTGGTAAAAATGGTGGCTTATTACGAAGCGCTTCCATTCGGCAGATTTCACGCAAGAACTCTTCAGTGGGATCTGCTGGACAAATGGTCCGGATCGCATCTTCAGATGCATCAGCGGATAACCCTATATCCAAGTACAAGGGTGTCTCTCCTGTGGTGATTACAGAGTGCTCATCTTCTAGAGGGCCGCAGATTCGGCATTCAGGATTGGATGCTCGTGACCACGGAGGCCAGCCTGAGAGGCTGGGGAGCAGTCACACAAGGAGTGTGATCAAGTCTGGAGAATTCTCTCCACATAAATATACTGGAGCTAAGAGCAAATTTATAATGCTCTAAGCTTAGCAAGACCTCTGCTTCAAGGTCAGCCGGTATTGATCCAGTGGGATAACATCACGGCAGTCGCCCACGTAAACAGAAAGGGCGGCACAAGAAGCAGGAGGGCAGTGGCAAAACTGCAAGGATTTTTTGCTAGGCGGAAAATCATGTGATAGCACTGTCAGCAGTGTTCATTCCGGGAGTGGACGACTGGGAAGCAGACTTCCTCAGCAGGCACGACCTCCACCCGGGAGAGTGGGAACTTCATCGGGAAGTTTTCCGCATGATTGTGAACCGTTGGGAAAGACCAAAGGTGGACATGATGGCGTCCCGCCCGAACAAAAAAATGGGACAGGTATTGCGCCAGGTCACGAGACCTTCAGGCGATAGCTGTGGACGTCCTGGTAACACATTGGGTGTAACAGTCGGTGTATGTGTTCCCTTCTCTGCTTCTCATAACCAAGGTATTGAGAATTATAAGACATAGAGGAGTAAGAACTATACTCGTGGCTCCGGATTGGCCAAGAGGGACTTGGTAACCGGAACTTCAAGAGATGCTCACAGAGGACTAATGGCCTCGGGAGCTAAGAAGGGATTTGCTTTCAGCAAGTACCATGTCTGTTCCAAGAGGAACCGTGGCATCGGCCTTTAAGAAAGGACCTGCTCCAGCAGGGATCTTGTCTGTTCCAAGACTTACCGCGACTGCGTTTGACGGCATGGCGGTTTGAACGCCGGATCCAAAGGGAAAAGGCATTCCGGAAGAGGTCATACCTACCCTGGTCAAAGCCAGGAAGGAGGTGACCGCACAACGTTATCACCACATGTGGTAAAAATATGTTGCGTGGGTGAGGCCAGGAAGGCCCCACGAAAAAATTTCAACTAGGTCGATTTCTGCACTTCCTGCAAACAGGAGTGTCTATGAGCCTCAAATTGGGGTCCATTAAGGTTCAAGTTTCGGCCCTATAGATTTTCTTCCAGAAAGAATTGGCTTCAGTTCCTGAAGTCCAGACGTTTGTCAAGGGAGTATTGCATATACAGCCCTTGTGTGCCTCCAGTGGCACCGTGGGATCTCAACGTAGTGTTGGGATTCCTCAAATCATATTGGTTTGAACCACTCAAATCTGTGGATTTGAAATATCTCACATGGAAAGTGACCATGCTGTTGGCCCTGGCCTCGGCCAGGCGATTGTCAAAATTGGCGGCTTTGTCTTACAAAAGCCCATATTTGATTTTCCATTCAGACAGGGCAGAAATGCGGACTCGTCCCCAGTTTCTTCCTAAGGTGGTGTCAGCGTTTCACCTGAAACAACCTATTGTGGTGCCTGCGGCTACTAGGGACTTGGAGGACTCCAAGTTGCTAGACGTTGTCAGGGCCCTGAAAATATATATATATATATATAATTCCAGGACGGCTGGAGTCAGAAAGTCTGACTTGCTGTTTATATTGTAGGCACCCAAAAAGCTGGGTGCTCCTGCTTCTAAGCAGACTATTGCTCGTTGGATTTGTAGTACAATTCAGCTTGCACATTCTGTGGCAGGCCTGCCACAGCCAAAATCTGTAAATGCCCATTCCACAAGGAAGGTGGGCTCATCTTGGGCGGCTGCCCGAGGGGTCTCGGCTTTACAACTTTGCCGAGCAGCTACTTGGTCAGGGGCAAACACGTTTGCTAAATTCTACAAATTTGATACCCTGGCTGAGGAGGACCTGGAGTTCTCTCATTCGGTGCTGCAGAGTCATCCGCACTCTCCCGCCCGTTTGGGAGCTTTGGTATAATCCCCATGGTCCTGACGGAGTCCCCAGCATCCACTAGGACGTTAGAGAAAATAAGATTTTACTTACCGATAAATCTATTTCTCATAGTCCGTAGTGGATGCTGGGCGCCCATCCCAAGTGCGGATTGTCTGCATTACTTGTTCATAGTTATTGTTACAAAAAAATCGGGTTATTATTGTTGTGAGCCATCTTTTTTAGAGGCTACTTCATTGTTATCATACTGTTAACTGGGTTAAAATCACAAGTTGTACGGTGTGATTGGTGTGGCTGGTATGAGTCTTACCCGGGATTCAAGATCCTTCCTTATTGTGTACGCTCGTCCGGGCACAGTACCTAACCGAGGCTTGGAGGAGGGTCATAGGGGGAGGAGCCAGTACACACCATGTGATCCTAAAAGCTTGCTTTTGTGCCCTGTCTCCTGCGGAGCCGCTATCCCCATGGTCCTGACGGAGTCCCCAGCATCCACTACGGACTATGAGAAATAGATTTATCGGTAAGTAAAATCTTATTATTATAGTAGTCTCCATTATTCAAATCACGCCACACAGCAGCACCACTACACCAGGTACAGCCCCTCTTACACATTATGGCGGACAGATTTCCCTTTTACACATTACGGCAGACCGCACCCCCTTTTTAAACATTACGGCAGCCAGCGTCCCCTTTTACACATTACGGCAGCCAGTCCCCCTTTTACACATTACGGCAGACAGCTTCCCCTTTTTACACATTACGGCAGACAGCGTCCACTTTTTACACATTACGGCAGACTGCGTCCCCCTTTTTACACATTATGGCAGACTGCATCCCCTTATTACACATTATGGCAGATAGTCCCCCTTTTTACTCATTACGGCAGATAGTCCCACTTTTTACACATTATGGCAGATAGTCCCCCTTTTTACACATTACAGCAGACAGCATCCCCTTTTTACACATTACGGCAGACAGCGTCCCCTTTTCACACATTACGGCAGACTGCGTCCCCTTTTTACACATTATGGCAGATAGTCCCCCTTTTTACTCATTACGGCAGATAGTCCCCCTTTTTACACATTACGGCAGATAGTCCCCCTTTTTACACATTACGGCAGACAGCATCCCCTATTTACACATTACAGCAGCCAGTCCCCCTTTTTACACATTACGGCAGATAGTCCCCTTTTTACACATTATGGCAGACCGCGTCCCTTTTTTGGAACTTTGCAACCTAAATTTTTTAATGTTTTCTAAAATTCTCAATAAGAAACTTTTGGCCTAGGGGTGCCGTGAAAAAATTCTGATATTCTAGGGTGCCATGATTCAAAAAAGTTTGGGAACCACTGCTCTATTTTAAGTCCTACAGTATATGGGCGATGCCTTCTACAATCAGTGGGGCAGTGAAATATAGTCAATACAGCGATACTGACTGAGGGGTGCAGTATGGTATAGGTGCCTGCATTATATATCAGTGCCCCCCCCCCCCCACACACACACACACACACGCACTGATTGTACCACGTCACCCATCCCCTATTAGCAGGTCACCCATCCCTTATAATATTCATTATTGCACCCCTCAGTTAGTGACTGTATTGATTATATATCGGTGCTTTTAATGTTACCCGATTATACAAGGTCTGACAATTAAGTTAGCGAACTTGCAACCGTGCAGTACCGGATTTACCACAAGGCAACCAAAGCAGTTGCAAGGGTCTGGAAGCTCGCCGACAGAACATGGAGTCAGGAGGGCATTTCTGATTTCTGCCAAAAATGTCCGAATGCTGGCTGGCTAAATACTCCTGGCAGGCTGTCAGTGACTAGATAGCTGCCAGGTATGGTTATAAGGGCAGCATGGATGGTATAATGATTAGCATTACTGCTTCAAAGCACTCAGGTCATGGGTTCAATTCCCACCATGGCCCTAACTGCGTGGGGTTTGTATAGTCTCCTCGTACTTGCGTGGGTTTCCTCCAGGTACTTCGGATTCCTCCCACAATCCAAAAATATACTCATAGGTTAATTGGCTCCCAACAAAATTAAGTACATGTGGTAGGGGATATAGGTTGTAAGCACCACTGGGGAAGGGACTGATGTGAATGACCAAATATTCTCTATAAAGCGCTGCAGAATATGTGTGAGCCAGTGCCGTAACTACGCGTGTGCCAGGTGTGCCAGGCACACAGCGCAGTCGCACTGAGGGCGCAACGGCCAGCTGCTTGTAATGAGTCTATCTATCTATCTATCTATCTATCTATCTATCTATCTATCTATCTATCTATCTAATGGTCTGTCTACCTAATGTGAAAAAGGGGGACTCTGTCTGCTGTAATGTGTAAAAAAAGGGGACGCAGTCTGCCGTAACGTGTAAAAAGGGGGACAATCTGCTGTAATGTGTAAAAAAGGGGACACAGTCTGCCGTAATGTGTAAAAAGGGGACACAGTCTGCCGTAATGTGTAAAAAGGGGACGCAGTCTGCCGTAAAGTGTACAAAAGGGGACGCAGTCTGCCGTAACATGTAAAAAGAGGGACAATCTGCTGTAATGTGTAAAAAAGGGGACACAGTCTGCTGTAATGTGTAAAAGGGGACGCTGTCTGCCGTAATGTGTAAAAAAGGGGACGCTGTCTGCCGTAATGTGTAAAAAGGGGCACTATCTGCTGTAATGTGTAAAAAAGGGGATGCAGTCTGCCGTAATGTGTAAAAATGGGGTACACTGTCTGCCGTAATGTGTAAAAAAGGGGACGCTGTCTGCTGTAATGTGTAAAAAGGGGACGCTGTCTGCCGTAATGTGTAAAATGGAGAGATTCAATTCCCACCACCTCTGGAGAATAACCTGCACCAGTTGTAAGTTGATCTGAGTGGTTACACAGGTCTACTTACAACTATCAGCACATTACACACATCAGTAAGCACACAGAAAGGTTTCTACATGTGCCATGAGTGATACAGTTAATGCGGTTACCGTGCACTGATAATCAATTGCTACTAGTGTGTCTTACTATATAACACATGTCAGTATCCACAGAGCGCTGACAGCGTGTGGGTATCTCACACTGACAATCTGACATTCCTGAAGATATAATGCAGTACAATGCATGATAATATTCCTATAAGGTTTAACCTTGATTAATGTACGGCGCACATTAATGTTCCTGAGATATCAAGGGAACAGTAATAATTTCACTACATACGTAACCCTTTATGACTCACATCACCAGTGTACCAATATCATATGTACAGGACAGGTGATAAAGTGACTAAGGTGTATCACTTACAATTATGTTGGTGCATTATGAAACATCTTAATAAATGCACTGATGTGTGACTGACAATTTTTTTATTATATCAGTATAAGCTACAATAACGTTTGTGATCATATAATACACTCACACCAATTAATCCAGAACATATTAATTTCTATATTTCCTCGCTGATCCACTACCAAAATTATATATATATATATATATATATATATATGTATATATATATACAAACAGAGAACCCAGCACTCACCAAAGTAAACTCACTTATCCTCAACAATTCAATAAATAAATGATGGGGGTTTAGTTGGTGGATTGGCCAATGCACGGAAGCCCGCATACCGATTTTCAAGGTACCCCACCTTCATGCAGGTCCTACACTATCACAGAGTCTTAAAACCTGACTACCACACTGCTGCATCATCTGCCTGCTAGATGTAATGTGTACCTGCCACAGACTTTATGGCTTTTAAAGGCACACTAGTCACCTATTGCACTGGCTCAAAGATGATTGCTAAAAAACAGCTGAGACAGGTTCAGGATAATAAAGTCCACACAGGGGTGCATGAGAAAGCTAGTGGCCACGGTTAATAAGAGCTAACCATAGATTAACCCCTTCATATACATACAGAGGAAAAACCACAGCACTCACCGCACCAGATCTACCGTGGTAGTCAGGTTTTAAGACTCTGTGATAGTGTAGGACCTGCATGAAGGTGGGGTACCTTGAAAATCGGTATGCGGGCTTCCGTGCATTGGCCAATCCACCAACTAAACCCCCATCATTTATTTATTGAATTGTTGAGGATAAGTGAGTTTACTTTGGTGAGTGCTGGGTTCTCTGTTTGTATTTATTAGAGCGATGTGGCACCCCACATCGCTCTACCACCCCGCCCTGTGAGTGGTAAGTACAGCTGTGTACCCCGCTTCTGTGGTGGAGAGTGCAGTGTTACATGCACCCCACCCTGTGAGTGGTAAGTGCATAGCTGTGCCCCGCTTCTGGTGCGGTGAGTGCTGTGGTTTTTCCTCTGTATGTATATATATATATATATATATATATATATTATATACACATAGTGGAGTCAGAACAGGTAAATGTTCAGCACGGACACGGCACTCCAGGACTAAATATCAATGAATTTTTAATATCCAAGATAAATCAACAGCCTGCATACATACAGATCCTGGGTAAATACATCCACGGATACCAGTGATGCAGTGTAAATAGATCAAAGCACAAGCATGCTTAACAATGTGTTAAGCATGCTTGTGCCTTGATCTACTTACACTGCATCACTGGTATCTGTGGATGTATTTACCCAGGATCTGTATGTATGCAGGCTGTTGATTTATCTTGGATATTAAAAATTCATTGATATTTAGTCCTGGAGTGCCGTGTCCGTGCTGAACATTTACCTGTTCTGACTTCACTATGGGGGTAATTCCAAGTTGATCGCAGCAGGAAATTTTGTAGCAGTTGGGCAAAACCATGTGCACTGCAGGGGGGCAGATACAACATTTGCAGAGAGAGTTAGATTTGGGTGTGGTGAGTTCAATCTGCAGTCTAATTTGCAGTGTAAAAATAAAGCAGCCAGTATTTACCCTGCACAGAAACAAAATAACCCACCCATAACTAACTCTCTCTGCAAATGTTATATCTGCCCCCCCTGCAGTGCACATGGTTTTGCCCAACTGCTAAAAAATTTCCTGCTGCGATCAACTTGGAATTACCCTTTATGTGTATATTCTTGGACAAGGGTATACAAGCTGTTGGACATTATTAGGTGTGCCGGATTATCCAGATATTGTGTGTGTGTGTGTGTGTGTGTGTGTGTGTGTGTGTGTGTGTGTGTGTGTGTGTGTGTGTGTGTGTGTGTGTGTATATAAAAATAAATATATATATACATGTGCACTGTCTGATCTCAATGCGCAGCTGCACTGTTATTGGAATTATACCATATTCACTGTTGTAAATACCTGCCTTTGTCTGCCTTGCAGTGGCAGTAAAATCAGTGTCATTTTACATACATATATATACTAGCACCATCCATGTTTAACTTGTATGTATCCATCTTTAGTTGCCAAATAGTGGCAGTGTATCTATATTGTAGCATTTCAACATAGCTAGACAGACTGTCAGTGGCACTGTATTAGCATTGCAACATTTAGACACATGTGTTGCTAATACTGTGTATCATCACCTTAAGTACTGGATTGCAGCATCCTCTTACTGTGAGAAATCAGCTCTATTATTTCACAAATTCATCTGATCAATGGGGCAATTACAAATTAGATCTACTGAGTTAGTGCTGGTACAGCACTTTATTAAGCCTCATTTTTGGGGTTTATGAATGTGAGGAAAAGGAAGCAAATATCATAATCAAAGGAATGGACACACCTGCTAATAGTTTTTAATCTGTATTCACTATATTTGTCTTTTCATTCTTTCTCACATTTACCTGATTTTAATACTTCGCTCGTCAAACAATAAAGGACGGTTAAGTCCCTATATGACAAATAATACCTTTTTAAATTATACTACTAGGTGTATGTGGGCATTTAAGCTTTCATTGGATATCAATACAGGGGAGCTTCAATGAACGTATAAAGCATCATTTTAGTTATTAGTTGGGTTGTGTGCACCCCAGTTATAACTGGTCTCTCTCTCTTGTCCCCTCACTGTGGGGATTTGATAAAATAAGTAATCTATGTTTATGTGTCATCCTTAGTTTCTTTAGTGTGGTGTGGGACAAGCAGGGCTGCCACCAGAAATTGTGGGGCCTGGGACTGACAAAATAGGTAGCCTCCCCCCCCCACACACACACAACATCAATAAATAAATGATGAGGGTTTAGTTAGTGAATTGGCCAATGCACGGAAGCCTGCAAACCGCTCGCCAAGGTACCCCACCTTCATGCTATGGTGAGTGCTGAATTTTCTATTTGTATGTATTTGGGTAGGTGGCCATGGGCTGCATGCACCCCACCCTATGAGTGGTGAGTGCAGACACTGCACTCCGCTCCTGGGGTGGCGAGTGCTGTGGTTTTCTATATTTTTTTGTATATTTTGGGGTTAATCTTTGGTTAACTCTTATTAACCGTGGTCACAGGCCTTTTCATGCACCCCTGTGTAATCTCAATTGTTCTAAACCTGTGTCAGCTGCTCCTTAGTAATTTATCAGCCAGTGTCAGATGACTAGTAGACCTTTAAAAGCCATAAGATTTGTGGCAGGTATACATTAAACCTAGTGGGCATATTTGCAGTTATATTATGTGTGATACAGTTGCCAGGTTTTAATTTTTAAGGCATTGTGATAGTGTAGGACCTACATGAAGGTGGGGTACCTTGGCGAGCGGTTTGCAGGCTTCCGTGCATTGGCCAATTCACTAACTATCTTTTTAGTATTCTTTAAGTAAATTTTTATTAGTAGACAAAATATGAAAATTAAAAACATGTATTAAAAGGTTTATCATACAGATATGAACGTAGAAAATGTATTAACAATGGGGGTCATTCTGACACAATTGCACGCTGCATTTTTTCGCAGCCATGTGATCGGGTCGGAACTGCGCATGCGCTGTGGCCACAATGCACAGGTGCGTCATTGCCCAGCGTGTCGAGGCGTTTGGTGGGCAGATGACTGCTGTCAATTCTGGGACCTGAGACGCTGAAGTGATCGCACCAGGTAAGTCCAGACCTACTCCTTTTGTGCACAAAACTTTTTTTGCATAGCACAGCTGCACAAGCGATCGCAACCTTGCTATGCAAAAATCCACTCCCCCATAGGCAGCGTCTACCTGATCGCATGGGCAGCAAAAAGTTGCTGCGTGCGATCAGGTCAGAATGAGGGCAAATGGCAACTAAAATAGGAACAAAAAAAAAAAGAACATAAAATACTTTTGTTCCCGCCATGTTCTGGTGACTAATCACTGCTGCACATGTGTAGTGGCCATTTTCCCAGTGATTTGTGCCCCAGCTGTAATGGCAACGTGGGATTCCGAAAAGGTAAGTGATTAAACATGGGTCTAGTGCAGGGCCGGATTAAGGGGGCCATTCCGTCATGATCGCACACTGCGCTTCATCGCAGCAGTGCGATCAGGTCGGAACTGCGCATGCGCTGCGGCCACATTGCGCAGGAGCGTTGTTACCCGGCGTCGGCCATCGCCGGGCAGCGACACTGTTAGCAAAGAAAGCGGTCGCAGCGGCGACCGCAAGAAGATTGACAGGAGGAATACTCACCTAAGGAACGGAATAAATTAGCAGGCCTTTTATCCCATCGGTTAATTTCTATGGACATGGTATATTTACAAAGCACCTTCTATGGAAGATAATTCATATATTGGGGGGTATTCTGAGGTGGATACTATTTAGCAAAAATTACAAACGACCGTGTTTTGGCCATCTGCAGACTTTCACTATGCCTCTCTACATATGGATGGCTGAATTCTTGGTGTTAAATGATTTTGGTTGGTTATCACCCAATGGTCAGAAAATTTAGCCATTAATGATTTCGGGGGAACGTTGCTCATATTTCTACATCTAGCCTCTAGCTACTAAATGTGAGGCAGCATAAGTATGATTTTGCTCATACTTTTTAGCAATTCATAATTTAATGGAGAATAAGTTATAACTTTGTCTGCTGCAAGGTATACATTTTTCGAGACCCATTTCATCTAGAGACTTGAAAATCTGGGGCATAATGTATCCTTTCCTGAGATTCTTAGCTTAACTGAAGACAGGTTATAATATCTTGCTTATATTTAATAAACTGATATCTTGTTTGCTTTACCATAGCTGTTAAAGGAGCAGAACTATTTTAAAAGTTATTCTCTGTCAGTCAACCCATAAAGGAATTTGACATTGTCAAAGACCCTTCAGAACCTAGGGACAGATGTACTAAGCCTTGGTGAGTGATAAAGTGGAGAGAGTAAAACTGCAAACCAATCAGAACTTTACTAGGGCTGCCAAGAGAAATTATGGGCCCCGTTATAGCAACTTCCTGGGCCCCACTCATCCTCCCTGGAGGGGCTGCGACCTCAGCATGCTGGGGTCATGGCCACACCTCTTTCGGGGCATGTCTAGCACATCAGAAACACCCACTCTAAGGAACATGCCCTGGCTGGGCCCAGGTACTTTTCAGGGGGCAGAGCCTAATCACAGGAGGTCTGGCCAAGCACCCTTAGAAAAAAAAATACAGAAAAAAATTGTATTTTAAGTGCCTCCCTGGCCACACTGCTGGGCTCAGAAGAAAAGCTGCAGCTGCTGCTTCTAGGTAAGGAAGGGGGGGGGGGGAACCTGGGCCCCCACTGGGCCCCTTCATCAGACCTGGGCCCAGTTAATTTGTACCCCCTTCTCTCCTCTCGGCACCACTGCTCCTAACTGTCATTTTTGAAACACAGCCTGTTACATGGCAGTTAGGAGCTGATTGGCTGGTCCGTATTGCTCTCTATGTTATAATTATTCATAAAATTTAACCTTTATTAAGTATACATTAGAATATATTAAGTTTAGTCGACCCAAACTACAGTGAAACATAAGAGTTAAAATCAAACAAACATGTATGTGAATCCTAAAAGCTTGAGAATGTGAATAAAGAATTAAAAGGCGTGTCCGCATGTGTTTCTTGTGTATTAAGCATTTATAGGGTTACTGTATCTATCCCAGTGCTATCCAAAAGTAATCACTATTGATCTTCACAATTAGTTAGATATCATCTATCACTGTTGGTATAATAATTCACTGTTATCACTGTGGTTCCCTTAGATGTATAATCTTAAATAGAATCACCTGGGAAACACACTTCTATATAACACAAATATCTCGCATCCACTATCCATGTTGATACCCACAGTGGAAACTTTAATCATGCATGTGGGGAAAAATTATCCAGGGAACATATACATTCCAGTACTAATGTGGGACTTTAAAGGATATAGCAATCCTAATTTTATCTATCAGCCCACATATATTGGACCTTTTGTTGGTCCTATTGTAACAGTCTAAAGTATAGAGAATATAATTTCCCTTAGGGGTGTCGCAACCCCACTGGTAGTGTGGTATTCGTCTGTATAGATCAAAGTCACGTTCTAACTAGAATGCACACTTCAATATATCAGAACAGATTCATCTTACTGTCTGATGTTAAATTCATTAGAAAATATAAAGAGTTTGGGGGTATAGCGATCCCACTATAAGTGTAAATTGACCCCCATGCAACCTAATCTTTCAGGATATGAAATTACCACTGTGTAATTCAACAGATGGTATAGGTTGGTACTGTGCGTTAGTGTTAGAAGTATCTCATATATCTTCTATCATAATATATATGTGAATAAATTCACAGTGATATGTTGAATCCAACAGGCTATAGTGTCTGTGTCTCCCACCGATTAGTATCTTCTTTTACATCAGGAAGAATTAATATGTAATTCCCACACTATAAGTATTGCTATCTGTCCTGATCCCCATAGACATTGACAATAATAGCAATCTTTATGTCTGAATATATTCTTACAGATAAGGCTGTCTCTACATCCTATTGTGTCATGCAGCTGCTAATTTGCTCATTACTATTGCCACTTGATGCTGTAGTATGCTTTATTAGATGTTATTCCTGTCAAGGCTGTTTAGACTCTAAAGAAAATTACACTGTGTCAATATTATGTAGACATTGGGGTAAATTTACTAAGATTCGTAATTCTCCCGATTTGGTGGGAGAATAATCACGAATGACATCGAAAGTGTAAAACTGCAACTTTTTGAATTTGTTACGATGGATTTACTAAGCTGTCGTATTCGTATTTTTAGTGTTGACCGATGTCGATGTCATTCGTGGTTTTCTGGTGTATAATGCGGCCGATTTGGTTGCTTTGCGGCCGTGTTTCAAGGGTTTTTTTACGACTGCGTCACATGTCTGTTACGGCAGTGTTTTTTCTTTACTGCCGCGTTTTTTTCCTAAGTTTCGTTTTTGTCACTCGTCCGTGATTGGTTGTATTCGTGGTGGAGGAGTGTCTGTGCACATGACTATAAATACGCCCCAAACCGACCGCACCTCGTGGGTTTAGCTAGTGGTGAGGAGAGAGGAAGGTGTTGTTGGTGTTGGAGAGTTCTGTGGAGTTTGTAGAGGTTTGGAGGCGGAGTTTTGTGATTGGTGAGTGCTGTACTGTGTGTGTAAGTAGTCTTGTCATACTTGTTGTTCAGTTATTTAAAAGTCTGTCTATTTTTTTGTATTTTGTCTTTTAGTTACGTCTATAGTCCTTGTTTGTGAGTGAGTGTTTGTTTGTGTGTGTGTGGTGTGTAGTGGTAGTGGAGGAGTGTTTTATTTGTTTTTTTTTCTCTGTGTTTTTTGTGTTGTCTTAAGATTATGTCACAGTCAGAGGTGAGTGTGGTGGAGGAGGTGAGTGTGGTGGAGGAGGTGAGTGAGAGGGAGGAGGTGAGTGAGGTGGAGGAGGTGAGTGAGAGGGAGGACGTGAGTGAGGTGGAGGAGGTGAGTGAGAGGGAGGAGGTTAGTGAGGAGGAGGGTGAGGTTGCGGCTGCGTTTTCTAGTGATACTGATAGTGATGGTGTTGTGGCTCCGCAGCCACGCACCACTACAAGGACGGGCCGCAATGTGAAGTTTAGTTACGCAGAAAACACGGCTCTGGTGCGGGAGCTGATGAAGCATCAGCGCCAATTGTTTGGTTCTGATGCAGCAAAGGTGTCGACCCGCAGGAAGAGTGTCCTGTGGGGGAAGGTTATTGCTGCTGTGAACAGTGAGGGTGTGGTGAGGCGGACCGAGGACACCTGTAGGAAACGCTTCTATGACATCAAGCGCCGTGTGAAGGCCAAGATGGCTAAGGAGGCAAAATCTGCACGTCAAACCGGGGGAGGACACCCCTTCCGAGCGTCTTATAAAGATTGGGAGGAGCCAATACGTACGCTGATTCCGCCCGAGGTGGTTTCTGCACTTCATGTCCGTGATTCGGACCGGCCAAGTGCGGATGGTGAGTTTATATATTTTTTTATATTTTTACATCTGTGCTTTGTACTTTTTGTAATAAATTTTGCCTGTGTGTTGCTCCACAAATGGGTTGGTGATGTAGTGCAGGCTAGGCCACCCTGTGTTTTTCCAGCTGTTGTCCAACTACAATTCCCATCATGCCTGACCCAATTTTTGTACTTAGTGAATGTCAAACGTGTTGGTGGACATGCTGGGAAGTGTAGTTGCACTACATCTGGAGAGACACAGGTTGTGGTGGCTTGGTGTATTGTGTGTGTTAGTTATGTTTTTTTAGGCATTAGGTACAATTTTTTAATAATGTTCTGTTTGTAATTTTCAGTTGTGTGCTTTACCAGGTTAATGTTTTTTGGATTTTCGTCATGAAGTGTTTTTTTTTTGTTGTTGACATTATTAATGTTAATTTAATTATTTCCTTTTATTTTTTTTTATTTTTTATTTTTTGGGTTGTTTTGTTGTGTTTTTGCATGCATTAGTATGTTTAAATATTAATTTGATTAAACCAGCTATTTGTGTTTGTTATTCATTTTTATTAAAATTCTTCATTTTTAAATATCATGCAATATTGTGTCTTGGTAAAGCTACGACATATGTGTTTTAAGTAGTATAATTATGTTCATATCGCCATTCTTCTTCTTTGTACAGTACGCCCGAGAAGCAGCACATCCATGCCACAGCCAACCCTGCCTAGAGCTGATGATGGTGGGAATGATGGTAAGTTATTTCTGTAACCACATCTTATCCATTAACATTTAACACATGAAATGTAATGACAATACTATCACACAGGTTCTTCGTCTGCTCCGCGCACACAAAGGCGCCAATCACAGGCCAGCCTTACTGTGGCTACAAGGCCACCCAAGAGGCCCCGTGTACAGGCTCCTGCTGCTGCTGCTGCTCCTGCACCAGCATCACCCCCCCAAAGGCGCATCTTGGCAGTGGCTTCTGTGCCACCACTGGCACTTTTGGCAAGCCCCCAAAGTGTAGATCCACAATCCCCACAGGTGTCTGGTGAGTAATGTTTTTAATGATTTAATGTATTTTGCTAAAAACCAGGGGAAGGCATAAGGAAGTGACAAAACACTGTTATGTAGAAGATGATAAAGGCAGCAGTACAAAAATAAATTATAATTTGTGAAGCCACATTTTGGACATGCTTGCCTTGTGCCATTATCACCTTGCACATATCACTGCTTTCTCACTGACTTATGCCTTCTCCAGGTTTTGACATCGGCACCACTGTTAGTCTTGAAAAAACAGTAAAAAAAAGTAACACTCAAACTTGATTTAATAATCTACTGCAATCAGATGCTGTTAGCGTAATGTTATGATGTTATTTGCTAAATTACAGTGTCCAGATACACACATTTATATAAAAATAAATGCTCTACAACACTAAAAACATCCCTAAAAAGTAAACACTATAACAAATAACAATCTTGCCCATAAATTCCAAATCAATACATAGGGCACAATACAACATTAAATAACCTGGATAAGTTGTACATTTTAGGCCACAATCTTAGTGTACTTCTTTACTAAATCCACTGACTGACATGCCCAATGTGTGATTGTATTGTGGAAAACATTGATAGAATTTTGTGTGTTGGGCCAAAGGAACCTTCAGAATGGCAAACAAACTAACATTTTATAAATTTGTAAGAGTACATGGAGTGTATACAATAATTAAGAATCTGAAACCTACAATTGTCACAAGAAAATCACTAATGAGTATTATCCGTTTTGAGCCACATCAATTCACTAAGAGGTAACCAACATAGTTACGTTTAAGAAATAAACCATTTAACTATTAAATTTATATTATGAAGTAATGCATGTTGCCGAAAAAATATTGTAAGACCAATGCTACATATGTCTTAAATATTGCCTGTGTTCCACCCCATACAGATCCAGCCATCATGAGTGACGATGGCCAGCAGTCCCATGGCCAGGAGACGTATACACTACACCTGCAGCCCATCGACCCAACACAGGCAAACATGACTGAGGACATTCCAGTACAACCGCAAGCTTCTCAGACTCAACAAATGACCTCAACACCAGGGACAAGGCAAATTGAGCCAGAGTTTTGGTCAGGTTGGGCAGCACAACAGGCACACCACTCTGCGTGTCTCAACACCCAAACACAACACCTGTCTAGTCTGCCCCATCATTTGCCCAAAGTTAGTCGCAACTCTGCCAGACTCATCGTGCAGGTGGGGCGGATAGCAAACACAATGGAGCAGATGAGGGCAGACAATTCACAAATGCAGGCAACCCATCAGCGCATCATGGATGAGCAACAGCGCCAACACCAAACACTGATCCAGATTATACAGCATAATCAAGTTATAAATGACAATCTGTCTAGAACCATTGCCAACAATACTGCCGCTTATACACAGCTAACGGCCAGTTTAAATATTTTGAGCCAAAATTTTAGTGCAATGGCACAACAACATGTGCCCTCAAGCTCAAGCACAACAACCCCTAGCCAAACACCAGTACAATCACCAGTTCGACGATCAAGTCGAACCCGCACCCACGAGCACCCACAAGCCTCTGCACCCAGCACCCAAAAAAAGAAAAAATAATATGTAGTGCACATCATAAGGTGGCCAGTTCAAATTAAAACATATGTGTTATGAATACATTGTTCTGTAGTTTACAATAAATTTTCTACCCAAAATATGTGTATTGCTTAATTAGCAACAACCAAACCAAAAAAACATTAATGTATAGGGCAAGATGAATATTGAGACAGGGCGAGAGCGTGCTGTGTCAGGGTCTAGGGTCAGTTTGACCAAATCATACCGTGGAAAATCACGTAGAACATTTAGTGTGACCATCTGTATAACATGGTCATCATCAAGTTTTTTACAGTTTCAACGGACAATATAAACTAAAAAGCATGGCCAGCCTACTCGGAACATATACAACCTGCAGACCCTGTTGTTTTTCCTGCCTTGGTTTTATTGTAGCATCAGGAAGCAGTGACAAGTATCCCACAGCAAACAATACAGCAGTACGACACACAGTAGCAGCCATTTCAGATTGAGAGTGTGGAGAAATGTGTTGTCTCCCCTTTTAAATGTCCAAAACGTCAGGTGTGAGTAATGAACAATTGACAACACATGTAAACATGCTTCTCAAAAGCAGGTCTGTTTTTTTTTAGCACTTTTTTACGATTGGTAATTTTTCACGACCGCAAATGCATTTTCACGGCAGACATTACAATTACGATTGGTTAGTAAATGACCGAGATTCATACTTAAACAGGCGTATTTTGACCGATGGTGTATTCATTCGTATTTTTTTACAACTACTTCCAAAAAAATACGAATGCCCTCATCTCTGCCGTGATTTGAGTTTAGTAAATTACCGAGATGACACTTTGAAGAAAAAACGGCATCTCGGTCAAAATCGGGACCTTAGTAAATTTACCCCATTGTGAGCTAAAACCCCTTGTAACAATTTACCGAAGTAGCTACTTCAATACCCTGCTAGATCCTGCAGCTGCCCTTATGACTCATGGATGTTGACATTTTATCTGTTACAATGTAACTAAACTCACGCTGCTCCTATCTGAGCCACTTATTTTGCTATGAGAATCACAGTCTATCAATAGACATGGTGAAATAGAGACAGCCTTCTTGGTGGCTATGGTAGTTGATGCAATGTATCAAATTATGTGGATACAATTAAATTGCACAGCTCTATTTGTATCTATACCAATTGCTAAGATGTAACAATCTCGTGTAGGCACAATAACCCACACCCAGTGCTGTCAATATCTATGATAGTTCCCAGGGTCTAATTTTCAAATGGAGCTCTGGTTATAGTTGTTAATGTAAACTCAGACAGGCAGAAAATATATATATGCTTCAATTATATCATACAGGGTGATTCCCAGACACTAATGTAAATATCTCATTAGTAGTTATGTAAGTTGGATTCACTAAGACCCAGTGTGATATCTCTATCAATGGGAGCTGACAGTTATCGTCACACAATATTCTAAAATTTATATTTCTAAGCATTAAGCATTATCCATCAGATATGTGTGAATGATGTTCTGCGGCTTAAGATTTTTTGTCTCCCTCAAAAGGAACTAACAGCTGACATTAAGGTTGCTCCCTGACGAAGCTGCCATAGCGCAGTGAAACACGCGTGTAGGGCACAGCGTGTCCGCGTGTGTTTAGTATAATATTGTTATAATGCAAAGGCATTTACAATGTTTGTCAGCTGTTCCTTTTGAGGGAGACAAAAAATCTTAAGCCGCAGAACATCATTCAAACATATCTGATGGATAATGCTTAATGCTTAGAAATATAAATTTTAGAATATTGTGTAACGATAACTGTCAGCTCCCATTGATAGAGATATCACACTGGGTCTTAGTGAATCCAACTTACATAACTACTAATGAGATATTTACATTAGTGTCTGGGAATCACCCTGTATGATATAATTGAAGCATATATATATTTTCTGCCTGTCTGAGTTTACATTAACAACTATAACCAGAGCTCCATTTGAAAATTAGACCCTGGGGAACTATCATAGATATTGACAGCACTGGGTGTGGGTTATTGTGCCTACACGAGATTGTTACATCTTAGCAATTGGTATAGATACAAATAGAGCTGTGCAATTTAATTGTATCCACATAATTCGATACATTGCATCAACTACCATAGCCACCAAGAAGGCTGTCTCTATTTCACCATGTCTAGCATGTCTATTGATAGACTGTGATTCTCATAGCAAAATAAGTGGCTCAGATAGGAGCAGCGTGAGTTTAGTTACATTGTAACAGATAAAATGTCAACATCCATGAGTCATAAGGGCAGCTGCAGGATCTAGCAGGGTATTGAAGTAGCTACTTCGGTAAATTGTTACAAGGCGTTTTAGCTCACAATGTCTACATAATATTGACACAGTGTAATTTTCTTTAGAGTCTAAACAGCCTTGACAGGAATAACATCTAATAAAGCATACTACAGCATCAAGTGGCAATAGTAATGAGCAAATTAGCAGCTGCATGACACAATAGGATGTAGAGACAGCCTTATCTGTAAGAATATATTCAGACATAAAGATTGCTATTATTGTCAATGTCTATGGGGATCAGGACAGATAGCAATACTTATAGTGTGGGAATTACATATTAATTCTTCCTGATGTAAAAGAAGATACTAATCGGTGGGAGACACAGACACTATAGCCTGTTGGATTCAACATATCACTGTGAATTTATTCACATATATATTATGATAGAAGATATATGAGATACTTCTAACACTAACGCACAGCACCAACTTATACCATCTGTTGAATTACACAGTGGTAATTTCATATCCTGAAAGATTAGGTTGCATGGGGGTCAATTTACACTTATAGTGGGATCGCTATATCCCCAAACTCTTTATATTTTCTAATGAATTTAACATCAGACAGTAAGATGAATCTGTTCTGATATATTGAAGTGGGCATTCTAGTAAGAACGTGACTTTGATCTATACAGACGAATACCACACTACCAGTGGGGTTGCGACACCCCTAAGGGAAATTATATTCTCTATACTTTAGTCTGTTACAATAGGACCAACAAAAGGTCCAATATATGTGGGCTGATAGATAAAATTAGGATTGCTATATCCTTTAAAGTCCCACATTAGTACTGGAATGTATATGTTCCCTGGATAATTTTTCCCCACATGCATGATTAAAGTTTCCACTGTGGGTATCAACGTGGATAGTGGATGCGAGATATTTGTGTTATATAGAAGTGTGTTTCCCAGGTGATTCTATTTAAGATTATACATCTAAGGTAACCACGGTGATAACAGTGAATTATTATACCAACAGTGATAGCTGATATTTAACTAATTGTGAAGATCAATAGTGATTACTTTTGGATAGCACTGGGATAGATACAGTAACCCTATAAGTGCTTAATACACAAGAAACACACGCGGACACGCCTTTTAATTCTTTATTCACATTCTCAATCTTTTAGGATTCACATACATGTTAGTTTGTTTGATTTTAACTCTTATGTTTCACTGTAGTTTGGGTCGACTAAACTTAATATATTCTAATGTATACTTAATAAAGGTTACATTTTATGAATAATCAATTTTTCTTTAGAGCGTCAATTATACAGTTTCCTTCTCTCTTTTCCTCCCAACTTTGATGTACATATACTGTAATTGACAGACCCCCTAAATATAATTAGTATTGTCTGAGACATAAGATAGGGGACCACTCATGGGGTTGTAGGGTAATGATTCCCCTACACCCGCAGTATTAGAATATTACATACATTGAGTGTGCAGATATTCAACCCTTGTCTCTATGTTATCACTTTCCAGGGCTTAGTACATGTCCCTCAAATCTCTGATCTGCATCATTTACAGATGTGTCCTCATACAGCTATCCTTTTTGTGTCATATGGCCTAAGATACCTAGCGTGACTTATATGCTCCGCTATGGACACTGGGCTGTGATCCCCTGCTTCAGTACTTTTCTTGAATTTTGTATCATAATTTGCTAATAGTGTACTAAGGCCTAATTCATATTTGTACACTAATGCAAATGCAATTGCGATTTTCTAGGCTAAGGAACTGCTAACGTTAGCAATGAGATGCCCGCTGGAGCCATTGCAAACTCATTCGCAATTGCGTACACATTCGTGACCTATACACAAAAATAAGAAGCATTGGGGCTAAGGGTTGGTCTATGGCTACGCAGAATGGACACAGCAGTAGCAACTCAGAAGCCATGCTTTTGCATGTACGAGGTCGCAGCGGACAGCAGATACACGCCCCAAACGGCCATGACGCACCTGCATTTTTCCCACCACTCCCTATAAACTCCCCATTAACACCTCCAAATTGTCATTTGCTGTCAATCACTTCTTCATGAAATCCTCATTGCAAGCATGCTCATTGTGGCTGCAGCACATGCGCAGTCTGATGATAATCGGCCATTGCGTACAAACATAAATTACTCCCTAAGTACGGAACTTAGAACTAGTGCATACTTCTGTCTGTAAAAGTTAAGAAAGAGTTAAAAGAAAATGGCGCGGGGTCCCCCGCAAAAGCATAACCAGCCCCGGACTCTTGGACACCAGTCCTGATTCTAAAAATATGGGGGAGGGGGGGGGGGGGGGGGGACACGTAGCACAGCACTGTGCTCCACTAGCCGGGGAGATAATGCCACAGCCAGGGACACGTTTATATTGGACCCTTGCCCATAACATTAACACCCTGAACCATTGCCGTCTTAACAGCAGTGTAGGCCCTTGGGCACAGCAATACACTAGTCCCCCTACCCATCCTCCAGCGGTAGGGGTGGGGGGTGCTATCAGCAGCAGCTTTGATGTCCCGTAGGCGGAAGGGGGTGTTCTATCTTCCACTCAGCATGTAGGACCTGGAGGGAAGGAGAACACTAAAGTGTAGAAGAGGCATTGGATTTGAATGAAGGGGCCCCAGTACAGGACTTCCAGGGTGGTAGGGGGTGTGTTATACATAGGGAAGGGGTGGATAGTGGAGTGGGCTTAATATTCATCATTTTCCAGTGGGAGGGCAGCTTGCTTGACTGCAGATATCTCCAGTTCCTGGAAATAGATTTCTTAGCTTTGTATGTGATAAAAAAAAAACTAGATAGTCCCACCTTTCAGGAGGTACAGGGGACTTGTGGATCAGAGTTCAGGAGCCAGAGCAATCCACAGGCGAAAATATAATACTGCATACCAGGCATGTGGAGCTGGAGCAGGGACCAGCTGCTTGAAGGCTGAGATCTCAGGTTCTGTCCACTGAAAGGGGGGAGTCCCATCTTTTGAAGAATACCCTCATGAAAGCTCTAAGTCAGACAGAACCCGAGATATCTGGCTGGGAAGAGCAATTAACAGCCTTGGGTGGGAACCACTGCTTCAAAGTCAGTTATCTCCAGTTCCCCAGAGTCGATTTTCAAAAATCTGGAACCCCTGGAAAGAGGGGACCCTCAGCTATCAGCCTAGGCCCTTATAGCCCATATGAAAAGACGGCCCTGTCCTTAACTAGTCATCCCTGTCCGAGGTTAAATAAAGGGGTCCCCCACTCCAGGCATCCATGCCAGGGATGAAGCCTGGGGCTAACCTGGCACCCCTGGACTGTGGGTGCCAAGTTGATAGTCCATTAGGTAGTTTATATACTGTCTTTTACAGGAGGGACTAAATGTCCCAGCAAGCCTCCCTGCATGCTGGTTCTTGGAGAACCACAAGTACTAGCATGCAGGGCATTAAGGGCCCGCTGTTACTTTTAGTCCTGTCCCTCCCTAAAGCAAGACACACACATACAGTGAAAGCAAAACTTTAATAATCACTCATGCACACTCAAACACACAATCACATATACTCACCTACAATCCTTGTAGCCAATTGGTCCTCTTCACCAGTAGCATCCATAAAAGCTGTAAAAAAAATCCATACTTACCTATCCCTAGTGTAAATCAGGTCCTCCTCAGTCCATGTAGGCATTCAAGGGCATAAAAAATAAGCAACAAGTCTAAACACCAAACCACATGTACATGTGAAGGGGGTGTGACCACATACACTTCAGCGACTGAGCAGGACTTGGGTGACTTCTGTCATTAGAAGAGCCATCAGCCAATCATGTGGGGTTAATGTTACGGCCAGGGTACCAAGATAAGCATGTCCCCTGGCTGTGGCTAGAGGAACCTGGTGCTGGTTCTTAAAAAACAGGGGAACCCTACACATTTTTCCCCTGTATTTTTTTGAACCAGGACTGGCTCAAATATTATGATTTTGGGGGAGGACCCAACGTCATTTTTTTTTTTTTTTAACTCTTTCTTAATCTTACCAGACAGAAGCATGTACAGATCTCACTATTCTGTGCATGCTTTTGTCAGACTTGTCTTTCTGAACTTGGTCTATTTTTTGGGTGAAGGTTTTTTTGGTAAGGTTTTGGGTGTGAGTTTACAGTCGACATTGGCCAAGTTGTGTATTTTCCATAGAAAATCATCTGGATGGAAGTTTGCACTTTGTGAGTTTTGGTAAAAGCATAAACATGCGAGATTGCATGTTCCTGCACCCAGTGGCGTCATGAGGGGGGTGCGGACCGCACCCGGGTGTCACCCTTCAATGGGGTGACACCAAATAGAGCCGCGCACCCGCTTCCCATTCCCATCCACACATGTCTGCGGCGCCGTCCACTTCCACTTCTCACCGCTGTCACTGTCAGTCAGTACAGACCCAGTCGCGGCGGCGTGTTGCAGGCGGAGATGTGTAACTTTATCAGCAGGGGTACGATCTTAACTGCGGTGCTTGGATCCAGTCCCCGAGAGGCTCAGAGCTGGAGCGAAGCCGGGAAGCCCCGCCTCCTGTCCGCACAGCTCAGTCTCATTAATGTTGGATTCCTGACGCTGGGGCTGGGCACTACACTGTCTATTCTCCTCCCACCGGGCCGCGCCGCACCGCCAGCATGAGGCAGTGATCCCTGGCAGCCACCGCACAAACACCAGGCTGCCAGATCCCAGCACTGCCAGAGCAGAGGGACTGCTCAGCAGGCTGCTGTGTATTAGTGCAGTACTGCCGCCAGTGTGCGGGGTCAAGCTTTGACAGGAGCAGCAACCCAAGATCAGTGCTCCCTGCCCAGTGTCCTCCACAATTACTGTCCCTCGTTCCAGTGTCTCCCACCCTGCCCAGTGTCCCCCACTATTACTGCCCCTCATCCCAGTGTCTCCCACCCTGCCCAGTGTCCCCCACTATTTCTGCCCCCCCATCCCAGTGTCTCCTACCCTGCCCAGTGTCCCCCACTATTACTGCCCCTCATCCCAGTGTCTCCCACCCTGCCCAGTGTCCCCCACTATTACTGCCCCCCATCCCAGTGTCTCCTACCCTGCCCAGTGTCCCCCACCAGTACGGCCCCCAATCCCAGTGTCCCCCACCATTACTGACCCCCATCCCAGTATCTCTCACCCTGCCATGTCCCCCACCATTACTCCCCCCATCCCAGTGTCTCCCACCCTGCCCAGTGTCCCCCACCATTACTGCCCCCCATCCCAGTGTCTCCCACCTTGCCCAGTGTACCCCACCATTACTGCCCCCCATCCCAGTGTCTCCCACCCTGCCGGGTCAGTGTCTCCTCCTTTCCCTCCCCAACCAGCCCACTGAACTCCTCTCACTGCTTCTGCACCTAGAAAGTCCCCTGCCAGTATAGTCACAGTGTTCCCTTCTCATGCACATAAGTGTCCCCCCTCTCACCACCATCTCACTCCCCCTCCTTCCCATAGAGCCTAATTTCCCCCCTACCCTTCCCAACCTGCCAACTGCCCGTCTTAACTGCTTACCTGCTAGAACCCCCAGCCACTCCAATCACAGTGCCTCCCTCATTCAGCATAGTGTACCCCTGCCATCACCATTTCACTGCCCACCTTCCCATCCAGCCGTGTCCCCACATCGCACTGTCCACCAATCCAGCCAAGTGTCCCCACATCGCACTGTCCACCCATCCAGCCCAGTGTCCCCACATCGCACTGTCCACCCATCCAGCCCAGTGTCCCCACATCGCACTGTCCACCCATCCAGCCCAGTGTCCCCACATCACACTGTCCACCCATCCAGCCCAGTGTCCCCACATCGCATTGTCCACCCATCCAGCCCAGTGTCCCCACATCGCACTGTCCACCCATCCAGCCCAGTGTCCCCACATAGCACTGTCCACCTATCCAGCCCAGTGTCCCCACATTGCACTGTCCACCCATCCAGCCCAGTGTCCCCACATCGCACTGTCCACCCATCCAGCCCAGTGTCCCCACATAGCACTGTCCACCCATCCAGCCCAGTGTCCCCACATCGCACTGTCCACCCATCCAGCCCAGTGTCCCCACATCGCACTGCCTCTCCCCATCCAGCCCATTATCCACCTATATTGTATTGTATTGTATTCTCCCTGTCATATACAGTATATCAGTGTATGTATTGGGATTGGAGCTGATATGCCGGCGGTCAGGATCCCAGAAGTCATCACATCAACCCGAGATCCCGGCCACCAGAATGCCGGCAGGGGAGGGGGGACGAGTGCACTCACGGGCTTGGGGGCTCTCTGCGCTTGCCACAGGTTCTATTCCACTCTATTCCCACTCTATGGGTGTTGTGGACACCCACAAGTAGGAATAGGGCCTATTATCCAGCATTCTGGCTGGTGGCATTGTCAGCGGTCGGGATTCCAGCATCGGTATCCAGACCGCCGGGATCCTGACCACTGGCATATCAACTGCATCCTTATGTATTGCTGTGTTGTGTGGGCCTTCTCACTGCCGCCGCCCTCCTCTGCACCACCATTGCCCGGGGCCTTCTCTTCACCACCGCCGACTACAGCACCCTCTGCTGCTTAGTAGGTACTGTTACTCTGCTTCTCTATGTCGCTGTTGTTACTCTCCCTGTCCCTGCTGTCACTTTCCCTGTCCATATGTCCCTGCTGTCACTCTCATAGTCTCTATGTCCCTGCTGTCACTCTCCCTGTCCCTGCTGTCACTTTCTCTGTCACTCTCCCTGTCCCTGAATTTTGGCTCATACTGTGTGGCGTAATGTGAATTTTGGCTCATATTGTGTGGCATAATGTGAATTTTGGCTCATACTGTGTGGCGTAATGTGAATTTTGGCTCATACTGTGTGGTATAATGTGAATTTTGGCTCATACTGTGTGGGGTAATGTGAATTTTGACTCATACTGTGTGGCATAATGTGAATTTTGGCTCATTATGTGTGGGGTAATGTGAATTTTGACTCATACTGTGGGGCATAATGTGAATTTTGGCTCATTCTGCGGGAATTTTGGCATAATGTGTAAGGGGCACCAGTACCAGATAGTATAAGGGGTCCTACTATTGTGGTGCATAATATTTATAAGGGCTATATGATGTGGTACACTATACTTAAGGACACGCCACCTTTTGAGTGGCCACACCCTCTTTTCCGCATCGCGCAAGCCTTTGGCGCGTGCATAATTACAAGTTTTACTTCTCCAAACCCCCACTTCAAAATTTCCACTTTGACCACTGTGTATATATATATATATATTTCTCTAACGTCCTAGTGGATGCTGGGAACTCCGTAAGGACCATGGGGAATAGCGGGCTCCGAAGGAGGCTGGGCACTCTAGAAAGATCTTAGACTACCTGGTGTGCACTGGCTCCTCCCACTATGACCCTCCTCCAAGCCCCAGTTAGATTTCGTGCCCGGCCGAGGTTGGATGCACACTAGGGGCTCTCCTGAGCTCTTAGAAAGTTATAGTCTTAGAATTTGTTATTTTCAGTGAGACCTGCTGGCAACAGGCTCACTGCAGCGTGGGACTAAGGGGAGAAGAAGCGAACTCGCCTGCTTGCAGCCGGATTGGGCTTCTTAGGCTACTGGACACCATTAGCTCCAGAGGGATCGACCGCAGGCCCAGCCTTGATGTTCGGTCCCGGAGCCGCGCCGCCGTCCCCCTTACAGAGCCAGAAGCAAGAAGATGGTCCGGAAAATCGGCGGCATGAAGACTCTGTCTTCACCAAGGTAGCGCACAGCACTGCAGCTGTGCGCCATTGCTCCTCTCACACACTTCACACTCCGGTCACTGAGGGTGCAGGGCGCTGGGGGGGCGCCCTGAGGCAGCAATAAAAACACCTTGGCTGGCTAAAATACCTCAATATATGGCCCCAGGGGCTATATATGAGGTAAATACCCCTGCCAGAATTCCATAAAAAACGGGAGAATAGGCCGCAAAAAAGGGGCGGAGCCTATCTCCTCAGCACACTGGCGCCATTTTTCCCTCACAGCTTGGCTGGAGGGAAGCTCCCTGGCTCTTCCCTGCACAGTAAGAGGGAAAAGAGAGGGGGGGGCATTAAAATTGGCACTGTATACAGTATATTATATAAAAGCTATTAGGGACATAACTCAGTTAGTCCCTGTATATATATAGCGCTCTGGTGTGTGCTGGCATACTCTTACTCTGTCCCCCCAAAGGGCTTTTGTGGGTCCTGTCCTCGTTTAGAGCATTCCCTGTGTATCTGCGGTGTGTCGGTACGGCTGTGTCGACATGTTGAATGAGGAGGCTTATATGGTGACAGAACAGAGGCCGATATATGTGATGTCGCCCCCTGTGGGGCCGACACCAGAGTGGATGGATAGGTGAAAGGTATTAACCGACAGTGTCAACTCCTTACATAAAAGGGTGGATGACGTAACAGCTGTGGGACAGCCGGCTTCGCAGCCCGCGCCTGCCCAGGCGTCTCAAAGGCCATCAGGGGCTCAAAAACGCCCGCTCTCTCAGATGGCAGACACAGATGTCGACACGGAGTCTGACTCCAGTGTCGACAAGGTGGAGACATATACACAATCCACTAGGAACATCCGTGACGTGATCCCGGCAATAAAAAATGTGTTATACATTTCTGACTTTAACCCAAGCACCTCTAAAAATGGGTTTTAGGTTTGGGGAGAAAAAACAGGCAGTGTTTTGTTCCCCCATCAGATGAATAAATGAAGTGTGTGAAAGCGTGGATTCCCCCGTTAAGAAACTGGTAATTTATAAAAAGTTACTGATGGCGTACCCTTTCCCGCCAGGTGGATAAGTTACGCTGGGAGATATCCCCTAGGGTGGATAAGGCGCTCACACGTTTGTCAAAAAAGGTGGCACTGCCGTCTTAGGATACGGCCACTTTAATAGGTACCTGTTGATAAAAAACAGGAGGCTATCCTGAAGTCTGTATTTACACACTCAGGTACTAGACTGAGACCTGCAGATAGTGCTGCTGCAGCGTGGTCGGTGACCCTGTCAAACAGGGATACTAGTTGGCAAACATAAAAACATATTAAAGACGTCGTCTTATATATGGGGGATGCACAGAGGGATATTTTGCCGGCTGGCATCCAAAATAAATGTAATGTCCATTCTGTCAGGAGGGTATTAGAGACCTGTCACTGGACAGGTGATGCTGACTTAAAAAGCGCATAGAGAGCCTTATAAGGGTGAGGAATTATTTGGGGATGGTCTCTGGGACCTCGTATCCACAGCAACTGCTGGGAAGAAATAATTTTACCTCAGGTTTCCTCACAGACAAAGGTACAGTCCTTTCGGCTTCAGAAAAGCAAGCGGGTCAAATGGCGCTTCCTTTCTGTACAGAGACAAGGGTAGAGGAAAAAAAAAGCTGCACCAGTCAGCCTGTTCCCAGAATCAAGATTCTTCCCCCGCCTCCTGTGAGGCCACACCATGACGCGGGTGCTCCACAGGTGTAGCCAGGTACGGTGGGGGGCCGTCTCAAAAATTTCAGCAATTAGTGGGCTCGCTCACAGGTGGATCCCTGTTTCTTTCAAGTAGTATTTCAGGGGCACAAGCTGGAATTCGAGATGTCTCCCCCCAGCCGTTTCCTAAAATATGCCTTGCTGACAACTCCCTCAGGCAGGGAGGCTGTGCTAGAGGCAATTAATAAGCGGTATTCCCAGCAGGTAATACTCAAGGTGCCCCTACTTCAACAAGGACGGGGTTACTATTCCACACGGGTTGGGGTACCGAAACCGCATGGTTCGGTGTGACCCATTTTATATTTAAAATCCTTGAACACAAAAATTCAAGTTCAAGATGGAATCGCTCAGGGCGATTATTCCAAGCCTGGACGAGGGGGATTACATGGTATCCTGGGACATCAAGGATGCTTACCTGCATGTCCCCATTTACCATCCTCGCCAGGAGTACCTCAGATTTGTGGTACAGGATTACCATTACCAAGTCCAGACACTGCCGTTTGGACTGTACATGGCACCGAGGGTGTTTTATCAAGGTAATGGCCGAAATGTTGATACTCCTTCAAAAAAAGGGAGTTGTAATTATCCCGTACTTGGACAATCTCGTTATAAGGGCGAAGTCCAAGGAGCAGTTGGTAGTCGGGGTAGCACTTTTTTGGAAAGTGCTACAACAGCATGGTTGGATTCTAAACAGTCCAAAGTCACAGCTGGTTCCTATGACACGTCTACTGTTCCTGGGGATGGTTCTGGACATAAACCAGAAATAGTGTTTCTCCCGGAGGAGAAAGCCAAGGAGTTGTCATCTCTAGTCAGAGACCTCCTGAAGCCAAAATAGGTAGCGGTGCATCATTGCACGCGAGTCCTGGGAAAAATGGTAGCTTCCTACGAAGCAATCCCATTAGGCAGGTTCCATACAAGAACTTTTCAGAGGGACCTGTTGGACAAGTGGTCCGGATCGCATCTTCCGATGCATAGGCTGATAACCCTGTCTCCAAGGACCAGGGTATCTCTACTGTGGTGGCTGCAGAGTGCCCATCTTCAAGAGGGCCGCAGGTTCGGCATACAGGACTAGGTCCTAGTGACCATGGATTCCAGCCTTTGAGGCTGGGAGGCAGTCACACAGGGAAGAAATTTCCAGGGACTTTGGTCAAGTCAGGTTATTTCCCTACACATAAATATTCTGGACCTGAGGGCCATTTACAATGCCCTGAGGCCGGCAAGGCCTCTGCTTCAAAACCAGCCGGTACTGATCCAATCAGACAACATCACGGCAGTCGCCCATGTAAACCAACAGGGCGGCACAAGAAGCAGGATGGCGATGGCAGAAGCCACAAGGATTCTCCGATAGGCGGAAAATCATGTGTTAGCACTGTCAGCAGTGTTCATTCCCGGAGTGGACAACTGGGAAGCAGATCTTCTCAACAGACACGACCTCCACCCGGGAGAATGGGGACTTCCTCCAGAAGTCTTCCAATAGGATTGTACACCATTGGGAAAGGCCACAGGTGGACATGATGGCGTCCCGCCTCAACAAAAAGCTATAAAAGATATTGCACCGGGTCAAGGGACCCTCAGGCGATAGCTATGGACGCTCTGGTAACACCGTGGGTGTACCAGTCGGTTTATGTGTTCTCCCCTCTGCCTCTCATACCAAAGGTACTGAGAATAATAAGAAGGCGAGGAGTAAGAACGATACTCGTGGATGGCCAAGAAGAGCTTGGTACCCAGAACTTCAAGAATTTATATCAGAGGACCCATGGCCTCTGCCACTCAGACAGGACCTGCAGCAGCAGGGGCCCTGTCTGTTCCAAGACTTACCGCAGCTGCGTTTGTCGGCATGGCGGTTGAACGCCGGATCCTGAAGGAAAAGGGCATTCCGGAGGAAGTCATTCCTACGCTTACTAAAGCCAGGAAAGAGGTTACAGCAACTCATTATCACCGCATATGGCGAAAATATGTTGCATGGTGTGAGGCCGAAAGGGCCCCAACAGAGGAATTTCAACTAGGTCGATTTCTGCAGGAGTGACTATGGGCCTTAAATTGGGTTCCATTAAGGTACAGATCTCGGCTCTGTCGATTTTCTTTCAAAAAGAACTAGCTTCAGTACCTGAAGTTCAGACATTTATAAAAGGAGTGCTGCAGAGTCAGCCCCCGTTTGTGCCTCCTGTGGCACCTTGGGATCTCAACGTGGTGTTGAGTTTCTTAAAATCACATTGGTTTGAACCACTAAAAACCGTGGATCTGAAATATCTCACGTGGAAGGTGGTTATGTTATTGGCCTTGGCTTCTGCCAGGCGAGTATCAAAGTTGGCGGCTTTGTCTTGTAAAAGCCCTTATTTGATTTTCCATATGGATAGGGCAGAATTGAGGACTCGTCCCCAGTTTCTCCCAAAGGTGGTGTCAGCGTTTCACCTGAACCAGCCTATTGTGGTGCCTAGGCTACTAGGGACTTGGAGGACTCCAAGTTGCTAGACGTTGTCAGGGCACTGAAAATATATGTTTCCAGAACGGCTAGAGTCAGAAAATCTGACTCGCTGTTTATCCTATATGCACCTAACAAGCTGGGTGCTCCTGCTTCTAAGCAGACTATTGCTCGTTGGATTTGTAGTACAATTCAGCTTGCACATACTGTGGCAGGCCTGCCACAGCCAAAATCTGTCAATGCCCATTCCACAAGGAAGGTGGGCTCATCTTGGGCGGCTGCCCGAGAGGTCTCGGCTTTACAACTTTGCCGAGCAGCTACTTGGTCAGGGGCAAACACGTTTGCAAAAATTCTACAAATTTGATACCCTGGCTGAGGAGGACCTGGAGTTCTCTCATTCAGTGCTGCAGAGTCATCCGCACTCTCCCGCCCGTTTGGGAGCTTTGGTATAATCCCCATGGTCCTTACGGAGTTCCCAGCATCCACTAGGACGTTAGAGAAAATAAGAATTTACTCACCGGTAATTCTATTTCTCGTAGTCCGTAGTGGATGCTGGGCGCCCATCCCAAGTGCGGTTTATCTGCAATACTTGTACATAGTTATGGTTAACTAAATCGGGTTATTGTTGAGCCATCTGTTGAGAGGCTCTATTGTTTCATACTGTTAACTGTGTTTCATATCACGAGTTGTACGGTGTGATTGGTGTGGCTGGTATGAGTCTTACCCGGGATTCAAAAGCCTTCCTTATTGTGTACGCTCGTCCGGGCACAGTACCTAACTGAGGCTTGGAGGAGGGTCATAGTGGGAGGAGCCAGTGCACACCAGGTAGTCTAAGATCTTTCTAGAGTGCCCAGCCTCCTTCGGAGCCCGCTATTCCCCATGGTCCTTACGGAGTTCCCAGCATCCACTACGGACTACGAGAAATAGAATTACCGGTGAGTAAATTCTTATTATATATATATGCCAAGAAAATTGAAAAAAGCAGGGAGCGCCAATAGTGCATTAAAAGTGTAGACAATTTATTTAAAAAACATCCAAGACGGTGATCAAGTAAAACCCGTACCGTAAAAGGCGGTTAAACCACCGCTTGTATAACCAGCATGAAATTATCCCACAGTACAAATCAGCATTCGTGATTCAGTATCTGTACTACCCCTAGGTGGCGTCTACCTGATTGCACGGGCAGCAAAAAGTTGCTGCATGCCATCAGGTCAGAATGAGGGCCAATGGCAACTAAAATAGGAACAAAAAAAAAAGAACATAAAATACTTTGATTACTAAAAATGATGGGATTGTGTATCGCTGTAGACTCTGGCATTGTTCCCACCATGTTCTGGTGACTAATCACTGCTGCGCATGTGTAGTGGCCATTTTTCCAGTGATTTGTGCCCCAGCTGTAATGCCAACATGGGACTCCGGAAAAGTAAGTAATTAAACATGGGTCTAGTGCAAGGCCGGATTAAGGGGGACATTCTGACACAATCGCATGCTGCGCTTAGTCGCAGCCATGCAATTGGGTCGGAACTGCGCATGCACTGTGGCCACATTGCGCAGGTGCGTCGTTGCCTGGCAACGCCCGTCGTTGGGCAGCGACACTGCTAGCGAAGAAAGCGGTCCCAGCAGCGACCGCAAGAAGATTGACAGGAGGAAGGCGTTCCGGGGCATCAACTCACCGTTTTCTGGAAGTGGTGCGGTGAATGCAGGCATGTCCAGGCGTTTGGAGGGCGGATGTCTGATGTCAATTCCGGGACCATCAACGCACAGGGTAAGTAACTCATACCCTGGTCTTATTCTGCACAAAACTTTTTTTGCATAGCAGGGCTGCACAAGCGAGAGAGGGACAGAGAGAGAGTAAGGGAGAGAGAGAGAGAGAGAGGGGGATGAAGAGAGGGGGAGAGAGAGATGAGCAAGAGAGAAAGAGGGGGTGTCAGGGAGACAGAGAGAGGATTGAGAGAGATAGAGAGCATTACAAAGGAGAAAGACAGCGAGGGAGAGGGTAGAGCAAGAGAGAGAGAGAGAGTCAGGTGAACAAACCCCTTTGGCGAAACGTACATCCAGTCCCGCCCCTATTGACAGTCAGGCAGTGGCTTGGGAGGTTTGAAGCTGTTCCCTGGTCCGGACACTTAGCGCACCTCAACACTGACCATGATTGCGACATATAGGATCCATTAGCAGTGGGACAAGTGGCTAAAAACAGGTTGTTTTTAATAATAACAATCATGACACATAGGATTATGTCAGCGGCAGTATCCGTAGCTATGAGCAGCATGTACGTGCGGTGCGGTAAATTTCTCAGGAGGCACTGGCTAGTACCAGTGCCAGATTTATACACAACATATGAGCCAAAGGGTACTTCTGGGCATTATACACAGGTGCAGCAGTATAAACTCATGGAGATTTAGTGAGTTTTGATCAGAGATCTGCTGAAAAGATAGACAGAGGAGGCACTGCCTCACCTGCCATAGACTTTTTATTCCAGAGTTTTGACTATAAAAAGAATTAGAATAATACAAAGAAGATATTTCTAACATATTCTTTGTATTGTTCATCTACGTTATACAGTCAAACCTCTGGCACAAATGTTAGTATGACAGGAAAGGCTCTGCCTCACCCCACCACACGTCACTGATGAGCAGGTTGTGTCAGTTCATTTAACATCATAATTGGCTCCTTAATTGAACACAAGCTACTGTCTCTTATATAGAGTAACATTGTATTACATTCAAAACATTGTATCCTTTTAACAGGTATATACACAGTGTATATACACGGTGTTTATGATATGCAAAAGCTATTTTCATCTGAATGAATACTGTTTTAGCAACAGATACTTTGTATATTTTCATTGCACGCAATTTATCTAATACTATTAAACTCATGCTACAGTGACGTAAACAGCACATCAAAGGAGAATTTTGGCAGATGGCTGATGCAGTGATTAATCAAATTTAAATGTTCAGTACATGCCACAGTTATTATATATGTGAATACACTCAGTCTGTGATTATAAGTGAGTCCACTTAACTGGGAATATATACTGTATTTATCTGTCACTGTTCTTTTTCTGATACTCTCTCATTTGCTAAACACGTTGCTGGTTTCAGTAACAGGGATGACTAACTGCATGGTGCAAAAAGCAGAAGTCTCTTTCTAATCTTCCTTCATCCAGGATAATGCACTAACCACCCCCTCATCAGTGACTGCAATGCTCAGCAAAGCCTATGACAATAGAAGTGGTACTGAGCAATATTTATCTGGGTACTAATCCTCAATCTATTCCGTTCTTTGTGGCAATTTGATAATGTATCGCAAAATAGCTTTGAGACCAAGGGGGTCATTCAGATCTGATCGCTGCTGTGCGTTTTCGGACAGTGGGCAATCAGGTACTAAATGCTATGCACCGCAATGCACACGTGTGTCGGACAACAACAAAGGACATCGCCGGTCAGCAATGGGATGGTGCGAAAATTCCATTCGCATGGGCGTTTGCAAGGTGATTGACAGGAGGGAGCCATTTGTGGGTGGTAACTGACCGTTTACTGGGAGTGTTCGGAAAAATGAAGGCGCACCCAGTGGCATAACTATTCCATTTTTCTCCCCCAAGCCAAAAAATTATCTGCCCCCCCCCCCCATAATTGGCACTAGTGAAGCGATTAATCTGCGCGCGCTGCAAGAAAGGGGCATGGCCTTGCTGAAATGGGCATGGCTTTGCATAAAGGGGTGTGGCATTGCAGGAAAAGACTACCTTATACCCCAGTTTTGCTACCTGCACGCCCAGGCCACCACAGGAAAAAAAAATAATCCTGATTCATGCCCCTTACATTATTTGTCATTTTTCCTCCTTATAGTAATGCCCAGTATACATTATGCCACATACTGCAATGGCCCTTAGACATTATGCCACACACAATAATGCACATGACACAATATGCCACACATCATTATGCCCCCGACACATTATGCCACACACCGTAATATCTGTGACACATTATGACAGGAATCGCAATGCTCGTTATACATTATGCTACACACTGCAATGCCCCTGATACATTTTAGCACATACAATGCCTGTGACACATTATGCCACACACCGCAATGTCCGTGATACATTATGGCACACACTGCAATGTCCGTGATACATTATGCCACACACTGCAATGACCCTGAGACATTATATCACATACCACAATGCCCGTGATATAGTATACCACACACCGTAATGCCTGTGACACATACCGCAATGCCCATTATACCCTATTGCACACATCACAATGCCCGTTATACATTATGCCACACACTGTAATGCCCCTGAGACATTATACCACATACCACAATGTCTGTGAAATAGTATACCACGCACCGTAATGCCTGTGACACACACCGCAATGCCCGTTATATATTATGCCACAGACTGCAATGCAATGCCCATGGTATAGTATGCCACACACTGTTGTAATGCCTGTGACACATTATGACACACACCGCAATGTCCGTTATACATTATGCCACACCGCAATGCCCATTACACATTAAGTCCTACAGTAAGGCTTCTAATTACTTTTAAATTACCTGCTCATTGCCAGGGGTTTCATGCTCTTGGTTCCATGCACGGTGCCAGGGGTTTTCATGCTCAGGGTGTCATGCTCGTTGCCAGGGGTTTCATGCGGTAGGTGTTTTGCTAGTAGCCAGAGGTATCATGTGCTGGGTTTCAAGCTTGTTGCCCGGGGGTAATATTCGTTGCCAGGGGTTTCATGCACTGGGTGTCATGCTCGTTGCTAGGGGGTAATGCTTGTTGACAGGGATTTCATGAGCTGGGTGTTGTGCTTGTAACCAGGGGGTAATGCTTGTTGCTAGGGCTGTGCTCCCAGTGCCACATATGCCCCCAGTGCCAGATATTCCCCCCCAGTGCCAGGTACACATATGCCCCCAGTGCCAAATATGCCCCCCCAGTGCCAGGTACACATATACCCCCAGTGCCAAATATGCATCCCCCCAGTGCCAGGTACACATATACCCCCCAGTGCCAAATATGCCCCCACCAGTGCCAAATATACTCCCCCAGTGCCAAATATGCTCCCCCAGTGCCAAAAATGCCCCCACAAGTGCCAAATATGCTCCCCCAGTGCTAAATATGCTCACCCAGTGCTAAATATGCCCCCCCCCAGTGCCAAATATGCTCCCCCAGTGCCAAATATGCTCCCAGTGCCAAATATGCTCCCCCAGGGCCAAATATGCCCCTCCCAGTGACAAATATGCTCACCCAGTGCCAAATATGCTCCCCAGTGGCAAATATGCCCCCCAAGTGCCAAATATGCTCCCCCCAGTGCCAAATATGCCCCCTCCCAGTGCCAAATATGCTCCCCAGTGCCAAATATGCCCCCCGTGCCAAATATGCTCCTCCAGTGCCAAATATGCCCCCCCAGTGCCAAATATGCTCCCCCAGAGCCAGGTACCCCTTCCCCCCCGGCTCCCCCGCTGCTGTGCGTTTTTTGTGTCTGTTAAATGAAGTGCCTGTTCATCAGCTCACGAACGGGCACTTCATTTAACAGACACGCCGCTGCCGCCGAAGACCCAGGAGGGACACACAGGAGAGGCGCGCGCTGTGCCCTCCATGTCCTTCCCAGCAGAAATCAGTGGCGACGGCTAGGGCGCCCCGCAGCACTGCGTGACTCCAAGCGACCGCAATGGCTGCGGACCCCTAGTTACGCCACTGGGCGCACCCAAGCCTTTCCAGGGAGTGTGTCTGATGTCAGCTCCAGCCCCAATTAGCCTGATGTGATTGCACTGGAAGAGTAAGATCTGGGCTGCGCAGAGACTGCACAAAGTGGATTTTAGCAGCTCGGCGTACACATGCGATTGCACACTTGCACAGCGAATATACACTCCCCCGGTGGGCGGCGCTTATCTAAACGCAGGACAGTAAATTAGCAGCCCAGCGATCAGATCTGAGTGACCCACTAAATGTGGCATTATGAATACAGGTTATATACTACATTATATTATTGGAACTGCTGTACCATCAGCTGATTATAATTACTGTCAATACTTAACAGTTTCACTTACCAGTTACAGATGCATTTGTGCAATTACTAATAGAGAATTCATCGCTCCTACAAATTAAGGAGCATCCTTTCATTATTCAGAGTTTTTTGTGCCTGCCACAAATGTTGGTATTCTGACTATGGGGGTCATTCCGAGTTGATCGCTAGCTGCTTTCGGTCGCTGCGCAGCGATCAGGCAAAAAAAACAGCACTTCTGCGCATGCGTATGCGGCACAATGCGCACACGCGACGTACTTTAACAATGGCCGATGTAGTTTCACACAGGGTCTAGAGAAGCTTTTCAGTCGCACTGCTGATCGCAGAGTGATTGACGTGAAGGGGGCATTTGTGGGTGTCAACTGACCGTTTTCAGGGAGTGTTCATTAAAACGCAGGCGTGCCAGGAAAAATGCAGGCGTGGCTGGGCGAACGCAGCGCGTGTTTATGACGTCAAACCAGGAACTGAACAGTCTGAAGTGATCGCAAGCGCTGAGTAGGTCTGAAGCTACTCTGAAACTGCACAAATTTATTTTGTAGCTGCTCTGCGATCCTTTCGTTCGCACTTCTGCTAAGCTAAAATACACTCCCAGTGGGAGTCGGCATAGCGTTTGCACGGCTGCTAAAAGCTGCTAGCGAGTGAACAACTCGGAATAACCACCTATGTCGGCATTTTTTTTTTTCTTCAATAATGATTTTTATTATTAGTTTCCAAATATAGAGGGGGAAAAAACAGATAAATGTACACGAATATACATCATATAGAGAGTGCTACATTGAGCTAACATATAAAACCCGATCATAGACAACAAGTCTGAATTCAAAGTCTCGGTTCACTAATAGTGTACATAGTTCCTTTTAACTATCAATCATAACTATAACCATATAAGTAATAGGATGGAGAGCTCAGTATAGAGGAAAAGAGAGAAAGACATAACAAGACAGCGACACACGAGGGGAGGGAAAAAAAAAAACCCCATATATGTCAGGGAGATACCTTACTCAAATATTGTAGCATAGATATATGTAGATAAATAGAGAGATAGGGGGCATCTATTACGAATGGGTGTTATCAGATTGTGGAGAATTTAGAGTTGCCATATCAATGGGATCACTAAAAATTACGGAGTGACCCTGTCTCTCCCGGTATTCGCTCCATTCAAACCATCTCATATAGACAGAAGAAGGAGAGGCAGAGTACACACATCCCGCTGTTTCAAAAAGAAAGTGCTTATGGGTATTATTAATAACCGTCTGGATGTGTGGTATGGACTGTGATTTCCACAGTTGGCCTATCGCCGCCTTAGTTGATATTAGAATGTGACCTACAATATAATTGTCGCAGCTGAGAAGAGCGAGAGGAGAATAGTGGAATAAGGCAAGTAGTGGATCTAGTGGCACCGTCGTTCCCACCACTTCCCCCAAAAGAGAGAACACCTCCGTCCACAGAGGCCTCAAAACTGGGCAATCCCAGAAAATATGTAGGATGGTACCGACATCTCCACACTTTCGCCAACATAACCGGGAGGTCGAGGGCCATATACGGTGAAGCCTCTGCGGAGTGAAGTACGCCCTATTGCAAAGTTTATAGAACATTTCTGAGTGCTGCAAACATTTAGAGATCTTAAAGCACTGTGAGGAAATTGTATCCCACTTTTCTTCTTGAAGTACGATAGAAAGATCCCTCTCCCACCTAGTCTGCGCAGGGAGTTTACCAGTTTTATTCAGAAGAACAATATATTGATACCATCTGGATACCCCACCCCTATGACCTGCGGTAGACAGTCTAGAGAGCATATTAGCAGGTAGAGGAAGGGGAAAGGGGCCACCAGCCCTGTCAACATTAGTCTGAAGCCAATGGCGTAGTTGTAAGTATTTGAAAAAATCATGCTTTGATATCCCAAACTGAGTCTGAAGCTGAGAGAAGGGAATCAAACCATCATTCAAGAAAAGATCCTTCAATCTCACAACTCCAGCGTCAATCCAGGCATCTAATACAAGATCAGGGATAGTACAAGCAACGGTTCTGATAGAAAGACCCGCTGCCGGTAATGGAATAGATGGGTCAGATATTGCCACTGAGTGCCATGACTTCAAGGTACATCTAATCGCGTCCCCAGGGCCAGTCCATTTCGGAACGTTGTTTATCGGCAGTAGAAATAGATCTGTAATGTCAATCGACCCTAGAAAGGATTTCTCAATGACTACCCACGGTTTGGGGGAATGGGTGGCATACCAGTCGCGGGCCTGACTGAGGAGGCAGGCGGAGTGGTATGTATCTAAGTTGGAGTGGGCAACCCCGCCAAGGCCCTTGGGCAATGACAGAACCTGCCTAGAGATACGCGGTCTAGATCCCTTCCAAATGAAGTGTGATAGAATCTTATTAGCCCTAACGCTAAGCGGTTTAGGGAAGCTGCGGGGAATGGCTCGAAATAGGTAAAGGAGTTTAGGAAGCAGTACCATCTTAGTTGCAGAAATACGCCCTAGCCAAGAGATTTCATGTAAGGACCATTCTTTAATCAATTTTTCAAAGGCACTAAACAGAGGTGAGTAGTTACATTCATACAGATCTCTGTCAAGCGATAGATGTATACCTAAATATTTAATAGTTTTCGCTTGCCAAGCATACCTGTATTTATCCTTAAGCAAAGCCAGGATATGCGGTGGGATGTGGAGCGGTAGTGCCTCCGTTTTGGATGTATTCAGTTTGTAGTATGATATTTTAGAGTACCCATCTAATATGGCGTGGAGACCGATAAGGGAGGATCCAGGGTTGGTCAAACACAGTAGAATATCATCTGCGAAAAGGTTGACCTTATGGCTCAATCCTCCTATCTCGGGTCCCGAGACCTCTACATCAGACCTAATAGTCTTGGCCAGGGGTTCAATAGCCAGGGCAAAAATAAGGGGGGACAAAGGGCACCCCTGTCTGGTGCCGTTGAAAATATCAAAGCCCCTGGATAGACACCCATTTACATACACATTAGCAGAGGGGGCAGAATATAAAGCCAAAATGGAATCCAGAAACCTTCCCTGGAAGCCAAACTTACCCAGGACCGATCTCAGGTATCCCCAGTGTAGCCTATCAAACGCCTTCTCAGCGTCCAACGATAGGACGAGAAGGGGCGTTCTATTAGCATCACAATATTCCATGACATTGTAAACTCTCCGAGTGTTGTCCGGGGCCTGCCTGCCCGGGACAAAGCCAACCTGATCAGCAGCTATAAGGGAGGGTAATAGAGGGCAAAGTCGGTTAGCGATAATCTTAGCAAAGAGCTTTACGTCTGTGTTCAACAGAGCTATCGGCCGGTAGTTTTGAACGGACGTGGGAGTTTTACCCGGCTTAGGGATAGCAACTATCCGTGCTTCAAGCATCTCCTTCGGGAACCTCCCAGAGTCCGACGCCTCGTTGAAGACTGCTAATAACACTGGTGCCAAATCTGCTTTATAAGTTTTGTAGAAATTAGATGGAAATCCATCTGGCCCTGGTGCTTTATCACGAGGAAGGCTGTCAATAGCTGTCTCAAGTTCGGGAATAGTCCAGGGAGAGCTGAGGGACAGGCAGGCCTCGGAGTTCAGTGTCGGAAGGGACAGGTCTTTTAAAAAGGACTGAATTTCAGCTTCAATGGGTTGGGGAGTATTAGTATCTGCCTGTAGGTTGTAGAGTCGGGAGTAATACTCTGCAAAGGTGTCTGCTATACTATAAGGGTCAGAGATTCTAGAGCCCGTAGCGGAATAGACAAAGTGAAGTCTGGCCTTAGCTCGCTGACCTCGCAGTTTCCGTGCCAAGAGACGCCCTGCTTTATTTCCAAATACATAAAATCTCTGATTTAATCGGGCAAGATTGCGTTGTACTTCCCGAAGAGAAAAATCGTTCACTCTTTCCCTTGCGGCAAGCAAAAGCTTAAAGGCAGTTCTATTCTGCGGGTCAGCTTTATGAACTAATTCTAGTTTTGCAACTTCGCTTTCAGCCAAAAGACGCTCAGCATTTTGAGAATGTTTTAATCGTGAAGCGGCCTGAATGGCAGCCCCCCGCATTACAGCCTTACAAGAGCACCAATTATTAAAGACCGAAGTCTCCTCGGGTTTGTTAGTTTCTAGATATAACTTTAAGGTTTGCTGCATGGCAAGTGAAGCCTCCTGATGGCATAACAGGAAATTTCATAGTCTCCAGGGGCCCGGTGCGACTTTACGGTCCCCAAGTCTCCACACCACCTTCAGTGGAGAATGGTCAGACCATGTCATTGGTAATATATAAATTTTTGTGATGGCTGGTAGTGACATTCTGTCAGTCAAAACTAGATCAATTCTAGAATATGAGGAGTGGACATGTGAATAAAAGGAATAATCCCTACTTGTAGGATGTTTAGTTCTCCACGCATCGTAGAGATCGTACTCTCCTAGCAATTGGCGAAGCCCAAGGGTATAAACAGGGGAGGTTCTGGGTTTAGCTAAGGGGATTCTCGTGGGGAGAGATCTATCAACAGAAGGGTCTACAACTAAGTTGAAGTCCCCCAATAGCATGACGGCACCTTTAGCGTGCTTCTGTATCAGGGAGAATAGTTTCCTACAAAAGGAGAGTTGACCAGAGTTAGGTGCGTAGCAAGATGCTAAAGTAACGGTGGTGTCCTCGAGCTGTCCAATTAATATTAAATACCTGCCTTCGTGGTCTACGAGTTGGAATTCGAGAGAGAATGGGCAGTCACGCGAGATTAGTATAGCCACTCCGGCCTTTTTTACGGGACCATTAGCCATGTAGCAGGTAGGGAAATGATTATCGCAGAGTCTAGGGGGATCTAACCTCCTAAAATGAGTTTCCTGGATAGCGACCACATTCGCCTTCAGTTTGTAGAAAGAAGATAGGGCCATTCTACGCTTCTGTGGGGAATTCAGCCCCTTTACATTCAATGATACCAAATTAACCATGATAACCTAACCAGGAGGAGGAGCATCCGCTGAAACCAGTACATACCATTAAAGAAGTACCGTATCCTGACCACAGGGTGAAAGAAGAAAAAAAAAGCATGGGGGGAACGAGACACAAAGGGAGACACACAGGGGAGGATAGAAAGAGAGAGGAGAGAAATACAATACACAGAACAAAGAAAACCGACTCCGTGTAGAGACGAAGTCATAGTAAGACGCCAAAACATACAGCGCCTCACCTAGCAAGGTTGGGAGGTTAGTGGCCAACCTCCCCGCAATCAAATAACCCCCAAAAAAATTTTTTTAAACATTATAAACACACAATCGCACATGGCATATCAAAGGAATGTCGGTAAGAATGGAATGATAGGCTAATTTGTAATGAGTCACAGGGTCCCGGAACCGGCAAAGAGTAATACCATAATTACAGTAACAAGACGGCCCGAAGAGGGGCATACAAACCAGACCAGAACCCTGTGACACAACAACCATCGTTAAAGAAAAAAAGCCCCGTCTTACGATGATATCAGAAGTATGAAACATGAAGTAATAAGGCAATTGACTTATAATTAACACTAAAACTAGTACTATCTTATAGAACACTGCAGGTCCTATAATGGCCATTCTTAGCAGGGAAAGTACAGCAGTGGGAAGGGCCTACTTCCCAACCGTCGACCAGTCCGGCTGAAGTCGGCGGTCAGGAGAGCCGGCTCCCTGATCTCCAGCTATATTCCATTTATGAAGAAGTCTCATACCGTCCTCGACCGAAGACACCACAATAGTTGAACCTTCTCTAGAAATCAATAGACGTGTGGGGAAACCCCATCTATAGATGACTCCAGCTTTCCGAAGGGCTGCGGTGATGGGCTGAAAGGAGCGCCTCCTGATTAGGGTGTGTTGTGATAGGTCTCCAAAAAGTTGAAGCTGGCCCAAAGCTTTCACTGTGTCAGAGGAAGGTCTAGCCGCTTTAAGCAGGGAGTCTTTAATGTGGGAAAAATGGACCCTCATTAGGACATCCCTTGACGCACCTTCAGGAGCACTGCGGGCCTTCAGAACTCTATGAATACGGTCCAATAACAAGTCCGCAGATGTAGCTAGGGGTAGCAGCTTCTTGAATATTTCGATTGTATAGTCATGTAGGCTGCTATTAGATACGGATTCAGGAACCCCTCTTAGCTTGAGATTATTTCTGCGTGAGCGGTCCTCCAAGTCTGCTACTTTATCCCGCAAAGCCGCCACTTCCCCCTCAAGAGCGTCATGAGAGTCGATAAGGGTATTGTGAGAGCTCACCACCTCACCCATCTTTGTTTCCAAATGTCCGGTCCTCACGCCCAGGTCCTCAACGGAGCGCTGACAGGATTGCAGCATAGTACGGAATTCTGACGCCACCTCATCTTTAAACTGGTGTAACAAAAGCTTCATGGCGCCCACCATTAAGGCTTCACTGTCCTCCAGGCGTGGAGAGGAGGGGGAATCCTGAGATGGGGGTAAGGTCATCAGAAGTGAGGAAGTCGTAGGTGGGGGATCCGATCCGGTGGCAGAAGCCCCAGTCCCTTGAGATTTATTACGATAAGGAGAGGGCTTGAAAAAGGCAACTTGGGAAATTGACTTGGAGGCTTTATTCTTTTTTGGAGCCATCTTGTATCACCGTGAGAAGATAGAAGAACCCCAGTAAAGAGGAGGTTTTCGTCTAAGGCCCAGAACGGCGGATATCCTCTTCGCCACGTGCGTGATTGTGTCAGCTACAATGATTGCAGGGGGTTTCAGGGGAGACACATTGGGAAGGTGCCTACATCTTATAGGCACAGCAGGGTGCCCAGCTCCTGTGGGTAGATGTCATCCAATACACAACAGGGAGGGCCCAGTGGACCTAATAGTGAATGTGGAATCAGTTGTAGGATCAAAGGGCTGGATTCTCCTTATGCACTGAGCTGTTCCACCACTAAGCCACGCCCCCTACTTTTAATTTATTTTATAAGAGCAGCTGGAGCGGCCCCATAGATTGCCCGGGGGATAGAGGCACCAATAATTTCCCCCCAAGTAGCAGCAGAAGGAGATCCGAGCCGCCTCCGCAGTACACGCTGCAAGGGGTTCAGGTGTGGGCGCAATGCCAATAAGTAAGATGGCGCCGCCAGATCTCCACTAAAACCTCCGGCCGTCTAGGTCCCCGGAGGCCCCCAGCTGAGCAGCCAGGAATGGGAGCGGGTGCAGCGGCGGGTACTGTGCGCAGGCCGGGGTCCCCCAGTCTGGGCGCTGGTGAGTGGGAAGAGCAACCGCGGCGGGAGAGAGCGGCAGGGTCCGCTCGCCTTCGGCTCTCCTCAGCGCGACCGCGGTGACCGCCGGGTCTCCGTCCGAGGTAAGGGGGCTGCGGGCAGCACTCACCTCTCCACAGAGCAATACACGGAGAGGCGTCGGGCAGGAAAGCAGAGTCCCGATGTGGGGGGGGGGCACCCTCCGCGGCCAATTCCAGCTACACCAGTCTTCCTCCTCCGGGGCAGCAGTAAAATCGAGGTCCCGGCTTCTCCTGGGTCAGAAGGCCGCAACCCGCACAGGTGCAGGGGACACACGCCGGCTCCGCGGACCTCTCTGCCCTACACAGGAAGACCCCAGCTGATGAAGGGGGGTCCCTAAGATTACCAGGGAGCAGCAGAGTGTCGTTTATTAACGGTATATGTGGACGTAAGGCAGGAGCTCCTGTGAAACACGTCTGCACAGGTCTGCAGCTAGGCCACGCCCCCTATGTCGGCATTTTTAACATGTCGTCATAATGAATGTCATTATTTTGACCGTGCCGGTATTCTGACTGTCGGTCAATAGGTGTTGGGATTATGACTGTCAGTATTGTGTTAGTCAGTAAATCAACTGCTACCTATTAATAGGGTGTTCTCATTTTATTATATATTTTCACCAGGTGCGATTGCATCTTTATCTTGTGGTGATCACATTTAATGGAATTTTCAACTAAATCATGGGTATTTGCATATCATGACTATTTTTAAAGATATTGAATAAAAGTTACATTTTAAATTGATCATATATTCATCAACTCAATAAAAAAAAAAAGAGTGCCCCGGCCCAGTAAGACATTGGAGGTAATTCAGACCTGATCACTAGTGTGCGGTTTTTTGCTGCCCTGCGATCAGGTAGTCGCCACCTACAGGGGTGTGTGCAGGTGTGCATCAGTTTGTGCAGTTTCTGCTCAGCCCAGGACTTACTCAGCTGCTGCAATGATTGGAACCGGAGCTGACGTCAGAATACCTGCCTCCAAACCCCTGGTCCCTCCTGCGTTCTCCTGGACACTCCTTGAAAACGGTCAGTTGCCACCCACAAACGCCCTCTTCCTGTCAATCTCTTTGCGACCGCTGGTGCAATCAGAAATTTTGCACCATCCCTTCGATGACGGACGATCCCTGATGCTTCGGTCCAGATCTGAACGGTGCATGCGCATGTACAGTTCAGATCTGATCATAGGCTGTAAGAAAATGTAACCTAGCGATCAGGTCTGAATTACCCCCATTATTTTGTCTTTCTCTTTGAATCACTACAAAATATCTGAGAGCACCAATCAAGTACAGTTAGAACATAATACAAGAGACAGGCCTACATATTGGTTTACTTGATTATTTTTTACACAAACTAAAGTCTGTGCGGATCTACTTTCCCATTTTTTGTATATAGAGAGTGAAGGGGGAAAAAGGCAGAGAGAGAGGAGCAAGAGAGAAAGAGAGGGTGAGAGAGAGAGAGAGAGAGAGAGAGAGAAAGAGGGTGTCAGAGAGGGAATAAGATACATAGAGAGAGAGGGAGAGCAAGAGAGAAAGGGAGAGAGAGAGAGTCAGGGAAAGACAGGGAGGAAAGAGACAGAGAGAGGAGAAAAAGAGACAGAGTGGGAGTCAGAGAGAAAGAGAGAGGCAGAAGGAGGGAGAGAGAGATGATGTCAGAGAGAGTCTTCACGGCATAAATTTCCTTCATATGAGTATTGGCATAGGTGTGCAATGGAAGGTCGACAGTAGCTAGGTCGACCACTATTGGTCGACACTAACTAGGTCGACAGTGACTCTAGGTCGACATGGTCTAGGTCGACAGGTAAAAAGGTCGACATGAGTTTTTAATTTTGTTTTCTCCGTACAGTGACCGGGAACCCCAATCAGTGCACTGTGTCCCCTCACATGGCTCGCTTCGCTTGCCATACTTCAGGCAAGGTACTCACTCTGCTACCACTGCATTTGGCACAGGTTACTATTCCCAATCGTAGTCCGTGTGGATCGTTAAGTATGAAAAAGATTTGGGGGAAAATTTTGAAAAACTCATGTCGACCTTTTTACCTGTCAACCTAAAACATGTCGACATAGAGACCCCGTCGACCTAGTTAATGTCGACCAATAGTGGTTGACCTAGACACTGTCGACCTAGTTACTGTTGACCTAGAGACCGAATCCCATACAAAATAGTGTACAGTATTTCCACCCATGTGCAAAGCTTCAGAATTGGCAGCACACGCATCTAGTCTATAATAAGTCATCATCATTGTTCAGTATTTGCAGCTTCCCTTTACAAGGGACAAAAGATACAGCTCCTAACAGGTGTATTGGGGTCATTCAGGTGCGACGCAAAGCAGTCGTTTGTACACATATCGATTGATGTTTTTGCACTGCCCATGCGTATATGCCGCAGTGCGCACGCACAGTGAGTGTTTCACGAGTACGTTCACAGCTAAATTTTAGTTGCACAGTGAGTGACAGGAAGTCAGCGTTTGGGGATGGTAACGGGGAGTGGTCATGCGGATGCAGGCATGTCATGGACGTACAGACAGCGTTTTATGGGCATGCATATATAAGCAGCACTTGCTACTGGAGAGGGCTGTACTTCCCGGAAGAGCAGCTCAGCCTGCACTTTTTCAGAGGCACTCAGGCTGTGCATGGCAACCAGATGTGTGACAATGTTTCTGCAATCATGTAGAGTCATATGCAAAGATGCAAACGCAGTGGGCGTCCTTTTGCTTGGGTTACCTTCTGTCCATATTAGCATATAATCACAATTGCATATGGCAAATCATTGCAACAGGAGTACGAAGAACAACCACTCCTGAATGACTCCCTATATACGCAGAACTGATAGTCTGCAATCACTCATATCTGTGCATTTGCTTTCTGAGCATGTGCAGAGCAAAATAAAACAAAGAATGCTATGCAAATTGGCTTAGAACACACTCTGCAGTTGCCTCTCTGTGTGCACACTGACAGTGGCTGTAAGTGGGGGGAGCAAACTCAACATTGGGCCATGGGGGTCATTCCAAATTGATCGCACGCTGCAGATTTTCGCATCAGGTTACTACTGTGCATGCGTATGCACCGCAATGCGCACGTGCATCATACGGGTACAAACAGCATTATTGTTGTGCAATGCTTCTAGCGACTAATCCATTCGCACAACCGATCGCAAAGAGATTGACAGGAAGAGGGCATTTATGGGTGTCAACTGACAGTTTTCTGGGAGTGGTAGGAAAAATGCAGGCGTGTCCAAGCGTTTGCAGGGCGGGTGTCTGACATCAATTCCGGGACCGGATAGGCTGAAGTGATCGCAAGGGCTGAGTAAGTTCAGACCTACTCAGAAACTGCTAAAAACTTTTTCGTACCGCTCGGCTGCACAAGCGTTCGCACGCTTGCAAAGCGAAAATACACTCCCCTAGAGGTGGCGACTGCCTGATCGCTGCTCTGCTAAACATAGCTAGCGAGCAATCAACTTGGAATGAGGGCCCATGTGTCTGCTTTCTGGGTCAGAGAGGTGAAGATTTGGGTTTCCTGCTCTTCTTTCATTGAGATATTTTGGGCTCTTTAAAGCAGTGCAGGCATAGTGTCTAACATTGGGGCTTTAACTCTATTCTGATGAGGCCACTATCTGTAAGGGGTTTGCTTATTTGCCTCATACAAAATTATACTTGTAGGACTATGTACACAAAGCATGCTTGCCTACTTTCCTGGTATGGCCAGGAGGCTCCCGCAAATTTAGTGGCACTCCCGATCCCCCGGCGGAGTGAACAAGTCTTCCAGACAGCCGCCACCTGCCTGTACACCCCATTGCAGCGGTACACAACCTCCCACAGCCTGTGGGACCAATAATGTGATTCATGGCTACGCCCCCTGCCTCATAATGCGGGGCCACAATGACGCAATTTTGTGGACACACCTCACCGCTCCACCCCCACCTATCACCAACCCCTCTGCTACGCCCCCAAAATGCCACACCACACCCCTCCTCACCATACCGAGCAGGGGTAACCAGAAATCAGCAAATATGACCCAAAGAAGGAGGTATGGAAGAGCGATGACATATACACATTATAACCAGATGAACCATTACTATGTGCTCTGTTTTGCTACTCCAGGGGTCAGGGAACTTTTTTACCTTTTACAGCAAAATATATTTAGATACGCCGACGTTACCCCGTTGATTTGAAAGAAAGGAAATCATATATTATTGAGCATATATACTGGTTATCACTGTTTATATGGCATTTCTGAGATAGTGTGTGTGTGTGTGTGTGTGTGTGTGTGTGTGTGTGTGTGTGTGTGTGTGTGTGTGTATCAGTGATGAGCGGGTTCGGATTCCGAGAAACCGAACCCCCCCGAACTTCACCCTTTTTAGACGGGTCCGAGCCATACTCGGATTCTCCCGTATGGCTCGGTTAACCCGAGCGCGCCCGAACGTCATCATCCCGCTGTCGGATTCTCGCGAGATTCGGATTCTATATAAGCAGCCGCGCGTCGCCGCCATTTTCACACGTGCATTGAGATTGATAGGGAGAGGACGTGGCTGGCGTCCTCTCCGTTGATATAGTTATATACTACACAGTTGATCTGATTGCTTAGCTTATTGTGGGGAGGATTGGGGAGCAGCTGTTATGAGGAGTACAGTGCAGAGTTTTGCTAATAGTGACCACCAGTTTTTTTATCCGTTCTCTGCCTGAAAAAAACGCTCCATACCATATCTGTGCTCAGTGTGCTGCATGATATATCTGTGCTGAGTGCTCACACTGCTTAATTGTGGGGACTGGGGAGCAGCTATAGCAGGAGTACAGTGCACAGTTTTGCTGACAGTGACCACCAGTATACGTTTGTCTGCCTGAAAAACACTCCTGTGGTGTCTTTTTTTTAATACTATAAACGCAGTCTGCTGACAGTGTCCACCAGGTCCATTATACTGTATATAGCAGTACGGTAGGCCACTGCTGTACCTACCTCTGTGTCGTCACTCGTCGTCCATAAGTATACTATCCATCCATCTACATTGTATACCTGTGGTGTCTTTTTTTTTATACTATAAACACAGTCTGCTGACAGTGTCCACCAGGTCCATTTTACTGTATATAGCAGTACGGTAGGCCACTGCTGTACCTACCTCTGTGTCGTCACTCGTCGTCCATAAGTATACTATCCATCCATCTACATTGTATACCTGTGGTGTCTTTTTTTCTTTATACTATAAACGCAGTCTGCTGACAGTGTCCACCAGGTCCATTATACTGTATATAGCAGTACGGTAGGCCACTGCTGTACCTACCTCTGTGTCGTCACTTGTCATCCATAAGTATACTATCCATCCATCTACATTGTATACCTGTGGTGTCTTTTTTTTTATACTATAAACGCAGTCTGCTGACAGTGTCCACCAGGTCCATTATACTGTATATAGCAGTACGGTAGGCCACTGCTGTACCTACCTCTGTGTCGTCACTCATCGTCCATAAGTATACTATCCATCCATCTACATTGTATACCTGTGATGTCTTTTTTTTATACTATAAACGCAGTCTGCTGACAGTGTCCACCAGGTCCATTATACTGTATATAGCAGTACGGTAGGCCACTGCTGTACCTACCTCTGTGTCGTCACTCATCGTCCATAAGTATACTATCCATCCATCTACATTGTATACCTGTGGTGTCTTTTTTTTTATACTATAAACGCAGTCTGCTGACAGTGTCCACCAGGTCCATTATACTGTATATAGCAGTACGGTAGGCCACTGCTGTACCTACCTCTGTGTCGTCACTCGTCGTCCATAAGTATACTATCCATCCATCTACATTGTATACCTGTGGTGTCTTTTTTTTATACTATAAACGCAGTCTGCTGACAGTGTCCACCAGGTCCATTATACTGTATATAGCAGTACGGTAGGCCACTGCTGTACCTACCTCTGTGTCGTCACTCGTCGTCCATAAGTATACTATCCATCCATCTACATTGTATACCTGTGGTGTCTTTTTTTTTTATACTATAAACGCAGTCTGCTGACAGTGTCCACCAGGTCCATTATACTGTATATAGCAGTACGGTAGGCCACTGCTGTACCTACCTCTGTGTCGTCACTCGTCATCCATAAGTATACTATCCATCCATCTACATTGTATACCTGTGGTGTCTTTTTTTCTTTATACTATAAACGCAGTCTGCTGACAGTGTCCACCAGGTCCATTATACTGTATATAGCAGTACGGTAGGCCACTGCTGTACCTACCTCTGTGTCGTCACTCGTCGTCCATAAGTATACTATCCATCCATCTACATTGTAAACCTGTGGTGTCTTTTTTTCTTTATACTATAAACGCAGTCTGCTGACAGTGTCCACCAGGTCCATTATACTGTATATAGCAGTACGGTAGGCCACTGCTGTACTTACCTCTGTGTCGTCACTCGTCGTCCATAAGTATACTATCCATCCATCTACATTGTATACCTGTGGTGTCTTTTTTTATACTATAAACGCAGTCTGCTGACAGTGTCCACCAGGTCCATTATACTGTATATAGCAGTACGGTAGGCCACTGCTGTACCTACCTCTGTGTCGTCACTCGTTGTCCATAAGTATACTATCCATCCATCTACATTGTATACCTGTGGTGTCTTTTTTTTATACTATAAACGCAGTCTGCTGACAGTGTCCACCAGGTCCATTATACTGTATATAGCAGTACGGTAGGCCACTGCTGTACCTACCTCTGTGTCGTCACTCGTCGTCCATAAGTATACTATCCATCCATCTACATTGTATACCTGTGGTGTCTTTTTTTTTATACTATAAATGCAGTCTGCTGACAGTGTCCACCAGGTCCATTATAATGTATATAGCAGTACGGTAGGCCACTGCTGTACCTACCTCTGTGTCGTCACTCGTCGTCCATAAGTATACTATCCATCCATCTACATTGTATACCTGTGTTGTCTTTTTTTCTTTATACTATAAACGCAGTCTGCTGACAGTGTCCACCAGGTCCATTATACTGTATATAGCAGTACGGTAGGCCACTGCTGTACCTACCTCTGTGTCGTCACTTGTCGTCCATAAGTATACTATCCATCCATCTACATTGTATACCTGTGGTGTCTTTTTTTTTTATACTATAAACGCAGTCTGCTGACAGTGTCCACCAGGTCCATTATACTGTATATAGCAGTACGGTAGGCCACTGCTGTACCAATCTCTGTTTCATCACTCGTCGTCCATAAGTATACTATCCATCCATCTATATTGTATACCTGTGGTGTCTTTTTTTCTTTATACTATAAACGCAGTCTGCTGACAGTGTCCACCAGGTCCATTATACTGTATATAGCAGTACGGTAGGCCACTGCTGTACCTACCTCTGTGTCGTCACTTGTCGTCCATAAGTATACTATCCATCCATCTACATTGTATACCTGTGGTGTCTTTTTTTCTTTATACTATAAACGCAGTCTGCTGACAGTGTCCACCAGGTCCATTACACTGTATATAGCAGTACGGTAGGCCACTGCTGTACCTACCTCTGTGTCGTCACTCGTCGTCCATAAGTATACTATCCATCCATCTACATTGTATACCTGTGGTGTCTTTTTTTTATACTATAAACGCAGTCTGCTGACAGTGTCCACCAGGTCCATTATACTGTATATAGCAGTACGGTAGGCCACTGCTGTACCTACCTCTGTGTCGTCACTCGTCATCCATAAGTATACTATCCATCCATCTACATTGTATACCTGTGGTGTCTTTTTTTCTTTATACTATAAACGCAGTCTGCTGACAGTGTCCACCAGGTCCATTATACTGTATATAGCAGTATGGTAGGCCACTGCTGTACCTACCTCTGTGTCGTCACTCGTCGTCCATAAGTATACTATCCATCCATCTATATTGTATACCTGTGGTGTCTTTTTTTTATACTATGAACGCAGTCTGCTGACAGTGTCCACCAGGTCCATTATACTGTATATAGCAGTACGGTAGGCCACTGCTGTACCTACCTCTGTGTCATCACTCGTCGTCCATAAGTATACTATCCATCCATCTACATTGTATACCTGTGGTGTCTTTTTTTCTTTATACTATAAACGCAGTCTGCTGACAGTGTCCACCAGGTCCATTATACTGTATATAGCAGTACGGTAGGCCACTGCTGTACCTACCTCTGTGTCGTCACTTGTCGTCCATAAGTATACTATCCATCCATCTACAGTGTATACCTGTGGTGTCTTTTTTTTTTATACTATAAACGCAGTCTGCTGACAGTGTCCACCAGGTCCATTATACTGTATATAGCAGTACGGTAGGCCACTGCTGTACCTACCTCTGTTTCATCACTCGTCGTCCATAAGTATACTATCCATCCATCTACATTGTATACCTGTGGTGTCTTTTTTCTTTATACTATAAACGCAGTCTGCTGACAGTGTCCACCAGGTCCATTATACTGTATATAGCAGTACGGTAGGCCACTGCTGTACCTACCTCTGTGTCGTCACTTGTCGTCCATAAGTATACTATCCATCCATCTACATTGTATACCTGTGGTGTCTTTTTTTCTTTATACTATAAACGCAGTCTGCTGACAGTGTCCACCAGGTCCATTACACTGTATATAGCAGTACGGTAGGCCACTGCTGTACCTACCTCTGTGTCGTCACTCGTCGTCCATAAGTATACTATCCATCCATCTACATTGTATACCTGTGGTGTCTTTTTTTTATACTATAAACGCAGTCTGCTGACAGTGTCCACCAGGTCCATTATACTGTATATAGCAGTACGGTAGGCCACTGCTGTACCTACCTCTGTGTCGTCACTCGTCGTCCATAAGTATACTATCCAATCATCTACATTGTATACCTGTGGTGTCTTTTTTTTTATACTATAAACGCAGTCTGCTGACAGTGTCCACCAGGTCCATTATACTGTATATAGCAGTACGGTAGGCCACTGCTGTACCTACCTCTGTGTCGTCACTCGTCATCCATAAGTATACTATCCATCCATCTACATTGTATACCTGTGGTGTCTTTTTTTCTTTATACTATAAACGCAGTCTGCTGACAGTGTCCACCAGGTCCATTATACTGTATATAGCAGTATGGTAGGCCACTGCTGTACCTACCTCTGTGTCGTCACTCGTCGTCCATAAGTATACTATCCATCCATCTACATTGTATACCTGTGGTGTCTTTTTTTTATACTATAAACACAGTCTGCTGACAGTGTCCACCAGGTCCATTATACTGTATATAGCAGTACAGTAGGCCACTGCTGTACCTACCTCTGTGTCGTCACTCGTCATCCATAAGTATACTATCCATCCATCTACATTGTATATCTGTGGTGTCTTTTTTTTATACTATAAACGCAGTCTGCTGACAGTGTCCACCAGGTCCATTATACTGTATATAGCAGTACGGTAGGCCACTGCTGTACCTACCTCTGTGTCGTCACTCGTCGTCCATAAGTATACTATCCATCCATTTACATTGTATACCTGTGGTGTCTTTTTTTTATACTATAAATGCAGTCTGCTGACAGTGTCCACCAGGTCCATTATACTGTATATAGCAGTACGGTAGGCCACTGCTGTACCTACCTCTGTGTCGTCACTCATCGTCCATAAGTATACTATCCATCCATCTACATTCTATACCTGTGGTGTCTTTTTTTTATACTATAAACGCAGTCTGCTGACAGTGTCCACCAGGTCCATTATACTGTATATAGCAGTACGGTAGGCCACTGCTGTACCTACCTCTGTGTCGTCACTCGTCGTCCATAAGTATACTATCCATCCATCTACATTCTATACCTGTGGTGAATTTTTTTTTATACTATAAACGCAGTCTGCTGACAGTGTCCACCAGGTCCATTATACTGTATATAGCAGTACGGTAGGCCACTGCTGTACCTACCTCTGTGTCGTCACTCGTCGTCCATAAGAATACTATCCATCCATCTACATTGTATACCTGTGGTGTCTTTTTTTCTTTATACTATAAACGCAGTCTGCTGACAGTGTCCACCAGGTCCATTATACTGTATATAGCAGTACGGTAGGCCACTGCTGTACCTACCTCTGTGTCGTCACTTGTCGTCCATAAGTATACTATCCATCCATCTACATTGTATACCTGTGGTGTCTTTTTTTCTTTATACTATAAACGCAGTCTGCTGACAGTGTCCACCAGGTCCATTACACTGTATATAGCAGTACGGTAGGCCACTGCTGTACCTACCTCTGTGTCGTCACTCGTCGTCCATAAGTATACTATCCATCCATCTACATTGTATACCTGTGGTGTCTTTTTTTTATACTATAAACGCAGTCTGCTGACAGTGTCCACCAGGTCCATTATACTGTATATAGCAGTACGGTAGGCCACTGCTGTACCTACCTCTGTGTCGTCACTCGTCGTCCATAAGTATACTATCCAATCATCTACATTGTATACCTGTGGTGTCTTTTTTTTTATACTATAAACGCAGTCTGCTGACAGTGTCCACCAGGTCCATTATACTGTATATAGCAGTACGGTAGGCCACTGCTGTACCTACCTCTGTGTCGTCACTCGTCATCCATAAGTATACTATCCATCCATCTACATTGTATACCTGTGGTGTCTTTTTTTCTTTATACTATAAACGCAGTCTGCTGACAGTGTCCACCAGGTCCATTATACTGTATATAGCAGTATGGTAGGCCACTGCTGTACCTACCTCTGTGTCGTCACTCGTCGTCCATAAGTATACTATCCATCCATCTACATTGTATACCTGTGGTGTCTTTTTTTTATACTATAAACGCAGTCTGCTGACAGTGTCCACCAGGTACATTATACTGTATATAGCAGTACGGTAGGCCACTGCTGTACCTACCTCTGTGTCGTCACTCGTCATCCATAAGTATACTATCCATCCATCTACATTGTATATCTGTGGTGTCTTTTTTTTATACTATAAACGCAGTCTGCTGACAGTGTCCACCAGGTCCATTATACTGTATATAGCAGTACGGTAGGCCACTGCTGTACCTACCTCTGTGTCGTCACTCGTCGTCCATAAGTATACTATCCATCCATTTACATTGTATACCTGTGGTGTCTTTTTTTTATACTATAAATGCAGTCTGCTGACAGTGTCCACCAGGTCCATTATACTGTATATAGCAGTACGGTAGGCCACTGCTGTACCTACCTCTGTGTCGTCACTCGTCGTCCATAAGTATACTATCCATCCATCTACATTCTATACCTGTGGTGTCTTTTTTTTTATACTATAAACGCAGTCTGCTGACAGTGTCCACCAGGTCCATTATACTGTATATAGCAGTACGGTAGGCCACTGCTGTACCTACCTCTGTGTCATCACTCGTCGTCCATAAGTATACTATCCATCCATCTACATTGTATACCTGTTGTGTCTTTTTTTATACTATAAACACAGTCTGCTGACAGTGTCCACCAGGTCCATTATACTGTATATAGCAGTACGGTAGGCCACTGCTGTACCTACCTCTGTGTCGTCACTCGTCGTCCATAAGTATACTATCCATCCATCTACATTGTATACCTGTGGTGTCTTTTTTTTTATACTATAAATGCAGTCTGCTGACAGTGTCCACCAGGTCCATTATAATGTATATAGCAGTACGGTAGGCCACTGCTGTACCTACCTCTGTGTCGTCACTCGTCATCCATAAGTATACTATCCATCCATCTACATTGTATACCTGTGTTGTCTTTTTTTCTTTATACTATAAACGCAGTCTGCTGACAGTGTCCACCAGGTCCATTATACTGTATATAGCAGTACGGTAGGCCACTGCTGTACCTACCTCTGTGTCGTCACTTGTCGTCCATAAGTATACTATCCATCCATCTACATTGTATACCTGTGGTGTCTTTTTTTTATACTATAAACGCAGTCTGCTGACAGTGTCCACCAGGTCCATTATACTGTATATAGCAGTACGGTAGGCCACTGCTGTACCTACCTCTGTTTCATCACTCGTCGTCCATAAGTATACTATCCATCCATCTACATTGTATACCTGTGGTGTCTTTTTTTCTTTATACTATAAACGCAGTCTGCTGACAGTGTCCACCAGGTCCATTATACTGTATATAGCAGTACGGTAGGCCACTGCTGTACCTACCTCTGTGTCGTCACTTGTCGTCCATAAGTATACTATCCATCCATCTACATTGTATACCTGTGGTGTCTTTTTTTCTTTATACTATAAACGCAGTCTGCTGACAGTGTCTACCAGGTCCATTACACTGTATATAGCAGTACGGTAGGCCACTGCTGTACCTACCTCTGTGTCGTCACTCGTCGTCCATAAGTATACTATCCATCCATCTACATTGTATACCTGTGGTGTCTTTTTTTTATACTATAAACGCAGTCTGCTGACAGTGTCCACCAGGTCCATTATACTGTATATAGCAGTACGGTAGGCCTCTGCTGTACCTACCTCTGTGTCGTCACTCGTCATCCATAAGTATACTATCCATCCATCTACATTGTATACCTGTGGTGTCTTTTTTTCTTTATACTATAAACGCAGTCTGCTGACAGTGTCCACCAGGTCCATTATACTGTATATAGCAGTATGGTAGGCCACTGCTGTACCTACCTCTGTGTCGTCACTCGTCGTCCATAAGTATACTATCCATCCATCTATATTGTATACCTGTGGTGTGTTTTTTTTATACTATAAACGCAGTCTGCTGACAGTGTCCACCAGGTCCATTATACTGTATATAGCAGTACGGTAGGCCACTGCTGTACCTACCTCTGTGTCATCACTCGTCATCCATAAGTATACTATCCATCCATCTACATTGTATACCTGTGGTGTCTTTTTTTCTTTATACTATAAACGCAGTCTGCTGACAGTGTCCACCAGGTCCATTATACTGTATATAGCAGTACGGTAGGCCACTGCTGTACCTACCTCTGTGTCGTCACTTGTCGTCCATAAGTATACTATCCATCCATCTACAGTGTATACCTGTGGTGTCTTTTTTTTTTATACTATAAACGCAGTCTGCTGACAGTGTCCACCAGGTCCATTATACTGTATATAGCAGTACGGTAGGCCACTGCTGTACCTACCTCTGTTTCATCACTCGTCGTCCATAAGTATACTATCCATCCATCTACATTGTATACCTGTGGTGTCTTTTTTTCTTTATACTATAAACGCAGTCTGCTGACAGTGTCCACCAGGTCCATTATACTGTATATAGCAGTACGGTAGGCCACTGCTGTACCTACCTCTGTGTCGTCACTTGTCGTCCATAAGTATACTATCCATCCATCTACATTGTATACCTGTGGTGTCTTGTTTTCTTTATACTACAAACGCAGTCTGCTGACAGTGTCCACCAGGTCCATTACACTGTATATAGCAGTACGGTAGGCCACTGCTGTACCTACCTCTGTGTCGTCACTCGTCGTCCATAAGTATACTATCCATCCATCTACATTGTATACCTGTGGTGTCTTTTTTTATACTATAAACGCAGTCTGCTGACAGTGTCCACCAGGTCCATTATACTGTATATAGCAGTACGGTAGGCCACTGCTGTACCTACCTCTGTGTCGTCACTCGTCGTCCATAAGTATACTATCCAATCATCTACATTGTATACCTGTGGTGTCTTTTTTTTTATACTATAAACGCAGTCTGCTGACAGTGTCCACCAGGTCCATTATACTGTATATAGCAGTACGGTAGGCCACTGCTGTACCTACCTCTGTGTCGTCACTCGTCATCCATAAGTATACTATCCATCCATCTACATTGTGTACCTGTGGTGTCTTTTTTTCTTTATACTATAAACGCAGTCTGCTGACAGTGTCCACCAGGTCCATTATACTGTATATAGCAGTATGGTAGGCCACTGCTGTACCTACCTCTGTGTCGTCACTCGTCGTCCATAAGTATACTATCCATCCATCTATATTGTATACCTGTGGTGTGTTTTTTTTATACTATAAACGCAGTCTGCTGACAGTGTCCACCAGGTCCATTATACTGTATATAGCAGTACGGTAGGCCACTGCTGTACCTACCTCTGTGTCGTCACTCGTCGTCCATAAGTATACTATCCAATCATCTACATTGTATACCTGTGGTGTCTTTTTTTTTATACTATAAACGCAGTCTGCTGACAGTGTCCACCAGGTCCATTATACTGTATATAGCAGTACGGTAGGCCACTGCTGTACCTACCTCTGTGTCGTCACTCGTCATCCATAAGTATACTATCCATCCATCTACATTGTGTACCTGTGGTGTCTTTTTTTCTTTATACTATAAACGCAGTCTGCTGACAGTGTCCACCAGGTCCATTATACTGTATATAGCAGTATGGTAGGCCACTGCTGTACCTACCTCTGTGTCGTCACTCGTCGTCCATAAGTATACTATCCATCCATCTATATTGTATACCTGTGGTGTGTTTTTTTTATACTATAAACGCAGTCTGCTGACAGTGTCCACCAGGTCCATTATACTGTATATAGCAGTACGGTAGGCCACTGCTGTACCTACCTCTGTGTCGTCACTCGTCGTCCATAAGTATACTATCCAATCATCTACATTGTATACCTGTGGTGTCTTTTTTTTTATACTATAAACGCAGTCTGCTGACAGTGTCCACCAGGTCCATTATACTGTATATAGCAGTACGGTAGGCCACTGCTGTACCTACCTCTGTGTCGTCACTCGTCGTCCATAAGTATACTATCCAATCATCTACATTGTATACCTGTGGTGTCTTTTTTTTTATACTATAAACGCAGTCTGCTGACAGTGTCCACCAGGTCCATTATACTGTATATAGCAGTATGGTAGGCCACTGCTGTACCTACCTCTGTGTCGTCACTCGTCGTCCATAAGTATACTATCCATCCATCTATATTGTATACCTGTGGTGTGTTTTTTTTATACTATAAACGCAGTCTGCTGACAGTGTCCACCAGGTCCATTATACTGTATATAGCAGTACGGTAGGCCACTGCTGTACCTACCTCTGTGTCATCACTCGTCGTCCATAAGTATACTATCCATCCATCTACATTGTATACCTGTGGTGTCTTTTTTTCTTTATACTATAAACGCAGTCTGCTGACAGTGTCCACCAGGTCCATTATACTGTATATAGCAGTACGGTAGGCCACTGCTGTACCTACCTCTGTGTCGTCACTTGTCGTCCATAAGTATACTATCCATCCATCTACAGTGTATACCTGTGGTGTCTTTTTTTTTTATACTATAAACGCAGTCTGCTGACAGTGTCCACCAGGTCCATTATACTGTATATAGCAGTACGGTAGGCCACTGCTGTACCTACCTCTGTTTCATCACTCGTCATCCATAAGTATACTATCCATCCATCTACATTGTATACCTGTGGTGTCTTTTTTTCTTTATACTATAAACGCAGTCTGCTGACAGTGTCCACCAGGTCCATTATACTGTATATAGCAGTACGGTAGGCCACTGCTGTACCTACCTCTGTGTCGTCACTTGTCGTCCATAAGTATACTATCCATCCATCTACATTGTATACCTGTGGTGTCTTGTTTTCTTTATACTATAAACGCAGTCTGCTGACAGTGTCCACCAGGTCCATTACACTGTATATAGCAGTACGGTAGGCCACTGCTGTACCTACCTCTGTGTCGTCACTCGTCGTCCATAAGTATACTATCCATCCATCTACATTGTATACCTGTGGTGTCTTTTTTTTATACTATAAACGCAGTCTGCTGACAGTGTCCACCAGGTCCATTATACTGTATATAGCAGTACGGTAGGCCACTGCTGTACCTACCTCTGTGTCGTCACTCGTCATCCATAAGTATACTATCCATCCATCTACATTGTATACCTGTGGTGTCTTTTTTTCTTTATACTATAAACGCAGTCTGCTGACAGTGTCCACCAGGTCCATTATACTGTATATAGCAGTATGGTAGGCCACTGCTGTACCTACCTCTGTGTCGTCACTCGTCGTCCATAAGTATACTATCCATCCATCTATATTGTATACCTGTGGTGTGTGTTTTTTATACTATAAACGCAGTCTGCTGACAGTGTCCACCAGGTCCATTATACTGTATATAGCAGTACGGTAGGCCACTGCTGTACCTACCTCTGTGTCATCACTCGTCGTCCATAAGTATACTATCCATCCATCTACATTGTATACCTGTGGTGTCTTTTTTTCTTTATACTATAAACGCAGTCTGCTGACAGTGTCCACCAGGTCCATTATACTGTATATAGCAGTACGGTAGGCCACTGCTGTACCTACCTCTGTGTCGTCACTTGTCGTCCATAAGTATACTATCCATCCATCTACAGTGTATACCTGTGGTGTCTTTTTTTTTATACTATAAACGCACTCTGCTGACAGTGTCCACCAGGTCCATTATACTGTATATAGCAGTACGGTAGGCCACTGCTGTACCTACCTCTGTTTCATCACTCGTCGTCCATAAGTATACTATCCATCCATCTACATTGTATACCTGTGGTGTCTTTTTTTCTTTATACTATAAACGCAGTCTGCTGACAGTGTCCACCAGGTCCATTATACTGTATATAGCAGTACGGTAGGCCACTGCTGTACCTACCTCTGTGTCGTCACTTGTCGTCCATAAGTATACTATCCATCCATCTACATTGTATACCTGTGGTGTCTTGTTTTCTTTATACTATAAACGCAGTCTGCTGACAGTGTCCACCAGGTCCATTACACTGTATATAGCAGTACGGTAGGCCACTGCTGTACCTACCTCTGTGTCGTCACTCGTCATCCATAAGTATACTATCCATCCATCTACATTGTGTACCTGTGGTGTCTTTTTTTCTTTATACTATAAACGCAGTCTGCTGACAGTGTCCACCAGGTCCATTATACTGTATATAGCAGTATGGTAGGCCACTGCTGTACCTACCTCTGTGTCGTCACTCGTCGTCCATAAGTATACTATCCATCCATCTACATTGTATACCTGTGGTGTCTTTTTTTTATACTATAAACGCAGTCTGCTGACAGTGTCCACCAGGTCCATTATACTGTATATAGCAGTACGGTAGGCCACTGCTGTACCTACCTCTGTGTCGTCACTCGTCATCCATAAGTATACTATCCATCCATCTACATTGTATATCTGTGGTGTCTTTTTTTTATACTATAAACGCAGTCTGCTGACAGTGTCCACCAGGTCCATTATACTGTATATAGCAGTACGGTAGGCCACTGCTGTACCTACCTCTGTGTCGTCACTCGTCGTCCATAAGTATACTATCCATCCATTTACATTGTATACCTGTGGTGTCTTTTTTTTATACTATAAATGCAGTCTGCTGACAGTGTCCACCAGGTCCATTATACTGTATATAGCAGTACGGTAGGCCACTGCTGTACCTACCTCTGTGTCGTCACTCGTCGTCCATAAGTATACTATCCATCCATCTACATTCTATACCTGTGGTGTCTTTTTTTTTATACTATAAACGCAGTCTGCTGACAGTGTCCACCAGGTCCATTATACTGTATATAGCAGTACGGTAGGCCACTGCTGTACCTACCTCTGTGTCGTCACTCGTCGTCCATAAGTATACTATCCATCCATCTACATTGTATACCTGTGGTGTCTTTTTTTCTTTATACTATAAACGCAGTCTGCTGACAGTGTCCACCAGGTCCATTATACTGTATATAGCAGTATGGTAGGCCACTGCTGTACCTACCTCTGTGTCGTCACTCGTCGTCCATAAGTATACTATCCATCCATCTACATTGTATACCTGTGGTGTCTTTTTTTCTTTATGCTATAAACGCAGTCTGCTGACAGTGTCCACCAGGTCCATTATACTGTATATAGCAGTACGGTAGGCCACTGCTGTACCTACCTCTGTGTCGTCACTCGTCGTCCATAAGTATACTATCCATCCATCTACATTGTATACCTGTGGTGTCTTTTTTTCTTTATACTATAAACGCAGTCTGCTGACAGTGTCCACCAGGTCCATTATACTGTATATAGCAGTACGGTAGGCCACTGCTGTACCTACCTCTGTGTCGTCACTCGTCGTCCATAAGTATACTATCCATCCATCCATCTACATTGTATACCTGTGGTGTCTTTTTTTCTTTATACTATAAACGCAGTCTGCTGACAGTGTCCACCAGGTCCATTATACTGTATATAGCAGTATGGTAGGCCACTGCTGTACCTACCTCTGTGTCGTCACTCGTCGTCCATAAGTATACTATCCATCCATCTACATTGTATACCTGTGGTGTCTTTTTTTTATACTATAAACGCAGTCTGCTGACAGTGTCCACCAGGTCCATTATACTGTATATAGCAGTACGGTAGGCCACTGCTGTACCTACCTCTGTGTCGTCACTCGTCATCCATAAGTATACTATCCATCCATCTACATTGTATACCTGTGGTGTCTTTTTTTTATACTATAAACGCAGTCTGCTGACAGTGTCCACCAGGTCCATTATACTGTATATAGCAGTACGGTAGGCCACTGCTGTACCTACCTCTGTGTCGTCACTCGTCGTCCATAAGTATACTATCCATCCATCTACATTGTATACCTGTGGTGTCTTTTTTTATACTATAAATGCAGTCTGCTGACAGTGTCCACCAGGTCCATTATACTGTATATAGCAGTACGGTAGGCCACTGCTGTACCTACCTCTGTGTCGTCACTCGTCGTCCATAAGTATACTATCCATCCATCTACATTGTATACCTGTGGTGTCTTTTTTTTTTATACTATAAACGCAGTCTGCTGACAGTGTCCACCAGGTCCATTATACTGTATATAGCAGTACGGTAGGCCACTGCTGTACCTACCTCTGTGTCGTCACTCGTCGTCCATAAGTATACTATCCATCCATCTACATTGTATACCTGTGGTGTCTTTTTTTCTTTATGCTATAAACGCAGTCTGCTGACAGTGTCCACCAGGTCCATTATACTGTATATAGCAGTACGGTAGGCCACTGCTGTACCTACCTCTGTGTCGTCACTCGTCGTCCATAAGTATACTATCCATCCATCTACATTGTATACCTGTGGTGTCTTTTTTTCTTTATACTATAAACGCAGTCTGCTGACAGTGTCCACCAGGTCCATTATACTGTATATAGCAGTATGGTAGGCCACTGCTGTACCTACCTCTGTGTCGTCACTCGTCGTCCATAAGTATACTATCCATCCATCTACATTGTATACCTGTGGTGTCTTTTTTTTATACTATAAACGCAGTCTGCTGACAGTGTCCACCAGGTCCATTATACTGTATATAGCAGTGACGTGCGGTGAGGTCATTGGCTGGGGAGGCACTGCTATTTTTATATATATATATATATATATATATATAGTGTTTGAAGTGGAAATTTTGAAGTGGGGGTATGCAACAGTTAAGGATGCAAGTATGTGAGCGCCGAAGGCGCGCACGCTCCAGAAAAGGGGGCGTGGTCACCCAATAGGTGGCGTGTCCAGTGTAGTAGAACCCCTTATACTATCTAGTACTGGTGCCCCTTTTACCTTGTAGCACACGGTAGGAGCCGAAATTCACATTATAGCACATGGTACGAGCCGAAATTCACATTGTAGCACACTGAATGAGCCGACATTCACATTGTAGCACACTGAATGAGCCGAAATTCACATTGTAGCACACTGAATGAGCCGAAATTCACATTGTAGCACACTGAATGAGCCGAAAGTCACATTGTAGCACACTGAATGAGCCGAAAGTCACATTGTAGCACACTGAATGAGCCGAAAGTCACATTGTAGCACACTGAATGAGCCGACATTCACATTGTAGCACACTGAATGAGCCGAAATTCACATTGTAGCACACTGAATGAGCCGAAAGTCACATTGTAGCACACTGAATGAGCCGAAAGTCACATTGTAGCACACTGAATGAGCCGAAATTCACATTGTAGCACACTAAATGAGCCAAAATTCACATTGTAGCACACTGAATGAGCCAAAATTCACATTGTAGCACACTGAATGAGCCGAAATTCACATTGTAGCACACTGAATGAGCCCAAATTCACACTGTAGCACACCGAATGAGCCGACATTCACATTATAGCACACTGAATGAGCCGAAATTCACATTGTAACACACTGAATGAGCCGACATTCACACTGTAGCACACTGAATGAGCCCAAATTCACACTGTAGCACACTGAATGAGCCGACATTCACATTATAGCACACTGAATGAGCCGAAATTCACATTGTAACACACTGAATGAGCCGACATTCACACTGTAGCACACTGAATGAGCCGAAAGTCACATTGTAGCACACTGAATGAGCCGACATTCACACTGTAGCACACTGAATGAGCCGAAATTCACATTGTAGCACACTGAATGAGCCGACATTCACATTGTAGCACACTGAATGAGCCGAAATTCACATTGTAGCACACTGAATGAGCCGAAATTCACATTGTAGCACACTGAATGAGCCGAAAGTCACATTGTAGCACACTGAATGAGCCGAAAGTCACATTGTAGCACACTGAATGAGCCGAAATTCACATTGTAGCACACTGAATGAGCCAAAATTCACATTGTAGCACACTGAATGAGCCGAAATTCACATTGTAGCACACTGAATGAGCCCAAATTCACACTGTAGCACACTGAATGAGCCGACATTCACATTATAGCACACTGAATGAGCCGAAATTCACATTGTAGCACACTGAATGAGCCGAAAGTCACATTGTAGCACACTGAATGAGCCGAAAGTCACATTGTAGCACACTGAATGAGCCGAAAGTCACATTGTAGCACACTGAATGAGCCGAAATTCACATTGTAGCACACTGAATGTGCCAAAATTCACATTGTAGCACACTGAATGAGCCAAAATTCACATTGTAGCACATTGAATGAGCTGAAATTGTGATAGCAGGGAGAGCCAGAGTGACGACAGGGAGAGAGAGTGACGACAGTGACAGCAGGTAGAGAGAGTGACAGCAGGGAGAGAGAGTGACGATAGTGACAGCAGGGAGAGAGAGTGACGACAGTGACAGCAGGGAGAGAGAGTGACAGCAGGGAGAGAGAGAGTGACGATAGTGACAGCAGGGAGAGAGACGACAGTGACAGCAGGGAGAGAGAGAGAGTGACAATAGTGACAGCAGGGAGAGAGATTGACGACAGGGAGAGAAAGTGTGACAGTAGGGACAGGGACAGAAACGACAGGGAAAGAGGGTGACAGCAGGTGAACATTACCTGACTCATTTGTTGCGGCTGGTGGCGGTGAGTGGCTGGCGGCGGTGGGCGGCTAGCGACGGTGAACGGCTGTGCGCTCTACACAGCCGCCGGCCGTCAAGCAGGGGCTTCTGTCTGAGAGAGGGCGGAGGAGGAGAGCACCGGGCGCCGCTCAATTCACGCTGGGTCTGTGGCTTCCCGCCGCTGTCGCCGTGCACATTAGCCAGCGTTTGGGCCAGCGGTGGACATGGAACACTCTTTAGCTAGTAGGGGGAGGGGGGTACATGGCACACACACATTAGCTAGTAGGGGGGGACATGGAACACACACATTAGCTAGTAGGGGGAGGGGGGACATGGAACACACACATTAGCTAGTAGGGGGAGGGGGACATGGCACACACACATTAGCTAGTAGGGGGAGGGGGGGGACATGCCACACAGACATTAGCTAGTAGGGGGAGGGGGGGGACATGCCACACACACATTAGCTAGTAGGGGGAGGGGGGGACATGGAACACACACATTAGCTAGTAGGGGGAGGGGAGACATGGCACACACACATTAGCTAGTAGGGGGAGGGGGGGACATGGAACACACACATTAGCTAGTAGGGGGAGGGGGGACATGGCACACACACATTAGCTAGTAGGGGGAGGGGGGACATGGCACACACACATTAGCTAGTAGGGGGAGGGGGGGGACACATGCCACACACACATTAGCTAGTAGGGGGAGGGGGGGACATGGAACACACACATTAGCTAGTAGGGGGAGAGGGGACATGGCACACACACATTAGCTAGTAGGGGGAGGGGGGGACATGGAACACACACATTAGCTAGTAGGGGGAGAGGGGACATGGCACACACACATTAGCTAGTAGGGGGAGGGGGGGACATGGAACACACACATTAGCTTGTAGGGGGAGGGGGGGACACGGAAAACACTTTACCTAGATTACAGTAGGAAGATATTCCGTTCCGCTCTCCCCCTCCTCCCTGTACCGCTGCTGCTGCACTCACTGCCTTCAGGCTCTGCCTGTGTGTGACAGGCGCCGGACCAGCAGCGGCAGCAACAGCACGGACACTGTGAGTAAGGGCTGTAACACACTACCCGGTTTTTTGCCGGCCGGCTGAGCCTTTCACATGCAACAGCTTCTAGCCGGATTTAATGCTGTGTTTCTAAATTGGGATGAAGTAGGCATGTGCAGCAGCAGCAGCAGCAGCATTTCACAGTGTGTGTGTGACTGAGCAGCATTATCACATGGATCGCAAACGTGTTATTGCGTTGTGGTTGTTATATCGTCGCCGACGAGCACAGAGGCATAAGCGTCTTTATTGGGTTCACCCAATAAACTTAAGAAGAGATGAACTGAATACATTCAACTCACTATTTGAAGACCTAAGAGCAGATGAGAATAAATTCTTCAATTATTTCCGCATGTCCTTGTCATCTTTTGACGAATTACATATGCGGCTGAGAGCCCATATTCAACATGAGAACACTACAATGCGAAATTGTATTCCACCTGTTCAAATGTTAGCAGTTACACTGAGGTAAGTAAATCAAAGACATTTGAAAGTACAATGTTTTTATTTCACACTGAAAATGGACATATTTAAAGTATGAGCAATATTTGCAATTAACTTATATCCAAAACATTAGGTAACAAATGTAACAAACAGCCAACGGTGGAAATTAAATTGCATGTGTTATGCACCATGTGTGTGATTTGTAACAAATTTGGTTGAATCAGGGCTAGATTGGTATTTATAATGGGTGCAGTGATGAAAAGTCCACGGAACTGTATGAACCAGAAAACGGTGCAGGGGATGGAGTTTGAGAGGGACAACTTTGAGGGCTATTTATTGGAGGCATGTTTCCAAAATGTGGGTACAATTGAGATGTTAGCGGAGGTTGGGCTTGTTGCATAGGATTTTGGCCATAAGGTTGTTGTAGAGGCATTGCTTGCAATAGTGTTTGGTGCATTGGCATAGACTGATAAGGCAGGGGCGAAGGCTGCAAGGATCTCCGCTTCTGCTGATTTATATTAGAAATCAGTTGAAGAACCCCCATTTGGAACTGTAATATTTCATCTTCGTCTAATTTCTCTAAAGCAGGCATGATCCCCTGAAAGAAAGATATATGACGATTTGGCTTTTCAGGTTCCAAAGCCTTTAGCAGTTTTAATTCTACTTCATCTGGCTTACGGCGGCGTGTTTGTGGTCGAAAACCACCATGTGTGGCACTGGCTGCTGGTGTTGGTGGAGTCTCTGTTGTATTTTTGGGCTCATTTTCAGGAACTGAGTTTTCCCTCACAGCATCTTCAACTGGGTTATCTGGTATGACATCCTCCAGAGTGAAATTTTCTTCAGTATCCCGACACACATACAATTTTTTTAAGAATTGCATCTGGTCATGAAACACATATTTCCTATGCTTCACTGCCCCAGCTCCAGATCTCTTGCTTTCTTCTATTTTTTTGAAAGACTTTGCAAAGGAGTCTCGAATATTGCTCCATCTTCTCATTACTTCTTTACCTAAAACAATATCATTCAATAACAATATAAATGTTTTTCATTTTGTAATGTTTACCAAAGACCTACTGACCAATTACTCATAGTTTGCATTTGTTCTTTTCAGATATCTGGCAAGTGGGTGCACTTTTACTGATCTACACTATAGTTATCGAATTGGAGTTTCAACTGCAAATCAGATAATTAAAGAAGTTTGCCGAGCCATTTGGTCAGTCATGCAATCAGAATGCCTACCTACACCTACAAAAGAACACTGGCAATCGATAGCAGCTGATTTTGAGAAAAACGCAAACTTCCCACATTGCATAGGGGCATTAGATGGCAAACATATCCGACTAATTTGTCCATCCCGCAGCGGCTCAATGTACTTCAATTACAAAGATTACTATTCTGTAGTGTTAATGGCCATTGCAGACTCCAAATACCGCTTTGTCTACGTGAATATAGGAAGTTTTGGTAAAGACTGCGACTCTGCTATCTGGAAAAGATCTAGTCTGTGGAGGTCAATTATAACAAACACACACCAACTTCCAGACGAGAAATGTCTACCAGGAACAGAAAGTCCTAAAGTGCCATATGTGTTTGTGGGTGACGAAGCATTTGCACTTCATAAGCATCTACTTCGACCTTATGGTGGGCCAAACCTGACGCAAGACAAAAGAATTTTTAACTACCGCCTGAGTCGAGCCCGTAGATATGTGGAATGCTCATTTGGCATTCTAACTAATAAGTGGAGAATTTTCCATAGACCAATTAATGTCAATCCCGATTTTGCCGTTGACATTGTCAAGGCTTGTATAATTCTCCATAATTTTGTTAGGGCTAGAGATGGGTTTCAGATTGAGGACACTACATCAATAACAGGCTTGGAAGATTGGCAACCTGAACCCACAGCACGAGGAGGCATGACCGCAAACAACGTCAGACAAATATTTGCCAAATACTTTGTAACAGACATTGGAGCTGTGTCCTGGCAAATGTCAAAAATATGACTGTAGTCATTTTCATTAAACTGTGTTAAAAATGTAAACACAACTGAAGATTAACGGTCAGCTGGGCCCCAGTTGTGTTTCGCACAGTCCTCCCGCACCTTGTTTGATGACGTTCACCTGTCTCATCAATGACCCGTGGTGCTCCCCAGTTTTGGTTTTGGTTATGCACAATGTCAGCAACAAGTGATATGTGTGCAAACGGAGTATTGCATATATACCTTATATACCCGCAAAGTCACTGTTCTACATGTGCTTTTTTTTAGGCACAATTTGTGCGCACCTTAAAATTGTTTAAGTTGCCATACTAATGTCGCTCATCTGTGTTTTTTATATGTTGTGCTTTTGTTTAATAAATCACGAAGATGTTGCGTTGTGCACCTAAACGTATATGTGCTGCCTCATGTTACTTTGTGAATAAATTCCTTTGTGTTCCCAAAAGCCTCTGAGTGCCATCACTTCTACAATTGTTCACTTTTCAAGCCTAGTACATGCTGGACCAGGCCAGGATATCAGGGTAACTTGCGTGCATCTGAGTACCAAACTACCTGTAAGTGTGTGTATGTATGTATATATATATATATATATATATATATATACACACACACAACGAAGTCTGGTGCCACTCAAGGGTCTGCACAGTTAGTCCGACAGACAGTAGATCTTGTAGATCAACGTTTCCATTTCATGTCTAAATCGGCCTCAGTTTCACATCCTGATGACGATTTAGTCATTAAATCAAAACGTTGATTTACAAGATCCACTGTCTGTTGTACTAACTGCAGAGACCCTTGAGTGGCAGCCGAGTTCGTAGTGTATTTGTGAGGTATCTTACCTGGGTGAGCACCTGGCCGGTACGGACTTTAGTGGGAGTAACGGTGGTTGTACATTGTGTGTGTGTGTGTGTATGTGTGTGTCAGTGCTGTAACTAGGCATTTTAGCGCTGTGTGCAAGAAACGATAGTGGCACCCCCCCCCCCAATGTAAGATAGGGGCAGTGCGCGCCGTAGGGGGTGCACATTTTTTTATAGGGGCGTGGCTTAATGGGGAAGAGGCCTGTCCACAAAATAATAGCAAATCATACTACGGTGCACAGTAGTCTACATTATTCCAATTACGCTGCACAGTAGCGCCCCTTTTATACATTACAATAGACAGCGTCCCCCTTTTTACACATTACAGCAGCCAGTCCCCCTTTTTACACATTGCGGCAGCCACTCCCCCTTTTTACACATTGCGGCATCCAGGCCCACTTTTTACACATTGCGGCAGCCAGTCCCCATTTTTACACATTGCGGCAGACGGGACCCCATTTTACACATTGCGGCAGACGGGACCCCTTTTTACACATTGCGGAAGACGGTGTCCGAGAGAGAGAGAGAGAGAGAGAGAGAGAATATACTTACCTTCTCCCCGCTGACAGGCTCCTCGTGCAGCTTCCTCTCGGTGTAGGCTGTGTGAGATGAGAAGGAGGAGGAAGGAGGGGGAGCAGGGAGCCGCAGCAGCGCTATTTGATTGGTAGTAAGCGCTGCTGCAGCATCCCCCTCTCCTCCTATATTGGTTGCCTGGCGCTGCTGTGGATGCTGGGGAACCGCATCCCAGCATCCTTAGCAGCGACGGGCAGCCAATACAGGAGGAGAGGGGGATGCTGCAGCGGCGCTTACTACCAATCAAATAGTGCTGCTGCGGCTCACTGCTCCCCCTCCTTCCTCCTCCTTCTCTCCGCTGCCCGGCGCTGGTCCTCTTCTCCCTACACAGCGGGGCGCACGGCGCAGACTTCGGCGGCATGTAATGAGTCAATTTGACTCATTACATGCCGCTGGCCATTGCGCCCTCAGGGCAACTGCGCTGTGTGCCAAGCCCCCTTGGCACACACGTAGTTACGACCCTGGTGTGTGTGTATATATATATATATATATATATATATATGTGGGATGCGGTCAAGATACCGCCGACGGAATCCCAACTGCCACAATCCCAACATATTCTCCCTCCGTGGGTGTCCACGACACCCATAGAGGGAGAATATAATAGTGTGCCGAGCGTAGCGAGGCACCGTGCCCGCAGTGTGGCGAGCGAAGCTAGCCCGCAAGGGGCTGCGTTCCGCTCGCCACCCCTGTCGGCATTGTGTTGTTGGGATTCCGGCGTCGGTAAGTCATCAGCGGCATTGTAATGAGTCACTACAAGCCGCCTGTGTGCGTGTGCTGCCGCCGGAGAGGAGCAGCTCCGGGGGCAAGGGAGGAGTAGGGGGACTCTGGAGCTGCAGCAGCGCAGTGTAATTGTTGGTGGCGCTGCTGCAGTTGTCCCTCTCCTTCTGCATTGTCTGGACGCCGCCGCTGTGAATGCTGGGATGCGCCTCCCTCATCCCAGCATTCACAGCGGCGGCGGCCAGCCAATGCGGAAGGAGAGGGACAGCTGCATGTGACGCTGCCACCAATTACATTGCGCTGCTATTTGTCTGTCTGTCTATCTATCTATCTATCTATCTATCTATCTATCTATCTATCTATCTATCTATCTATCTATCTATCTATCTATCTCTCCTGTTTACCTAATGTATGAAAGGTGGACTGGCTGCCGTAATGTGGAAAAAGTGAAATCCTGAGTGCCAGAATGTGTGAAAAGGGGGACTGGCTGCCGTAATGTGCTAAAACAGGGCTTGCCTTCCGTAATGTGTAAAAGGGGGGACTCTGGGGGTCATTACAAGTTGTTCGATCGCTAGGAAATTTTTGCAGCGCTGTGATCATGTTAAAACTTGGCCAAACTGTGCATGCATATGCACTGCAATGCGCAGGCGCGTCCTACGGGTACAAAGAGGATCGGTGCTGGCCGATAGATTTAACGAAGAATCCATTCGCACAGTCGATTGCAAGGTGATTGCCAGGAAGAGGGTGTTTATGGTTGGCAACTGTCCGTTTTCTGGGAGTGTTTGCAAAAACGCAGGCGTGTCCAAGCGTTTGCAGGGCGGGTGTCTGACGTCAATTCCACGACCAAAAAGACTAAAGTGATCGCAGTGGCTGAGTAAGTCCAGAGCTACTCAGAAACTGCAAAAACTGTTTTGTGGCCACTCAGCTGCAAAGGCGTTCCCACACTTGCCAAGTGAAAATACACTCCCCCATAGGCGGCGACTCTATGATCGCAGCGCACCCAAGTTGCTAGCGAGCGATCAAATCCAAATGACCCCCCTCTGTCTGCCGTAATGTGTAAAAAGGGGAATCTATCAGCCGTACTGTGTAAAAGGGGCTCTACCTGGTGTAGTGGCGCTACTCTGCGGTGTAATTTAAATAATGGAGACTACTGTGCACCGTAGTACGAATTGGGATTCTTTTGTGGCCACACACCTTCCCCATGAAGCCATGACCCTATATTTTTTGGAACGGCTGCGGCGCACACTGCCCTTATATTACATAAGCGTGGGGGCCGCTGATGCTGTTTTTTGCACACAGCGCTAAAATGTCTAGTTACGGCACTGGTGCACAGTTGCTTGACACAGAAAACTACAACAAAAAAGTATTCCCAGCTTGGCCCAATAGAAAGTTGATTAGAAAAATGTACGAAAAGAACACAAACACACACATATACATAGATATATAGACATATATATATATATATATATATATATATATATATAAATGACACAACGGTATTATAAATCGAAACAATAAATTAAATACTAACCAAACAGTTCTTTATCATTCTCAGCAAGCTCATTGAAATCAGCTTTCAAATCACAGCAAAGCTCGTGCCAAGCCTTTCTGGTGGCATTTCTGTCTTTATAAACTTCAAGAGTTTTATCCCACAAAACTGGTCTGATTTCTACCAAGGAAATCAGTCTCTCAGTGTCAATATCTAGCTCTGCCATTTTCTCCAAACTACGCCTGCAGTGAGTGCACTGATGTGGGCGGGTTGTAGTGTTTTTTATCAATAGACCATGTGATGTATGGGCGGGGAAACACATCGTTCCCGGCGAATAGCTGTTGTGTGTGTAAGCACTCATTGACAGTGCTTATACACTGAATCAGACGGACGGCAGGAGCACGGGCCGGCAGCCGGACTATTCAGTGGTGAGTCCCGGCTGTTACCCGGCAGCCGGGCCGGCACCGTGCCGTGTGTAAGGACACATTGCGCTGCATGTGTCTTTACATCACGGCAGCGGTTAAAAGCCGGCCGTGTGTTTGCCGGGCGGCGACAGCCGCCTCGTGTGTTTCAGCACTAAGGAGGCAGGGAGGGGGAGCTGCTCTTAATGAAGTCAGCCCCGCATGGACTCCTGAGCATCCCGGCGCCGCCGCAGCTGGAGCAGTATGAATGGTCCCGGCGCCGCTTCTCCCGGCCGCGTCTATGTGATTGGACCAGCGGATCCAGCACTGGATCCGCTGTCCAATCACAGGTGCCTCGCTAGCAGGGGCGTGCTTTCCCTGCCAGCGAGGCACTTGTATAAGTGCCGCATTCTAGACTTTTTGTAATGGGCTTTTCCAGCCCAGCGCATGGCCCCGCCCCCCCGCCTTGTCCCGTTATCACTAGCTACGGGAGGCACTAGCTGTCAGTGCCTCCCAAACGTATTAGATGGGCTAAAATGATTAAATTAATATAAAGAGGGTACAATACATATGACACAGAATATGTGTCTTATGTATCTTCTTTCTATTATTTTAATCATAATGACAGGGGAGGCACTGCCTCCCCTGCCTCCCCTGACTGCACGTCCCTGGTATATAGCAGTACGGTAGGCCACTGCTGTACCTACCTCTGTGTCGTCACTCGTCATCCATAAGTATACTATCCATCCATATACATTGTATACCTGTGGTGTCTTTTTTTTTATACTATAAACGCAGTCTGCTGACAGTGTCCACCAGGTCCATTATACTGTATATAGCAGTACGGTAGGCCACTGCTGTACCTACCTCTGTGTCGTCACTCGTCGTCCATAAGTATACTATCCATCCATCTACATTGTATACCTGTGGTGTCTTTTTTTTATACTATAAATGCAGTCTGCTGACAGTGTCCACCAGGTCCATTATACTGTATATAGCAGTACGGTAGGCCACTGCTGTACCTACCTCTGTGTCGTCACTCGTCGTCCATAAGTATACTATCCATCCATCTACATTGTATACCTGTGGTGTCTTTTTTTTATATACTATAAACGCAGTCTGCTGACAGTGTCCACCAGGTCCATTATACTGTATATAGCAGTATGGTAGGCCACTGCTGTACCTACCTCTGTGTCGTCACTCGTCGTCCATAAGTATAATATCCATCCATCTACATTGTATACCTGTGGTGTCTTTTTTTCTTTATGCTATAAACGCAGTCTGCTGACAGTGTCCACCAGGTCCATTATACTGTATATAGCAGTACGGTAGGCCACTGCTGTACCTACCTCTGTGTCGTCACTCGTCGTCCATAAGTATACTATCCATCCATCTACATTGTATACCTGTGGTGTCTTTTTTTCTTTATACTATAAACGCAGTCTGCTGACAGTGTCCACCAGGTCCATTATACTGTATATAGCAATATGGTAGGCCACTGCTGTACCTACCTCTGTGTCGTCACTCGTCGTCCATAAGTATACTATCCATCCATCTACATTGTATACCTGTGGTGTCTTTTTTTTATACTATAAACGCAGTCTGCTGACAGTGTCCACCAGGTCCATTATACTGTATATAGCAGTACGGTAGGCCACTGCTGTACCTACCTCTGTGTCGTCACTCATCATCCATAAGTATACTATCCATCCATATACATTGTATACCTGTGGTGTCTTTTTTTTTATACTATAAACGCAGTCTGCTGACAGTGTCCACCAGGTCCATTATACTGTATATAGCAGTACGGTAGGCCACTGCTGTACCTACCTCTGTGTCGTCACTCGTCGTCCATAAGTATACTATCCATCCATCTACATTGTATACCTGTGGTGTCTTTTTTTTATACTATAAATGCAGTCTGCTGACAGTGTCCACCAGGTCCATTATACTGTATATAGCAGTACGGTAGGCCACTGCTGTACCTACCTCTGTGTCGTCACTTGTCGTCCATAAGTATACTATCCATCCATCTACATTGTATACCTGTGGTGTCTTTTTTTTAATACTATAAACGCAGTCTGCTGACAGTGTCCACCAGGTCCATTATACTGTATATAGCAGTACGGTAGGCCACTGCTGTACCTACCTCTGTGTCGTCACTCGTCGTCCATAAGTATACTATCCATCCATCTACATTGTATACCTGTGGTGTCTTTTTTTCTTTATGCTATAAACGCAGTCTGCTGACAGTGTCCACCAGGTCCATTATACTGTATATAGCAGTACGGTAGGCCACTGCTGTACCTACCTCTGTGTCGTCACTCGTCGTCCATAAGTATACTATCCATCCATCTACATTGTATACCTGTGGTGTCTTTTTTTCTTTATACTATAAACGCAGTCTGCTGACAGTGTCCACCAGGTCCATTATACTGTATATAGCAGTACGGTAGGCCACTGCTGTACCTACCTCTGTGTCGTCACTCGTCATCCATAAGTATACTATCCATCCATCTACATTGTGTACCTGTGGTGTCTTTTTTTTATACTATAAACGCAGTCTGCTGACAGTGTCCACCAGGTCCATTATACTGTATATAGCAGTACGGTAGGCCACTGCTGTACCTACCTCTGTGTCGTCACTCGTCGTCCATAAGTATACTATCCATCCATCTACATTGTACACCTGTGGTGTCTTTTTTTCTTTATACTATAAACGCAGTCTGCTGACAGTGTCCACCAGGTCCATTATACTGTATATAGCAGTACGGTAGGCCACTGCTGTACCTACCTCTGTGTCGTCACTTGTCGTCCATAAGTATACTATCCATCCATCTACATTGTATACCTGTGGTGTCTTTTTTTTATACTATAAACGCAGTCTGCTGACAGTGTCCACCAGGTCCATTATACTGTATATAGCAGTACGGTAGGCCACTGCTGTACCTACCTCTGTGTCATCACTCGTCGTCCATAAGTATACTATCCATCCATCTACATTGTATACCTGTGGTGTCTTTTTTTTATACTATAAATGCAGTCTGCTAACAGTGTCCACCAGGTCCATTATACTGTATATAGCAGTACGGTAGGCCACTGCTGTACCTACCTCTGTGTCGTCACTCATCGTCCATAAGTATACTATCCATCCATCTACATTGTATACCTGTGGTGTCTTTTTTTTTTATACTATAAACGCAGTCTGCTGACAGTGTCCACCAGGTCCATTATACTGTATATAGCAGTACGGTAGGCCACTGCTGTACCTACCTCTGTGTCGTCACTCGTCGTCCATAAGTATACTATCCATCCATCTACATTGTATACCTGTGGTGTCTTTTTTTTATACTATAAATGCAGTCTGCTGACAGTGTCCACCAGGTCCATTATACTGTATATAGCAGTACGGTAGGCCACTGCTGTACCTACCTCTGTGTCGTCACTCGTCGTCCATAAGTATACTATCCATCCATCTACATTGTATACCTGTGGTGTCTTTTTTTTTTATACTATAAACGCAGTCTGCTGACAGTGTCCACCAGGTCCATTATACTGTATATAGCAGTACGGTAGGCCACTGCTGTACCTACCTCTGTGTCGTCACTCGTCGTCCATAAGTATACTATCCATCCATCTACATTGTATACCTGTGGTGTCTTTTTTTCTTTATGCTATAAACGCAGTCTGCTGACAGTGTCCACCAGGTCCATTATACTGTATATAGCAGTACGGTAGGCCACTGCTGTACCTACCTCTGTGTTGTCACTCGTCGTCCATAAGTATACTATCCATCCATCTACATTGTATACCTGTGGTGTCTTTTTTTCTTTATACTATAAACGCAGTCTGCTGACAGTTTCCACCAGGTCCATTATACTGTATATAGCAGTATGGTAGGCCACTGCTGTACCTACCTCTGTGTCGTCACTCGTCGTCCATAAGTATACTATCCATCCATCTACATTGTATACCTGTGGTGTCTTTTTTTTATACTATAAGCGCAGTCTGCTGACAGTGTCCACCAGGTCCATTATACTGTATATAGCAGTACGGTAGGCCACTGCTGTACCTACCTCTGTGTCGTCACTCGTCATCCATAAGTATACTATCCATCCATATACATTGTATACCTGTGGTGTCTTTTTTTTATACTATAAACGCAGTCTGCTGACAGTGTCCACCAGGTCCATTATACTGTATATAGCAGTACGGTAGGCCACTGCTGTACCTACCTCTGTGTCATCACTCGTCGTCCATAAGTATACTATCCATCCATCTACATTGTATACCTGTGGTGTCTTTTTTTTATACTATAAATGCAGTCTGCTAACAGTGTCCACCAGGTCCATTATACTGTATATAGCAGTACGGTAGGCCACTGCTGTACCTACCTCTGTGTCGTCACTCATCGTCCATAAGTATACTATCCATCCATCTACATTGTATACCTGTGGTGTCTTTTTTTTTTATACTATAAACGCAGTCTGCTGACAGTGTCCACCAGGTCCATTATACTGTATATAGCAGTACGGTAGGCCACTGCTGTACCTACCTCTGTGTCGTCACTCGTCGTCCATAAGTATACTATCCATCCATCTACATTGTATACCTGTGGTGTCTTTTTTTTATACTATAAATGCAGTCTGCTGACAGTGTCCACCAGGTCCATTATACTGTATATAGCAGTACGGTAGGCCACTGCTGTACCTACCTCTGTGTCGTCACTCGTCGTCCATAAGTATACTATCCATCCATCTACATTGTATACCTGTGGTGTCTTTTTTTTTTATACTATAAACGCAGTCTGCTGACAGTGTCCACCAGGTCCATTATACTGTATATAGCAGTACGGTAGGCCACTGCTGTACCTACCTCTGTGTCGTCACTCGTCGTCCATAAGTATACTATCCATCCATCTACATTGTATACCTGTGGTGTCTTTTTTTCTTTATGCTATAAACGCAGTCTGCTGACAGTGTCCACCAGGTCCATTATACTGTATATAGCAGTACGGTAGGCCACTGCTGTACCTACCTCTGTGTTGTCACTCGTCGTCCATAAGTATACTATCCATCCATCTACATTGTATACCTGTGGTGTCTTTTTTTCTTTATACTATAAACGCAGTCTGCTGACAGTTTCCACCAGGTCCATTATACTGTATATAGCAGTATGGTAGGCCACTGCTGTACCTACCTCTGTGTCGTCACTCGTCGTCCATAAGTATACTATCCATCCATCTACATTGTATACCTGTGGTGTCTTTTTTTTATACTATAAGCGCAGTCTGCTGACAGTGTCCACCAGGTCCATTATACTGTATATAGCAGTACGGTAGGCCACTGCTGTACCTACCTCTGTGTCGTCACTCGTCATCCATAAGTATACTATCCATCCATATACATTGTATACCTGTGGTGTCTTTTTTTTATACTATAAACGCAGTCTGCTGACAGTGTCCACCAGGTCCATTATACTGTATATAGCAGTACGGTAGGCCACTGCTGTACCTACCTCTGTGTCGTCACTCGTCGTCCATAAGTATACTATCCATCCATCTACATTGTATACCTGTGGTGTCTTTTTTTCTTTATGCTATAAACGCAGTCTGCTGACAGTGTCCACCAGGTCCATTTTACTGTATATAGCAGTACGGTAGGCCACTGCTGTACCTACCTCTGTGTCGTCACTCGTCGTCCATAAGTATACTATCCATCCATCTACATTGTATACCTGTGGTGTCTTTTTTTCTTTATACTATAAACGCAGTCTGCTGACAGTGTCCACCAGGTCCATTATACTGTATATAGCAGTACGGTAGGCCACTGCTGTACCTACCTCTGTGTCGTCACTCGTCATCCATAAGTATACTATCCATCCATCTACATTGTATACCTGTGGTGTCTTTTTTTTATACTATAAACGCAGTCTGCTGACAGTGTCCACCAGGTCCATTATACTGTATATAGCAGTACGGTAGGCCACTGCTGTACCTACCTCTGTGTCGTCACTCGTCGTCCATAAGTATACTATCCATCCATCTACATTGTATACCTGTGGTGTCTTTTTTTTTATACTATAAACGCAGTCTGCTGACAGTGTCCACCAGGTCCATTATACTGTATATAGCAGTACGGTAGGCCACTGCTGTACCTACCTCTGTGTCGTCACTCGTCGTCCATAAGTATACTATCCATCCATCTACATTGTATACCTGTGGTGTCTTTTTTTCTTTGTACTATAAACGCAGTCTGCTGACAGTGTCCACCAGGTCCATTATACTGTATATAGCAGTACGGTAGGCCACTGCTGTACCTACCTCTGTGTCGTCACTTGTCGTCCATAAGTATACTATCCATCCATCTACATTGTATACCTGTGGTGTCTTTTTTTATATACTATAAACGCAGTCTGCTGACAGTGTCCACCAGGTCCATTATACTGTATATAGCAGTACGGTAGGCCACTGCTGTACCTACCTCTGTGTCATCACTCGTCGTCCATAAGTATACTATCCATCCATCTACATTGTATACCTGTGGTGTCTTTTTTTCTTTTATACTATAAACGCAGTCTGCTGACAGTGTCTACCAGGTCCATTATACTGTATATAGCAGTACGGTAGGCCACTGCTGTACCTACCTCTGTGTCGTCACTCGTCGTCCATAAGTATACTATCCATCCATCTACATTGTATACCTGTGGTCTTTTTTTTTATACTATAAACGCAGTCTGCTGACAGTGTCCACCAGGTCCATTATACTGTATATAGCAGTACGGTAGGCCACTGCTGTACCTAACTCTGTGTCGTCACTCGTTGTCCATAAGTATACTATCCATCCATCTACATTGTATACCTGTGGTATCGTTTTTTCTGTATACTATAAACGCAGTCTGCTGACAGTGTCCACCAGGTCCATTATACTGTATATAGCAGTACGGTAGGCCACTGCTGTACCTACCTCTGTGTCGTCACTCGTCGTCCATAAGTATACTATCCATCCATCTACATTGTATACCTGTGGTGTCTTTTTTTTTTATACTATAAACGCAGTCTGCTGACAGTGTCCACCAGGTCCATTATACTGTATATAGCAGTACGGTAGGCCACTGCTGTACCTACCTCTGTGTCGTCACTCGGCGTCCATAAGTATACTATCCATCCATCTACATTGTATACCTGTGGTGTCTTTTTTTTATACTATAAACGCAGTCTGCTGACAGTGTCCACCAGGTCCATTATACTGTATATAGCAGTACGGTAGGCCACTGCTGTACCTACCTCTGTGTCGTCACTCATCGTCCATAAGTATACTATCCATCCATCTACATTGTATACCTGTGGTGTCTTTTTTTTATACTATAAATGCAGTCTGCTGACAGTGTCCACCAGGTCCATTATACTGTATATAGCAGTACGGTAGGCCACTGCTGTACCTACCTCTGTGTCGTCACTCGTCATCCATAAGTATACTATTCATCCATCTACATTGTATACCTGTGGTGTCTTTTTTTTTATACTATAAACGCAGTCTGCTGACAGTGTCCACCAGGTCCATTATACTGTATATAGCAGTACGGTAGGCCACTGCTGTACCTACCTCTGTGTCGTCACTCGTCGTCCATAAGTATACTATCCATCCATCTACATTGTATACCTGTGGTGTCTTTTTTTCTTTATACTATAAACGCAGTCTGCTGACAGTGTCCACCAGGTCCATTATACTGTATATAGCAGTACGGTAGGCCACTGCTGTACCTACCTCTGTGTCGTCACTTGTCGTCCATAAGTATACTATCCATCCATCTACATTGTATACCTGTGGTGTCTTTTTTTTATACTATAAACGCAGTCTGCTGACAGTGTCCACCAGGTCCATTATACTGTATATAGCAGTACGGTAGGCCACTGCTGTACCTACCTCTGTGTCGTCACTCGTCGTCCATAAGTATACTATCCATCCATCTACATTGTATACCTGTGGTGTCTTTTTTTCTTTTATACTATAAACGCAGTCTGCTGACAGTGTCCACCAGGTCCATTATACTGTATATAGCAGTACGGTAGGCCACTGCTGTACCTACCTCTGTGTCATCACTCGTCGTCCATAAGTATACTATCCATCCATCTACATTGAATACCTGTGGTGTCTTTTTTTTTATACTATAAACGCAGTCTGCAGACAGTGTCCACCAGGTCCATTATACTGTATATAGCAGTACAGTAGGCCACTGCTGTACCTACCTCTGTGTCGTCACTCGTCGTCCATAAGTATACTATCCATCCATCTACATTGTATACCTGTGGTGTCTTTTTTTCTTTGTACTATAAACGCAGTCTGCTGACAGTGTCCACCAGGTCCATTATACTGTATATAGCAGTACGGTAGGCCACTGCTGTACCTACCTCTGTGTCGTCACTTGTCGTCCATAAGTATACTATCCATCCATCTACATTGTATACCTGTGGTGTCTTTTTTTATATACTATAAACGCAGTCTGCTGACAGTGTCCACCAGGTCCATTATACTGTATATAGCAGTACGGTAGGCCACTGCTGTACCTACCTCTGTGTCATCACTCGTCGTCCATAAGTATACTATCCATCCATCTACATTGTATACCTGTGGTGTCTTTTTTTCTTTTATACTATAAACGCAGTCTGCTGACAGTGTCTACCAGGTCCATTATACTGTATATAGCAGTACGGTAGGCCACTGCTGTACCTACCTCTGTGTCGTCACTCGTCGTCCATAAGTATACTATCCATCCATCTACATTGTATACCTGTGGTCTTTTTTTTTATACTATAAACGCAGTCTGCTGACAGTGTCCACCAGGTCCATTATACTGTATATAGCAGTACGGTAGGCCACTGCTGTACCTAACTCTGTGTCGTCACTCGTTGTCCATAAGTATACTATCCATCCATCTACATTGTATACCTGTGGTGTCGTTTTTTCTGTATACTATAAACGCAGTCTGCTGACAGTGTCCACCAGGTCCATTATACTGTATATAGCAGTACGGTAGGCCACTGCTGTACCTACCTCTGTGTCGTCACTCGTCGTCCATAAGTATACTATCCATCCATCTACATTGTATACCTGTGGTGTCTTTTTTTTTTATACTATAAACGCAGTCTGCTGACAGTGTCCACCAGGTCCATTATACTGTATATAGCAGTACGGTAGGCCACTGCTGTACCTACCTCTGTGTCGTCACTCGGCGTCCATAAGTATACTATCCATCCATCTACATTGTATACCTGTGGTGTCTTTTTTTTATACTATAAACGCAGTCTGCTGACAGTGTCCACCAGGTCCATTATACTGTATATAGCAGTACGGTAGGCCACTGCTGTACCTACCTCTGTGTCGTCACTCATCGTCCATAAGTATACTATCCATCCATCTACATTGTATACCTGTGGTGTCTTTTTTTTATACTATAAATGCAGTCTGCTGACAGTGTCCACCAGGTCCATTATACTGTATATAGCAGTACGGTAGGCCACTGCTGTACCTACCTCTGTGTCGTCACTCGTCATCCATAAGTATACTATTCATCCATCTACATTGTATACCTGTGGTGTCTTTTTTTTTATACTATAAACGCAGTCTGCTGACAGTGTCCACCAGGTCCATTATACTCTATATAGCAGTACGGTAGGCCACTGCTGTACCTACCTCTGTGTCGTCACTCGTCGTCCATAAGTATACTATCCATCCATCTACATTGTATACCTGTGGTGTCTTTTTTTCTTTATACTATAAACGCAGTCTGCTGACAGTGTCCACCAGGTCCATTATACTGTATATAGCAGTACGGTAGGCCACTGCTGTACCTACCTCTGTGTCGTCACTTGTCGTCCATAAGTATACTATCCATCCATCTACATTGTATACCTGTGGTGTCTTTTTTTTATACTATAAACGCAGTCTGCTGACAGTGTCCACCAGGTCCATTATACTGTATATAGCAGTACGGTAGGCCACTGCTGTACCTACCTCTGTGTCGTCACTCGTCGTCCATAAGTATACTATCCATCCATCTACATTGTATACCTGTGGTGTCTTTTTTTCTTTTATACTATAAACGCAGTCTACTGACAGTGTCCACCAGGTCCATTATACTGTATATAGCAGTACGGTAGGCCACTGCTGTACCTACCTCTGTGTCATCACTCGTCGTCCATAAGTATACTATCCATCCATCTACATTGTATACCTGTGGTGTCTTTTTTTTATACTATAAACGCAGTCTGCAGACAGTGTCCACCAGGTCCATTATACTGTATATAGCAGTACAGTAGGCCACTGCTGTACCTACCTCTGTGTCGTCACTCGTCGTCCTTAAGTATACTATCCATCCATCTACATTGTATACCTGTGGTGTCTTTTTTTCTGTATACTATAAACGCAGTCTGCTGACAGTATCCACCAGGTCCATTATACTGTATATAGCAGTACGGTAGGCCACTGCTGTACCTACCTCTGTGTCATCACTCGTCGTCCATAAGTATACTATCCATCCATCTACATCAGTGGTGGCCAACCTGTGGCTCTTGAGCCGCATGTGGCTCTTTCTTTATTCAAATGTGGCTCCCAACACTCTAAATCATGTGACCACAACAGATACAGAAACCGCTGCACTCCAGCCAGACACGCAGCAGCACTACAGGAACTGAAAACTGAAGGAGCCAGATACTAGAGGTGAGACACCCACAAGCAAACAGAGGACACATTAGGGACTGCTGCAATGGCATGAGTTGATGGGGGGGCTGTAGTGAATCATGAGGGTTGGCTGGAGTGACACATGGGAGACCGGGCTGGAGTGACACAGCAGGGTCTTGGCAGTAGTGACACATGGGAGAGATGGCTGGAGTGACATAGGAGGGTGCTAGCAGGAGTGACACATGGAAGAGCTGGCTGGAGTGACACATGGGGGAGCTGGCTGGAGTGACACAGCAGGATCTTGGCAGTAGTGACACATGGTAGACCTGGCTGGAGTGACGCAGCAGGGTCTTGGCAGTAGTGACACATGGGAGAGCTGGCTGAAGTGGCACATGGGGGAGCTGAAGTTTATTATGTGAAAGTGGCTTTTTCAAGGGATTTGGCTTTGAAAAAATTATTTGTTGTCGTTGTGGCTTTTTCAATGAATTTTATACTAGGGGTGTGGTCTATCAGGCACAATGTCGGCTCTTTGACATACCTAACAACAGGTTTTTTGGCTCTTTGTCACTGACTGGTTGGCCACCCCTGATCTACATTGTATACCTGTGGTGTCTTTTTTTTTTATACTATAAACGCAGTCTGCTGACAGTGTCCACCAGGTCCATTATACTGTATATAGCAGTACGGTAGGCCACTGCTGTACCTACCTCTGTGTCGTCACTCATCGTCCATAAGTATACTATCCATCCATCTACATTGTATACCTGTGGTGTCTTTTTTTTATACTATAAACGCAGTCTGCTGACAGTGTCCACCAGGTCCATTATACTGTATATAGCAGTACGGTAGGCTACTGCTGTACCTACCTCTGTGTCGTCACTCGTCGTCCATAAGTATACTATCCATCCATCTACATTGTATACCTGTGGTGTCTTTTTTTTTATACTATAAACGCAGTCTGCTGACAGTGTCCACCAGGTCCATTATACTGTATATAGCAGTACGGAAGGCCACTGCTGTACCAACCTCTGTGTCGTCACTCATCGTCCATAAGTATACTATCCATCCATCTACATTGTATACCTGTGGTGTCTTTTTTTTTATACTATAAATGCAGTCTGCTGACAGTGTCCACCAGGTCCATTATACTGTATATAGCAGTACGGTAGGCCACCGCTGTACCTACCTCTGTGTCATCACTCGTCGTCCATAAGTATACTATCCATCCATCTACATTGTATACCTGTGGTGTCTTTTTTTTTTATACTATAAACGCAGTCTGCTGACAGTGTCCACCAGGTCCATTATACTGTATATAGCAGTACGGTAGGCCACTGCTGTACCTACCTCTGTGTCGTCACTCGTCGTCCATAAGTATACTATCCATCCATCTACATTGTATACCTGTGGTGTCTTTTTTTTTTATACTATAAACGCAGTCTGCTGACAGTGTCCACCAGGTCCATTATACTGTATATAGCAGTACGGTAGGCCACTGCTGTACCTACCTCTGTGTCGTCACTCGTCGTCCATAAGTATACTATCCATCCATCTACATTGTATACCTGTGGTGTCTTTTTTTTTATACTATAAACGCAGTCTGCTGACAGTGTCCACCAGGTCCATTATACTGTATATAGCAGTACGGTAGGCCACTGCTGTACCTACCTCTGTGTCGTCACTTGTCGTCCATAAGTATACTATCCATCCATCTACATTGTATACCTGTGGTGTCTTTTTTTTTAATACTATAAACGCAGTCTGCTGACAGTGTCCACCAGGTCCATTATACTGTATATAGCAGTACGGTAGGCCACTGCTGTACCTACCTCTGTGTCGTCACTCGTCGTCCATAAGTATACTATCCATCCATCTACATTGTATACCTGTGGTATCTTTTTTTTATACTATAAACGCAGTCTGCTGACAGTGTCCACCAGGTCCATTATACTGTATATAGCAGTACGGTAGGCCACAGCTGTACCTACCTCTGTGTCGTCACTTGTCGTCCATAAGTATACTATCCATCCATCTACATTGTATACCTGTGGTGTCTTTTTTATACTATAAACGCAGTCTGCTGACAGTGTCCACCAGGTCCATTATACTGTATATAGCAGTACGGTAGGCCACTGCTGTACCTACCTCTGTGTCATCACTCGTCGTCCATAAGTATACTATCCATCCATCTACATTGTATACCTGTGGTGTCTTTTTTTCTTTTATACTATAAACGCAGTCTGCTGACAGTGTCCACCAGGTCCATTATACTGTATATAGCAGTACGGTAGGCCACTGCTGTACCTACCTCTGTGTCATCACTTGTCGTCCATAAGTATACTATCCATCCATCTACATTGTATACCTGTGGTGTCTTTTTTTTTTATACTATAAACGCAGTCTGCAGACAGTGTCCACCAGGTCCATTATACTGTATATAGCAGTACGGTAGGCCACTGCGGTACCTACCTCTGTGTCGTCACTCGTCGTCCATAAGTATACTATCCATCCATCTACATTGTATACCTGTGGTGTCTTTTTTTCTGTATACTATAAACGCAGTCTGCTGACAGTATCCACCAGGTCCATTATACTGTATATAGCAGTACGGTAAGCCACTGCTGTACCTACCTCTGTGTCATCACTCGTCGTCCATAAGTATACTATCCATCCATCTACACATTGTATACCTGTGGTGTCTTTTTTTTTTATACTATAAACGCAGTCTGCTGACAGTGTCCACCAGGTCCATTATACTGTATATAGCAGTACGGTAGGCCACTGCTGTACCTACCTCTGTGTCGTCACTCATCGTCCGTAAGTATACTATCCATCCATCTACATTGTATACCTGTGGTGTCTTTTTTTTATACTATAAACGCAGTCTGCTGACAGTGTCCACCAGGTCCATTATACTGTATATAGCAGTTCGGTAGGCTACTGCTGTACCTACCTCTGTGTCGTCACTCGTCGTCCATAAGTATACTATCCATCCATCTACATTGTATACCTGTGGTGTCTTTTTTTTATACTATAAACGCAGTCTGCTGACAGTGTCCACCAGGTCCATTATACTGTATATAGCAGTACGGAAGGCCACTGCTGTACCTACCTCTGTGTCGTCACTCATCGTCCATAAGTATACTATCCATCCATCTACATTGTATACCTGTGGTGTCTTTTTTTTTATACTATAAATGCAGTCTGCTGACAGTGTCCACCAGGTCCATTATACTGTATATAGCAGTACGGTAGGCCACTGCTGTACCTACCTCTGTGTCATCACTCGTCGTCCATAAGTATACTATCCATCCATCTACATTGTATACCTGTGGTGTCTTTTTTTATTTATACTATAAACGCAGTCTGCTGACAGTGTCCACCAGGTCCATTATACTGTATATAGCAGTACGGTAGGCCACTGCTGTACCTACCTCTGTGTCGTCACTCATCGTCCATAAGTATACTATCCATCCATCTACATTGTATACCTGTGGTGTCTTTTTTTTATATACTATAAACGCAGTCTGCTGACAGTGTCCACCAGGTCCATTATACTGCATATAGCAGTACGGTAGGCCACTGCTGTACCTACCTCTGTGTCGTCACTCGTCGTCCATAAGTATACTATCCATCCATCTACATTGTATACCTGTGGTGTCTTTTTTTTATACTATAAACGCAGTCTGCTGACAGTGTCCACCAGGTCCATTATACTGTATATAGCAGTATGGTAGGCCACTGCTGTACCTACCTCTGTGTCGTCACTTGTCGTCCATAAGTATACTATCCATCCATCTACATTGTATACCTGTGGTGTCTTTTTTTTTAATACTATAAACGCAGTCTGCTGACAGTGTCCACCAGGTCCATTATACTGTATATAGCAGTACGGTAGGCCACTGCTGTACCTACCTCTGTGTCGTCACTCGTCATCCATAAGTATACTATCCATCCATCTACATTGTATACCTGTGGTATCTTTTTTTTATACTATAAACGCAGTCTGCTGACAGTGTCCACCAGGTCCATTATACTGTATATAGCAGTACGGTAGGCCACAGCTGTACCTACCTCTGTGTCGTCACTTGTCGTCCATAAGTATACTATCCATCCATCTACATTGTATACCTGTGGTGTCTTTTTTTATACTATAAACGCAGTCTGCTGACAGTGTCCACCAGGTCCATTATACTGTATATAGCAGTACGGTAGGCCACTGCTGTACCTACCTCTGTGTCATCACTCGTCGTCCATAAGTATACTATCCATCCATCTACATTGTATACCTGTGGTGTCTTTTTTTCTTTTATACTATAAACGCAGTCTGCTGACAGTGTCCACCAGGTCCATTATACTGTATATAGCAGTACGGTAGGCCACTGCTGTACCTACCTCTGTGTCGTCACTCGTCGTCCATAAGTATACTTTCCATCCATCTACATTGTATACCTGTGGTGTCTTTTTTTCTTTTATACTATAAACGCAGTCTGCTGACAGTGTCCACCAGGTCCATTATACTGTATATAGCAGTACGGTAGGCCACAGCTGTACCTACCTCTGTGTCGTCACTCATCGTCCATAAGTATACTATCCATCCATCTACATTGTATACCTGTGGTGTCTTTTTTTTTTATACTATAAACGCAGTCTGCTGACAGTGTCCACCAGGTCCATTATACTGTATATAGCAGTACGGTAGGCCACTGCTGTACCTACCTCTGTGTCGTCACTCGTCGTCCATAAGTATACTATCCATCCATCTACATTGTATACCTGTGGTGTCTTTTTTTTTATACTATAAACGCAGTCTGCTGACAGTGTCCACCAGGTCCATTATACTGTATATAGCAGTACGGTAGGCCACTGCTGTACCTACCTCTGTGTCGTCACTTGTCGTCCATAAGTATACTATCCATCCATCTACATTGTATACCTGTGGTGTCTTTTTTTTTAATACTATAAACGCAGTCTGCTGACAGTGTCCACCAGGTCCATTATACTGTATATAGCAGTACGGTAGGCCACTGCTGTACCTACCTCTGTGTCGTCACTCGTCGTCCATAAGTATACTATCCATCCATCTACATTGTATACCTGTGGTATCTTTTTTTTATACTATAAACGCAGTCTGCTGACAGTGTCCACCAGGTCCATTATACTGTATATAGCAGTACGGTAGGCCACAGCTGTACCTACCTCTGTGTCGTCACTTGTCGTCCATAAGTATACTATCCATCCATCTACATTGTATACCTGTGGTGTCTTTTTTTATACTATAAACGCAGTCTGCTGACAGTGTCCACCAGGTCCATTATACTGTATATAGCAGTACGGTAGGCCACTGCTGTACCTACCTCTGTGTCATCACTCGTCGTCCATAAGTATACTATCCATCCATCTACATTGTATACCTGTGGTGTCTTTTTTTCTTTTATACTATAAACGCAGTCTGCTGACCTGTGGTGTCTTTTTTTTTTATACTATAAACGCAGTCTGCTGACAGTGTCCACCAGGTCCATTATACTGTATATAGCAGTACGGTAGGCCACTGCTGTACCTACCTCTGTGTCGTCACTCATCGTCCATAAGTATACTATCCATCCATCTACATTGTATACCTGTGGTGTCTTTTTTTTATACTATAAACGCAGTCTGCTGACAGTGTCCACCAGGTCCATTATACTGTATACAGCAGTACTACAGCTACTGCTGTACCTACCTCTGTGTCGTCACTCGTCGTCCATAAGTATACTATCCATCCATCTACATTGTATACCTGTGGTGTCTTTTTTTTATACTATAAACGCAGTCTGCTGACAGTGTCCACCAGGTCCATTATACTGTATATAGCAGTACGGAAGGCCACTGCTGTACCTACCTCTGTGTCGTCACTCATCGTCCATAAGTATACTATCCATCCATCTACATTGTATACCTGTGGTGTCTTTTTTTTTATACTATAAATGCAGTCTGCTGACAGTGTCCACCAGGTCCATTATACTGTATATAGCAGTACGGTAGGCCACTGCTGTACCTACCTCTGTGTCATCACTCGTCGTCCATAAGTATACTATCCATCCATCTACATTGTATACCTGTGGTGTCTTTTTTTATTTATACTATAAACGCAGTCTGCTGACAGTGTCCACCAGGTCCATTATACTGTATATAGCAGTACGGTAGGCCACTGCTGTACCTACCTCTGTGTCGTCACTCGTCGTCCATAAGTATACTATCCATCCATCTACATTGTATACCTGTGGTGTCTTTTTTTTTTATACTATAAACGCAGTCTGCTGACAGTGTCCACCAGGTCCATTATACTGTATATAGCAGTACGGTCGGCCACTGCTGTACCTACCTCTGTGTCGTCACTCGTCGTCCATAAGTATACTATCCATCCATCTACATTGTATACCTGTGGTGTCTTTTTTTTATACTATAAACGCAGTCTGCTGACAGTGTCCACCAGGTCCATTATACTGTATATAGCAGTATGGTAGGCCACTGCTGTACCTACCTCTGTGTCGTCACTTGTCGTCCATAAGTATACTATCCATCCATCTACATTGTATACCTGTGGTGTCTTTTTTTTTAATACTATAAACGCAGTCTGCTGACAGTGTCCACCAGGTCCATTATACTGTATATAGCAGTACGGTAGGCCACTGCTGTACCTACCTCTGTGTCGTCACTCGTCGTCCATAAGTATACTATCCATCCATCTACATTGTATACCTGTGGTATCTTTTTTTTATACTATAAACGCAGTCTGCTGACAGTGTCCACCAGGTCCATTATACTGTATATAGCAGTACGGTAGGCCACTGCTGTACCTACCTCTGTGTCGTCACTTGTCGTCCATAAGTATACTATCCATCCATCTACATTGTATACCTGTGGTGTCTTTTTTTATACTATAAACGCAGTCTGCTGACAGTGTCCACCAGGTCCATTATACTGTATATAGCAGTACGGTAGGCCACTGCTGTACCTACCTCTGTGTCATCACTCGTCGTCCATAAGTATACTATCCATCCATCTACATTGTATACCTGTGGTGTCTTTTTTTCTTTTATACTATAAACGCAGTCTGCTGACAGTGTCCACCAGGTCCATTATACTGTATATAGCAGTACGGTAGGCCACTGCTGTACCTACCTCTGTGTCGTCACTCGTCGTCCATAAGTATACTATCCATCCATCTACATTGTATACCTGTGGTGTCTTTTTTTATACTATAAACGCAGTCTGCTGACAGTGTCCACCAGGTCCATTATACTGTATATAGCAGTACGGTAGGCCACTGCTGTACCTACCTCTGTGTCGTCACTCGTCGTCCATAAGTATACTTTCCATCCATCTACATTGTATACCTGTGGTGTCTTTTTTTCTTTTATACTATAAACGCAGTCTGCTGACAGTGTCCACCAGGTCCATTATACTGTATATAGCAGTACGGTAGGCCACTGCTGTACCTACCTCTGTGTCGTCACTCGTCGTCCATAAGTATACTATCCATCCATCTACATTGTATACCTGTGGTGTCTTTTTTTTTTATACTATAAACGCAGTCTGCTGACAGTGTCCACCAGGTCCATTATACTGTATATAGCAGTACGGTAGGCCACTGCTGTACCTACCTCTGTGTCGTCACTCGTCGTCCATAAGTATACTATCCATCCATCTACATTGTATACCTGTGGTGTCTTTTTTTTTTATACTATAAACGCAGTCTGCTGACAGTGTCCACCAGGTCCATTATACTGTATATAGCAGTACGGTAGGCCACTGCTGTACCTACCTCTGTGTCGTCACTCATCGTCCATAAGTATACTATCCATCCATCTACATTGTATACCTGTGGTGTCTTTTTTTATACTATAAACGCAGTCTGCTGACAGTGTCCACCAGGTCCATTATACTGTATATAGCAGTACGGTAGGCCACTGCTGTACCTACCTCTGTGTCGTCACTCGTCGTCCATAAGTATACTATCCATCCATCTACATTGTATACCTGTGGTGTCTTTTTTTCTTTTATACTATAAACGCAGTCTGCTGACCTGTGGTGTCTTTTTTTTTTATACTATAAACGCAGTCTGCTGACAGTGTCCACCAGGTCCATTATACTGTATATAGCAGTACGGTAGGCCACTGCTGTACCTACCTCTGTGTCGTCACTCATCGTCCATAAGTATACTATCCATCCATCTACATTGTATACCTGTGGTGTCTTTTTTTTATACTATAAACGCAGTCTGCTGACAGTGTCCACCAGGTCCATTATACTGTATACAGCAGTACTACAGCTACTGCTGTACCTACCTCTGTGTCGTCACTCGTCGTCCATAAGTATACTATCCATCCATCTACATTGTATACCTGTGGTGTCTTTTTTTTATACTATAAACGCAGTCTGCTGACAGTGTCCACCAGGTCCATTATACTGTATATAGCAGTACGGAAGGCCACTGCTGTACCTACCTCTGTGTCGTCACTCATCGTCCATAAGTATACTATCCATCCATCTACATTGTATACCTGTGGTGTCTTTTTTTTTATACTATAAATGCAGTCTGCTGACAGTGTCCACCAGGTCCATTATACTGTATATAGCAGTACGGTAGGCCACTGCTGTACCTACCTCTGTGTCATCACTCGTCGTCCATAAGTATACTATCCATCCATCTACATTGTATACCTGTGGTGTCTTTTTTTATTTATACTATAAACGCAGTCTGCTGACAGTGTCCACCAGGTCCATTATACTGTATATAGCAGTACGGTAGGCCACTGCTGTACCTACCTCTGTGTCGTCACTCGTCGTCCATAAGTATACTATCCATCCATCTACATTGTATACCTGTGGTGTCTTTTTTTTTTATACTATAAACGCAGTCTGCTGACAGTGTCCACCAGGTCCATTATACTGTATATAGCAGTACGGTAGGCCACTGCTGTACCTACCTCTGTGTCGTCACTCGTCGTCCATAAGTATACTATCCATCCATCTACATTGTATACCTGTGGTGTCTTTTTTTTTATACTATAAACGCAGTCTGCTGACAGTGTCCACCAGGTCCATTATACTGTATATAGCAGTATGGTAGGCCACTGCTGTACCTACCTCTGTGTCGTCACTTGTCGTCCATAAGTATACTATCCATCCATCTACATTGTATACCTGTGGTGTCTTTTTTTTTAATACTATAAACGCAGTCTGCTGACAGTGTCCACCAGGTCCATTATACTGTATATAGCAGTACGGTAGGCCACTGCTGTACCTACCTCTGTGTCGTCACTCGTCGTCCATAAGTATACTATCCATCCATCTACATTGTATACCTGTGGTATCTTTTTTTTATACTATAAACGCAGTCTGCTGACAGTGTCCACCAGGTCCATTATACTGTATATAGCAGTACGGTAGGCCACAGCTGTACCTACCTCTGTGTCGTCACTTGTCGTCCATAAGTATACTATCCATCCATCTACATTGTATACCTGTGGTGTCTTTTTTTATACTATAAACGCAGTCTGCTGACAGTGTCCACCAGGTCCATTATACTGTATATAGCAGTACGGTAGGCCACTGCTGTACCTACCTCTGTGTCATCACTCATCGTCCATAAGTATACTATCCATCCATCTACATTGTATACCTGTGGTGTCTTTTTTTCTTTTATACTATAAACGCAGTCTGCTGACAGTGTCCACCAGGTCCATTATACTGTATATAGCAGTACGGTAGGCCACTGCTGTACCTACCTCTGTGTCGTCACTCGTCGTCCATAAGTATACTATCCATCCATCTACATTGTATACCTGTGGTGTCTTTTTTTATACTATAAACGCAGTCTGCTGACAGTGTCCACCAGGTCCATTATACTGTATATAGCAGTACGGTAGGCCACTGCTGTACCTACCTCTGTGTCGTCACTCGTCGTCCATAAGTATACTTTCCATCCATCTACATTGTATACCTGTGGTGTCTTTTTTTCTTTTATACTATAAACGCAGTCTGCTGACAGTGTCCACCAGGTCCATTATACTGTATATAGCAGTACGGTAGGCCACTGCTGTACCTACCTCTGTGTCGTCACTCGTCGTCCATAAGTATACTATCCATCCATCTACATTGTATACCTGTGGTGTCTTTTTTTTTTATACTATAAACGCAGTCTGCTGACAGTGTCCACCAGGTCCATTATACTGTATATAGCAGTACGGTAGGCCACTGCTGTACCTACCTCTGTGTCGTCACTCGTCGTCCATAAGTATACTATCCATCCATCTACATTGTATACCTGTGGTGTCTTTTTTTTTTATACTATAAACGCAGTCTGCTGACAGTGTCCACCAGGTCCATTATACTGTATATAGCAGTACGGTAGGCCACTGCTGTACCTACCTCTGTGTCGTCACTCATCGTCCATAAGTATACTATCCATCCATCTACATTGTATACCTGTGGTGTCTTTTTTTATACTATAAACGCAGTCTGCTGACAGTGTCCACCAGGTCCATTATACTGTATATAGCAGTACGGTAGGCCACTGCTGTACCTACCTCTGTGTCGTCACTCGTCGTCCATAAGTATACTATCCATCCATCTACATTGTATACCTGTGGTGTCTTTTTTTTATACTATAAACGCAGTCTGCTGACAGTGTCCACCAGGTCCATTATACTGTATATATCATTACGGTAGGCCACTGCTGTACCTACCTCTGTGTCGTCACTCGTCGTCCATAAGTATACTATCCATCCATCTACATTGTATACCTGTGGTGTCTTTTTTTTTATACTATAAACGCAGTCTGCTGACAGTGTCCACCAGGTCCATTATACTGTATATAGCAGTACGGTAGGCCACTGCTGTACCTACCTCTGTGTCGTCACTCGTCGTCCATAAGTATACTATCCATCCATCTACATTGTATACCTGTGGTGTCTTTTTTTTATACTATAAACGCAGTCTGCTGACAGTGTCCACCAGGTCCATTATACTGTATATAGCAGTACGGTAGGCCACTGCTCTACCTACCTCTGTGTCGTCACTTGTCGTCCATAAATATACTATCCATCCATCTACATTGTATAGCTGTGATGTCTTTTTTTTTTACTATAAACGCAGTCTGCTGACAGTGTCCACCAGGTCCATTATACTGTATATAGCAGTACGGTAGGCCACTGCTGTACCTACCTCTGTGTCATCACTCGTCATCCATAAGTATACTATCCATCCATCTACATTCTATACCTGTGGTGTCTTTTTTTCTTTATATTATAAACGCAGTCTGCTGACAGTGTCCACCAGGTCCATTATACTGTATATAGCAGTACGGTAGGCCACTGCTGTACCTACCTCTGTGTCGTCACTCGTCGTCCATAAGTATACTATCCATCCATCTACATTGTATACCTGTGGTGTCTTTTTTTTATACTATAAACGCAGTCTGCTGACAGTGTCCACCAGGTCCATTATACTGTATATAGCAGTACGGTAGGCCACTGCTGTACCTACCTCTGTGTCATCACTCGTCGTCCATAAGTATACTATCCATCCATCTACATTGTATACCTGTGGTGTCTTTTTTTCTTTATACTATAAACGCAGTCTGCTGACAGTGTCCACCAGGTCCATTATACTGTATATAGCAGTACGGTAGGCCACTGCTGTACCTACCTCTGTGTCGTCACTCGTCATCCATAAGTATACTATCCATCCATCTACATTGTATACCTGTGGTGTCTTTTTTTCTTTATACTATAAACGCAGTCTGCTGACAGTGTCCACCAGGTCCATTATACTGTATATAGCAGTACGGTAGGACACTGCTGTACCTACCTCTGTGTCGTCACTCGTCGTCCATAAGTATACTATCCATCCATCTACATTGTATACCTGTGGTGTCTTTTTTTTTATACTATAAACGCAGTCTGCTGACAGTGTCCACAAGGTCCATTATACTATATATAGCAGTACGGTAGGCCACTGTTGTACCTACCTCTGTGTCATCACTCATCATCCATAAGTATACTATCCATCCATCTACATTCTATAATTGTGGTGTCTTTTTTTCTTTATACTATAAACACAGTCTGCTGACAGTGTCCACCAGGTCCATTATACTGTATATAGCAGTACGGTAGGCCACTGCTGTACCTACCTCTGTGTCGTCACTCGTCGTCCATAAGTATACTATCCATCCATCTACATTGTATACCTGTGGTGTCTTTTTTTCTTTATACTATAAACGCAGTCTGCTGACAGTGTCCACCAGGTCCATTATACTGTATATAGCAGTACGGTAGGCCACTGCTCTACCTACCTCTGTGTCGTCACTCGTCGTCCATAAGTATACTATCCATCCATCTACATTGTATACCTGTGGTGTCTTTTTTTCTTTATACTATAAACGCAGTCTGCTGACAGTGTCCACCAGGTCCATTATACTGTATATAGCAGTACGGTAGGCCACTGCTCTACCTACCTCTGTGTCGTCACTCGTCGTCCATAAGTATACTATCCATCCATCTTCATTGTATACCTGTGGTGTCTTTTTTTTTATACTATAAACGCAGTCTGCTGACAGTGTCCACCAGGTCCATTATACTGTATATAGCAGTACGGTAGGCCACTGCTGTACCTACCTCTGTGTCGTCACTTGTCGTCCATAAGTATACTATCCATCCATCTACATTGTATACCTGTGGTGTCTTTTTTTCTTTATACTATAAACGCAGTCTGCTGACAGTGTCCACCAGGTCCATTATACTGTATATAGCAGTACGGTAGGCCACTGCTGTACCTACCTCTGTGTCGTCACTCGTCGTCCATAAGTATACTATCCATCCATCTACATTGTATACCTGTGGTGTCTTTTTTTCTTTATACTATAAACGCAGTCTGCTGACAGTGTCCACCAGGTCCATTATACTGTATATAGCAGTACGGTAGGCCACTGCTGTACCTACCTCTGTGTCGTCACTCATCGTCCATAAGTATACTATCCATCCATCTACATTGTATACCTGTGGTGTCTTTTTTTTTTATACTATAAACGCAGTCTGCTGACAGTGTCCACCAGGTCCATTATACTGTATATAGCAGTACGGTAGGCCACTGCTGTACCTACCTCTGTGTCGTCACTCGTCGTCCATAAGTATACTATCCATCCATCTACATTGTATACCTGTGGTGTCTTTTTTTCTTTATACTATAAACGCAGTCTGCTGACAGTGTCCACCAGGTCCATTATACTGTATATAGCAGTGCGGTAGGCCACTGCTGTACCTACCTCTGTGTCGTCACTCGTCATCCATAAGTATACTATCCATCCATCTACATTGTATACCTGTGGTGTCTTTTTTTTTTATACTATAAACGCAGTCTGCTGACTGTGTCCACCAGGTCCATTATACTGTATATAGCAGTACGGTAGGCCACTGCTGTACCTACCTCTGTGTCGTCACTCGTCGTCCATAAGTATACTATCCATCCATCTACATTGTATACCTGTGGTGTCATTTTTTTATACTATAAACGCAGTCTGCTGACAGTGTCCACCAGGTCCATTATACTGTATATAGCAGTACGGTAGGCCACTGCTGTACCTACCTCTGTGTCGTCACTCGTCGTCCATAAGTATACTATCCATCCATCTACATTGTATACCTGTGGTGTCTTTTTTTCTTTATACTATAAACGCAGTCTGCTGACAGTGTCCACCAGGTCCATTATACTGTATATAGCAGTACGGTAGGCCACTGCTGTACCTACCTCTGTGTCGTCACTCGTCGTCCATAAGTATACTATCCATCCATCTACATTGTATACCTGTGGTGTCTTTTTTTTATACTATAAACGCAGTCTGCTGACAGTGTCCACCAGGTCCATTATACTGTATATAGCAGTACGGTAGGCCACTGCTGTACCTACCTCTGTGTCGTCACTCGTCGTCCATAAGTATACTATCCATCCATCTACATTGTATACCTGTGGTGTCTTTTTTTTTATACTATAAACGCAGTCTGCTGACAGTGTCCACCAGGTCCATTATACTGTATATAGCAGTACGGTAGGCCACTGCTCTACCTACCTCTGTGTCGTCACTCGTAGTCCATAAGTATACTATCCATCCATCTACATTGTATACCTGTGGTGTCTTTTTTTCTTTTATACTATAAACGCAGTCTGCTGACAGTGTCCACCAGGTCCATTATACTGTATATAGCAGTACGGTAGGCCACTGCTGTACCTACCTCTGTGTCATCACTCATCGTCCATAAGTATACTATCCATCCATCTACATTGTATACCTGTGGTGTCTTTTTTTTTTATACTATAAACGCAGTCTGCTGACAGTGTCCACCAGGTCCATTATACTGTATATAGCAGTACGGTAGGCCACTGCTGTACCTACCTCTGTGTCGTCACTCGTCGTCCATAAGTATACTATCCATCCATCTACATTGTATACCTGTGGTGTCTTTTTTTCTTTATACTATAAAAGCAGTCTGCTGACAGTGTCCACCAGGTCCATTATACTGTATATAGCAGTACGGTAGGCCACTGCTGTACCTACCTCTGTGTCGTCACTCGTCATCCATAAGTATACTATCCATCCATCTACATTGTATACCTGTGGTGTCTTTTTTTTTATACTATAAACGCAGTCTGCTGACAGTGTCCACAAGGTCCATTATACTGTATATAGCAGTACGGTAGGCCACTGCTGTACCTACCTCTGTGTCGTCACTCGTCGTCCATAAGTATACTATCCATCCATCTACATTGTATACCTGTGGTGTCTTTTTTTTAATACTATAAACGCAGTCTGCTGAAAGTGTCCACCAGGTCCATTATACTGTATATAGCAGTACGGTAGGCCACTGCTGTACCTACCTCTGTGTCGTCACTCGTCGTCCATAAGTATACTATCCATCCATCTACATTGTATACCTGTGGTGTCTTTTTTTTTATACTATAAACGCAGTCTGCTGACAGTGTCCACCAGGTCCATTATACTGTATATAGCAGTACGGTAGGCCACTGCTGTACCTACCTCTGTGTCGTCACTCGTCATCCATAAGTATACTATCCATCCATCTACATTGTATACCTGTGGTGCCTTTTAGTTGTGCGCATTAAAATATGGAGAACAAAAATGTGGAGCTTAAAAAAATAGGGAAAGATCAAGATCCACTTCCACCTCGTGCTGAAGCTGCTGCCACTAGTCATGGCCGAGACGATGAAATGTCATCAACGTCGTCTGCCAAGGCCGATGCCCAATGTCATAGTACAGAGCATGTAAAATCCAAAACACAAAAGATCAGTAAAATGACCCAAAAATCAAAATTAAAAGCGTCTGAGGAGAAGCGTAAACTTACCAATATGCCATTTACGACACGGAGTGGCAAGGAACGGCTGAGGCCCTGGCCTATGTTCATGGCTAGTGGTTCAGCTTCACATGAGGATGGAAGCACTCATCCTCTCGCTAGAAAAAAGAAAAGACTTAAGCTGGCAAAAGCACAGCAAAGAACTGTGCGTTCTTCGAAATCACAAATCCCCAAGGAGAGTCCAATTGTGTCGGTTGCGATGCCTGACCTTCCCAACACTGGACGGGAAGAGCTTGTGCCTTCCACCATTTGCACGCCCCCTGCACGTGCTGGAAGGAGCACCCGCAGTCCAGTTCCTGATAGTCAAATTGAAGATGTCAGTGTTGAAGTACACCAGGATGAGGATATGGGTGTTGCTGGCGCTGGGGAGGAAATTGACAAGGAGGATTCTGATGGTGAGGTGGTTTGTTTAAGTCAGGCACCCGGGGAGACACCTGTTGTCTGTGGGACGAATATGGCCATTGACATGCCTGGTCAAAATACAAAAAAAATCAGCTCTTCGGTGTGGAATTATTTCAACACAAATGCGGACAACAGGTGTCAAGCTGTGTGTTGCCTTTGTCAAGCTGTAATAAGTAGGGGTAAGGACGTTAACCACCTCGGAACATCCTCACTTATACGTCACCTGCAGCGCATTCATCATAAGTCAGTGACAAGTTCAAAAACTTTGGGCGACAGCGGAAGCAGTCCACTGACCACTAAATCCCTTCCTCTTGTAACCAAGCTCCCGCAAACCACACCACCGACTCCCTCAGTGTCAATTTCCTCCTTACCCAGGAAAGCCAATAGTCCTGCAGGCCATGTCACTGGCAAGTCTGACGAGTCCTCTCCTGCCTGGGATTCCTCCGATGCATCCTTGAGTGTAACACCTACTGCTGCTGGCGCTGCTGTTGTTGCTGCTGGGAGTCGATCGGCATCCCAGAGGGGAAGTCGGAAGACCACTTGCACTACTTCCAGTAAGCAATTGACTGTCCAACAGTCCTTTGCGAGGAAGATGAAATATCACAGCAGTCATCCTGCTGCAAAGCGGATAACTGAGGCCTTGGCAGCCTGGGCGGTGAGAAACGTGGTTCCGGTATCCATCGTTACTTCAGAGCATACTATAGACTTGATTGAGGTACTGTGTCCCCGGTACCAAATACCATCTAGGTTCAATTTCTCTAGGCAGGCGATACCGAAAATGTACACAGACCTCACCAGTGTCCTAAAAAATGCAGTTGTACCAAATGTCCACTTAACCACGGACATGTGGACAAGTGGAGCAGGGCAGACTCAGGACTATATGACTGTGACAGCCCACTGGGTAGATGTATTGCCTCCCGCTGCAAGAACAGCAGCGGCGGCACCAGTAGCAGCATCTCGCAAACGCCAACTCGTTCCTAGGCAGGCTACGCTTTGTATCACCGCTTTCCAGAATACGCACACAGCTGAAAACCTCTTACGGCAACTGAGGAAGATCATCACAGAATGGCTTACCCCAATTGGACTCTCCTGGGGATTTGTGACATCGGACAACGCCAGCAATATTGTGCGTGCATTACATCTGGGCAAATTCCAGCACGTCCCATGTTTTGCACATACCTTGAATTTGGTGGGGCAGAATTATTTTTAAAAACGACAGGGGCGTGCAAGAGATGCTGTCGGTGGCCCGAAGAATTGCGGGCCACTTTCGGCGTTCAGGCACCGCGTACAGAAGACTGGAGCACCACCAAACACACCTGAACCTGCCCTGCCATCATCTGAAGCAGGAGGTGGTAACGAGGTGGAATTCAACCCTCTATATGCTTCAGAGGATGGAGGAGCAGCAAAAGGCCATTCAAGCCTATACATCTGGCCACGATATAGGCAAAGGAGGTGGAATGCACCTGTCTCAAGCGCAGTGGAGAATGATTTCAACGTTGTGCAAGGTTCTGCAACCCTTTGAACTTGCCACACGTGAAGTCAGTTCAGACACTGCCAGCCTGAGTCAGGTCATTCCCCTCATCAGGCTTTTGCAGAAGAAGCTGGAGACATTGCAGGAGGAGCTAAAACAGAGCGATTCCGCTAGGCATGTGGGACTTGTGGATGGAGCCCTTCATTCGCTTAACCAGGATTCACGGGTGGTCAATCTGTTGAAATCAGAGCACTACATTTTGGTCACCGTGCTCGATCCTAGATTTAAAACCTACGTTGTATCTCTCTTTCCGGCAGACACAAGTCTGCAGGGGTTCAAAGACCTGCTGGTGAGAAAATTGTCAAGTCAAGCGGAACGTGACCCGTCAACAGCTCCTCCTTCACATTCTCCCGCAACTGGGGTGCGAGGAAAAGGCTAAGAATTCCGAGCCCACCCGCTGGCGGTGATGCAGGGCAGTCTGGAGCGAGTGCTGACATCTGGTCCGGACTGAAGGACCTGCCAACGATTACTGACATGTCGTCTACTGTCACTGCATATGATTCTCTCACCATTGAAAGAATGGTGGAGGATTATATGAGTGACCGCATCCAAGTAGGCACGTCAGACAGTCCGTACGTATACTGGCAGGAAAAAGAGGCAATTTGGAGGCCCTTGCAGAAACTGGCTTTATTCTACCTAAGTTTCCCTCCCTCCAGTGTGTACTCCGAAAGAGTGTTTAGTGCCGCCGCTCACTTTGTCAGCAATCGGCGTACGAGGTTACTTCCAGATAATGTGGAGAAGATGATGTTCATTAAAATGAATTATAATCAATTCCTCCGTGGAGACATTCACCAGCAGCAATTGCCTCCAGAAAGTGCACGGGGACCTGAGATGGTGGATTTCAGTGGGGATGAATTAATAATCTGTGAGGAGGGGGATGTACACAGTGAAAGGGGTGATGAATCGGACGATGATGATGAGGTGGACATCTTGCCTCTGTAGAGCCAGTTTGTGCAAGGAGAGATTGATTGCTTCTTTTTTGGTGGGGGCCCAAACCAACCAGTCATTTCAGTCACAGTCGTGTGGCAGACCCTGTCGCTGAAATGATGGGTTCGTTAAAGTGTGCATGTCCTGTTTATACAACATAAGGGTGGGTGGGAGGGCCCAAGGACAATTCCATCTTGCACCTCTTTTTTCTTTCATTTTTCTTTGCATCATGTGCTGTTTGGGGACAATTTTTTTGAAGTGCCATCCTGTCTGACACTGCAGTGCCACTCCTAGATGGGCCAGGTGTTTGTGTCGGCCACTTGGGTCGCTTATCTTAGTCACACAGCTACCTCATTGCGCCTCTTTTTTTCTTTGCGTCATGTGCTGTTTGGGGAGTATTTTTTTGAAGGGCCATCCTGCGTGACACTGCAGTGCCACTCCTAGATGAGCCAGGTGTTTGTGTCGGCCACTAGGGTCGCTTAGCTTAGTCACACAGCTACCTCATTGTGCCTCTTTTTTCTTTGCATCATGTGCTGTTTGGGGAGTATTTTTTTGAAGGGCCATCCTGCGTGACACTGCAGTGCCACTCCTAGATGGGCCAGGTGTTTGTGTCGGCCACTTGTGTCACTTAGCTTAGTCACACAGCGACCTTGGTGCGCCTCTTTTTTTCTTTGCATCATGTGCTGTTTGGGGAGTATTTTTTTCAAGTGCCATCCTGTCTGACACTGCAGTGCCACTCCTAGATGGGCCAGGTGTTTGTGTCGGCCATTTGTGTCGCTTAGCTTAGCCATCCAGCGACCTCGGGGCAAATTTTAGGACTAAAAATAATATTGTGAGGTGTGAGGTGTTCAAAATAGACTGGAAATGAGTGGAAATTATGGTTATTGAGGTTAATAATACTATGGGATCAAAATGACCCCCAAATTCTATGATTTAAGCTGTTTTTTAGGGTTTTTTTAAAAAAAAACACCCGAATCCAAAACACACCCGAATCCGACAAAAAAATTTCGGTGAGGTTTTGCCAAAACGCGTCCGAATCCAAAACACGGCCGCGGAACCGAACCCAAAACCAAAACACAAAACCCGAAAAATTTCCGGTGCACATCATTAGTATCTATATATATATTTCCCTGCCAAAATAAATACTTTCTTCCCAAAACACCAGCATGAATGCAAGAAAGATGGATGAGGGGGAAAGGAAGTGGGGGAACACGACTTTAGGAGACAGATGGTCACGTCCTCACCTCAGTAATGTCAGAGGGAATTTCCCACTGTTATGTGGGCCACTGTCTGATCCTGTGGAACTCCGTCCGCAGACAGCCACAGAACACTTCAAGTTCTGTGTGTGGGTTGGCGGGCCGTGGGCGGGAGGACAGGACAGCGCAGGATGGGCGGGCATGAGAGAGCGCGGTGTGGCATCAGCACGTCACACCACGGCCAGGAACACAGCACATGGCGGCCAGGAGCACAGCACAGGGCGGGCAGAATGGAGCGTGGTGTGAGGTCAGCACATCACATCGAGAGCCGGCCGGTGCTGGACGGGGCTGTGTCTCGGCAGCGCGACCGTCCATTACCCCCAGGAATTAAATTTTTACCCCATTTGGGGTCATTTACCCCTGTTCCCTGACCACTGTGCTACTCTATAGCTTCTTCCTTGAGCCAAAACCCTCCACCAATTTACATGGACTAAATAATATACCCTATGGTGCTAATCTACTCCAAAAAGATCACTGGGGCTCTTTGCGCATGATGTTTCATGCATTGCATATTTCATGTGATACATCCCACCACTTATCACATGCATAGCAGCATTTATTAATGCTGTATACATGTATAATTCTGAATATCTACGCAAAGGACATCTCTTCTGATAAGAACTGTCCTTTGCATTGCGAGTCCTTCCTGGTTATGACCCTGGAGTGCTGTTGCGCATGTAAAGCTGATGTCCAATAAACAGGCCCCCATCAAGGGTGGATGGTGGGTACTCCAGGCCTGGGCCTGGACTGAGATGGGGCCTGGGTGCTTGTAGTCAGGTTCAAGGACGCAGGTCAGCTGCCTGCCTGCGCATCGGCAGGCAGCCTCGGAGGGAGAGGCAGAGCCGTGGTCCATAGCCATATTCTCAATATCCGCAAGCTCTGATTGGCTCCAATTTGCTCATGGTCGGCTCTGTATTAAGAATATGGCTGAGGGTCACGGCACTGCGTCTGTCCCTCCATGGTGGCCCCTCCGATGCGCTCTGTTCATCCGTGACTGCCTGCACCCTGATCCTGACTACAACCATCGGGGCCCACTCAAATGGTAAAGTTTGGGGAATGCAGGGAAGGGGGCGGGAGCGGACAGTCTGTGTGGTGGGTGGTGGTTGTGGGGGGGAGGCCTGCCTTGTGAGGGTCAGTCCCGGGCCCCATCATTTCTGATGGCAGCCCTGCCAATGCATGTATGAACCACAGGGGACACTGGGAGGGATCAGATAGGTTATTTTTGTGTAAAGAAGCCCATAGGCTTCCATAGGCATTACCCTGCATAGATGTTGTTGCCTATCGGATTCTAGCTCAGGAAAGTTTAGCTTTCCAGACCTTGATACATATGGGGAATGTGGTCAAACCTGAAAAACTGCAGTTTTCTGAGTTTTTAAAAGGTCTCCTGTGTCATAACCTAGAAATCCCGACACCACAGAGGGCAGCTCTTATCAGTAGATCTGTCCTTTGCGGCTTTAAATGCAGATTTTCATAGCGCTATGCATACAGCAAGTGGTGGGATGTATTGCCTTTAGAATGAGTTGCTTGAAACATTCTGCCCTTATACAGAATATTAGAGTATATGTTTTTCGTAATTAACATAGAAATTGACGACAGATAATTGGCCCAACAAGTCTGCCACTTTTTTACCTTTTGGTAACCTCAACCCTATCTGATCTTTAGTTCTTTGTAAGGCTATTCTTATGTCTATATCAAGCATGTTTAAATTGCTCTATTGTCTTAGGGGGACAGTAACTAAGCGGAGAAGTGAGCCAGTGGAGAAGTTGCTCCATCAACCAATCAGCAGCTCTGTATCATTTTATAGTATGCAAATTATAGATGTTACTTCAGTGCTGATTGGTTGCCACGGGCAGCTTCTCCACTGGCTTACTTCTCCGCTCTTATCACTGCTTAGTAAATGTCCCCCTCAGTCTCTATCATTTCTGATGGGAAGCTATTCCACCTATCCACTAACCTTTCTCTAAAGTAATGTTTCCTTAAGTTTCCTTTGAACCTACATTCTTCCAGTTTGGTTTATAAACCATCATGCACCTGCTGGATCATGGCTTCACTTTAGACTGTGCATTATTTTTAATTTAAGAAACTAAAGGAAGTGGCCGTGGCGGAGAAGAGGCTGTGCTTATATAAGTTCATACCAGTGATTGCAGGGCAGAAAACAATGGGAGCAAATGGCAGCGCCAGGAGGGGTTACTGTGGAGATATCAAAGGAGCACTGAGAAGGCAAATACCATGGCGGCAGAGCTTAGTACATCCCGCCCTTAGTCTGTGTTCAGTTCCGCAAAAAGGTTAATGGGGTCTATTCATGAAGCAGTGAAAAGTGTGGAGAAGTGAGCCAGTGCAGAAGTTGACCATGGCAACCAATCAGCATTGAAGTAACATTTATAATTTGCATACTATACAATTGAATGGAGCAGCTGATTGGTTGCCATGGGCAACTTCTTCACTGGCTCACTTCACTATTTTCCCTGTTTCATAAATAGAACCCAATGGGGCAGATGTATTAACCTGGAGAAGTCATAAGGAAGTGATAAACCAGTGATATGTGCAAGGTGATAAAGGCACCAGCCAATCAGCTCCAATATGTAAATTAACAGTTAGGATGTGATTGGCTGCTGTCTTTATCATCTTGCACATATCACTGGTTTATCACTTCCTTATGCCTTCTCCAGGTTCATACATCTGCCCCAATATTTGCTGCAAGTTCCTCTTACCTATACAAAATCTACCCTAAAGGAAATGGTTACTTTTTAACGGTACGTGAGTAAATAACTGGTCACCATGCAATATGATAGATCATTGCTTGTAATTGGCATTTAAGCATGAATATTAAGGGATCGGTATGTAAAACAGGTGGCTGGGATAATATTAGATAGTAGTAATTACAGCATTAAACAAGCAATTAACTATGAAACATTTACCACTTGTTTTAACATCAAGTTCTATAATAATTTCCCTTCTATACCTCAGTTATGGCATGCATGCAAACTCTCATAAGTTATTAGTTCACTGAGAGTCCTTTAAAGTTTTTGCACATTTTGATAAATATTAAAGAGAGCTGTTCCTCAATAGTATCCCTTGGTGATACCGCAAAGCTTGTTGGAGTGGTGCTGCTTCTGGCTCCATATGAAACATAATTTGTCTCTGTAAAGCTGAAATGACTCTCTTGGGCTTCTCTAGCAGTGCAGTGGTCAATACTGAAAGTGTCACAGTGCTATCAAACGCCTCACAGTCCTTAACCTGCTAGGCTCTGGCACTACAGGAGTCAGTGATAAATGCAGCATGGAGGGGAGTTAACTGCTGATAGTCTGTCCTCAATGTGTGCTCCCGGGGGTGAGCAGTGACCAGTAACTAATGCACAATAAGGAAGGGTTTCTACTTTCTGTACACTGAGACCGCGTCCCTCTCTCTGGCACATGCAGCCTTTACTTCAGTGCTGTGTAACATGGGCCAGCTTTAATCCACCCACTGTTGTCACTCTCAAGCTGGAAGCCACCTCTGGAGCCGTTCACCTCTGTCTCTCTCAAGATGGGACCGCCTTTATTAGGAGGCAAATCTCTCCTCTGGTCAGGTAATATGGGACTCCCTATCAAACACTGCCACCAGCAGAGCCTAAGCCAGGAAGACATGCAGGACCGCTCTGCCATAACCGAGAAGCTCCTTCACTTGTGGGCACTGGGAGAACATGAAATGTGCGAGTCGGTAGCAGTGTTGCACCTTTCCCCTCTTGCTCCATTCTAACATGACCACCCACCTGCTTTTTAACAGTTCTCTTCATGGACTCACTGTACTTCCTGGAGCTGCCTGTCACACTCTGAATCCAGCACAAGGGTAAAGGTGCCCATACACTAGACCAGGGTTGGGGAACCTTTGGCCCTCCAGCTGTTGTTGAATTATACATACCAGCATGCCTTGCTACAGTTTTGCTATTTGCCCATGCTAAAACTGTTGCAGAGCATGCTGGGATGTGTAGTTCAACAACTGCTGGAGGGCCGAAGGGTCCTCATCCCAGCACCAGACGATATTATAAGCAATTTCGCCATTTCCAACAGATCGGAACTAGAAATCGTTCATAATAGTGCAGATCGTTCAGTGTCTGTGAATGATAACGATCACAATGCACTGTCTTGCTGGTCGTTGGTCAGAGCTCCTGATTTTCCCAGCTGCAGGGAAGATCTGAAGCTATCGTCAATGACAGCATGCTCCTGGATGTAGCCGCTCCTAGATCTTAAGATATATCATGTGTATTGTACTATATTGTTTGCTCAGGACTGCCAGGGAGTTACTGGGGGAGTTCAAGGGAAATCGTTAACGAGAAATCACCATTTACAGGTCATCTAGTCTATGGGCACCTTAAGAGTCCCTGATTACCATGTGCTGGTTTTACGGCTGCTGTCTAACTGTCACCAATGTGATAAAACAAACAGGGACACAACATATTTAAATAATATTACAATTCATGAATGAAAATATACAGGGATGGGTGGCTCACTTAGTGGGGTGCCACACATGTAGTGTTCAAGTTTTATTGCTGATACCTTTGGTGTGCTGGGGGTAAAACCTGATTATTATTATTTTTTGTCTAGAATAACCCCTCCCTTTCACACACCTGTAGTGTATTACAAAATGGATTGAGCAGCTACTTTTTTATATACATCAAGTCACATTATTAAGACCGCCTCCTACATTTGAGGTCAGCAGCGTGTAGCCCATGAAGTATGTCACGTGATATGCGCTGGCTTGGTGGATATATAAGGTGCACGATAGGCTTTCTGCACACATATCACTCATTGCCGTCATAGGTAAAAGGTCGATTTATCCAAGTTACAAAAAAAAAGGGATGATTATCGGCTTTCAGGCCACGGGCAGTATTTCTGAAGCAGCGCGGTCTGTTAACTGTTCGCGTGCTGCTGTGGTGAAGGTATATCGTGACTGGACAAATGGAACTACTGTGAATAACTGATGTGGAAACTATGGAGTGCCACATGCCATTGATGTGAGAGGAGGACGTGGGCCAGGAACGTGCGTGAGGGCCGACTGACACGCTGCAACGGAGCAGCTCATTGTCAAAATGAACCTGAGGGCTACCAGACGTGTGTCTAAAATGACAGTTCAGCCCATCTAGCTGCTGTCTGTGCTGCACATCGTGGTTACTCTGGTTATTAGCTGGTGGTCATAATAATGTGACTCAACCATGTATAACATGAATGGTTTCCAAGTTTTTATTGTACATGGCACAAATGTGAGTACTACAAACCATTAATTCCAATGAATGAAGTACTGCCCAGATCATCATAAAGCATGAATCACTTTTCAAAATAGCAAATTAATTTGTGATGCCCTGAGGAAAACTCATATGTCCATCTTAATTACTCGTCACTCACTATATGACATGCTTTGCTAACATGTCTTTACATACAACAATAGTCATACCTTTAACATGTTTAAGCAGTAAAAAAAAAAAATTACAAACTACAGAAGCTTCTAAGGGGCTGTTTAAATTAGCATTTTTAATTAAAATTCTGCCTCTTTTCTCTTGTGTTTTCCCAGAGCAATGAAAGATGGAGAAAAGGCTCAGACAGAGATATTAGTCTCTATGGCGAGCATGCTTTCTGCTTAGCAGGGCAGATGGCTGTGTAGGTACAGAGCAAACTATATAATGTTCTGCTTTTCTGCTTCCCTGTTTCAGATGGCTGTGTGCTCTACGTAACAATTACATGGAGGAGTGACAGGATGACTTAATACATACATATGCACCTAGCCCAAGATCTGGATGTGTGATAAAAAAACAAATAATGTCTTTTGGACAAACTTGTACTGCTTGCAAAGCAGTTACATACGTTGTCATGACTGTACACACCATTGTATTGGTGCTCCCCACACTACACCTTACTAGTGATTAGGAGTTTGATCATGGTCCACCCTTACATGACAATCCAGGATGTCTGCAGCACTGTAGAGAATAATACAGATATTGAACTGCAGATGAATCATAAAATTCTTATTCAGGTGATGGGGGACCAAATGTGAACACCTACACTTAAGGGAGGAAATTAGTATTAATGATCCTAGTGAAGAATCTGAAATAGCCACATTCCTAATGTGACAAACTAATTCCTGCTGATGTCATGAGTTATGTCTTCCAAATTTAGGTCACTGATATATATATAAGAGGCAGCCTTTGGAAAATCAAACAAAACCTGGAAAGAGAAATCCTTCACTGATATCTGTTTAGGTTCCAGTGGTCCAAAACCAAGCACAAGCCATGTCTGGAGTCAAGGGAGGTCGTGGACAGCGTCAGGAACATCAACATCATCACCATCATCATCATGAACACAGTGAACAGAAACAGGACCAACGTCTTCCAGTAGTTGACCTACCATGTCAAGGTACGAGATTCAGAATCGGTAGCACAGAATATCTCTGCATTTATTTATTTTAGTTATTATTTATTAACATATATTTATGTAACGCCAGATTAACCTACAACACATTGTGAATTGGGATAAAATAGGATAACAAAACAAGACAGGCTGTTGACAGACAAGCTTACAATCTATAGGCTATTATTGTAGGAGTTTGATAAATAAACCACAAATTGCACATTGGTCCACCCAAAAAGCAATGGGAAAAAAGCTATATTATCCAGTCACACAGCAATGTTAGTTTAGAGATCGGAATAATGATTGTTGAGTATACAAAGATAATATATGTATACTGTGACCTAAATGTACAGAGTGGTGGTAATTGGGTAGAACATTTTAGGGAGGATAGGAAGGTGGCTAGGAAGTTTGATAAGCTTGCCTATAGCAGAGAATTTTCAGGAAACACTTGACGGCTTGTTGTACAAGGTGGGGACAATCTACACAGTGATTGCTGCCAAGAGATGGGAGCAGGTAATAGGTGTGGATGAGGAGCGCAGACTCGTGCAGACAGAGCTGAGGAGTCCAGCTTGGAGATACCTGTATATTGAGACAAGTAAAAAATGTATTTTGATGCAGTTATGATAATGGCTTTGTATGTTAATTGAAGTATTGTGACTGATAATGGGATGCGGTCAAGATCCCGCCGGACGGAATCCCGGCGGTCGTAATACCGACACCGGAATCCCGACCGGCACAATCCCGACAAATTCTCCCTCTGTGGGTGTCCACGACACCCATAGAGGGAGAATAAATTAGTGTGGCGATCATAGCGAGGCACCGTGCCCACAGAGTGGCGAGCGCAGCGAGCCCACAAGGGACTGCATTGCGCTCGCCCCCCTGTCAGGATTGTGCCGGTCGGGATTCCGGTGTCGGGATTCCGACCGCCGGGATCCCGTGTAGCGGGATTTCGTACTGATCCTCTGATAATGCTTATATAGAAATGTAATCTGAATAAAATATGGAAAGGCTTAATCTAGTGTGACAGAAGTACATTGTTTTCATTAGGAAAGTAACACTGACATTAGGGATAAGACCATCTTAATGCTGACAATTATCAGTGACAATGCATTGTATAAACTAGTGAGATGCCAGTGCAAATAATGATGCTTTATATTCCGTTGTCTAGAAGATCAGAAACAGCGAGGCTGCATCGTAAAGCTTGCTTCAATTGCCTAATTGCCCAAGCAGTGGTGAATTTCCCATTAGGCACATGAAACACGTGTCTAAAGATGACAACATTGATAACTGACAAATAGACATTTACCTACTAGGCATTAATGTAACTAAATCTGAATAAAAAGTGGTGTCCTCCAAAGGAAATAGAAAAGATAGTATACTGTGCACATGCCTTTTCTGGTTTCCCTGCAAAAACCTGGGTACTTGTATAGTCATCTCTGTTAATAACTTTTTAAACCAATTGATAACTTTATCAGCTTATAAGACTGTTACCGTATCTACACGGAAGTTGATTCTGTAAGAAATTACCTGTATATAATCACAAAAATAACTATAAGCAGTAATGCAGAATTATTAATATTAGGAATTAACATTTTGAATCTTTTCTACAAATCCTAAATGTTGCTTTACCTCAGGCCGGCGTGTGTGAAACCAGATATGAGAGCCATGCAAAACCAAATTAGCAATTAGGTGCCAGGAACATGGAGGTCACTTTAAAATTCATTTAAATATTTATATCAGTATTTTATATATTATTACATATATGGGTGAGTTGCAGCTTGCTGATTACTGCGGAATATATTGAACCATGAAAATTCCAGCATTTAAGAACTGATTGATGTAGAGAAACATACTACTTGATCAATTTGTTTACATGATCATAGTTCTGAAGTTTCTTGCCTGATAAAACTTTCTATACTTCACAGACCAAGTAGTCACACCACAACCTGCTCCACAGTGTGTGACACCACAACCTGCTGCTCCTCAGATTGTGACACCACAACCTGCTGCTCCACAGTGTGTGACACCACAACCTGCTCTTCCTCAGATTCTGACACCACAAGCTGCTGCTCCACAGTGTGTAACACCACAACCTGCTCCTCCTCAGATTGTGACACCAGAACCTGCTGCTCCACAGTGTGTAACACCACAACCTGCTCCTCCTCAGATTGTGACCCCACAGTCTGCCGCTCCACAGTGTGTGACACCACAACCTGCTGCTCCTCAGATTGTGACACCACAACCTGCTGCTCCTCAATATGTTACACCACAACCTTTTGTTCCTCAGTCTTACCAGAGCTCCGTGAAGGGAGGACGCAAGAACTAGAGGCACCACCAGTGAAGAAGATTGGCCCTGCCACCATACTGTTACTTGAGCATGTTAAATTATTTGATTCCTATAATCATGTTACCAGTACAATTCAGCTTAAATTGAATGAATCAAAGCATTTTGTGTCTGTATTCTTTTATTCCATACATGCAGCATGAACAAATAGAGCATACGATAATATTAGAAAATTAACACTATGGGGTATATTTACTAAGCTCCCGATTTTGACCGATTTTGTGTTTTTTTTTCAAAGTGTCATCTCGGGAATTTACTAAACACAAAACTCGGCAGTGATGAGGGCATTCATATTTTTTTTGAGGGCAAAGAAAAAGAATACGAATGAATACACCATCGGTCAAACACACCTGTTTGGGTATACACCTCGGTAATTTACTAACAATTCGTATTCACAATCCCTGCCGGCAATAGCCAAACACTGCCGGTAAATGTTACAAATCCAGCCACCCAAGGGCCAGGGGTGAAGCCCGAGGCTGTCCCCCCCCCCCATCCGTGGGCGGTGGATGGGAGGCTGATAGCCATAGTGTAAAAATAAAGAATATTGATTATGTAGAAAAAGTCCCAGCAAGCCTCCCCTGCAAGCTGGTACTTGGAGAACCACAAGTACCAGCATGCAGGAGAATAACGGGCCCACTGGTATCTGTAGTTCTACTACAAAAAATTCCCCCCAAAAAACACAAGACACACACCGTGATAATACAACTTTAATTTACATACATGCACACTTACACACATACATACTTACCTATGTTGACATGGAGCCCTTCGGTCCTCTTCTCCAGTAGAATCCACGGGGTACCTGTAAATAAAAAATATACTTACAAACAATCATGTGTAGATCGGTCCTCTTCTTTAAGTTTGTAATCTAGGGACTTGTTAAATTAAAAAAACGAACAACCCGAACCACGAACTGAAAGGGTTTCCATGTTTGCACATGGAATCCCTTTCCCCGACTTGCGGGATCCCCCGTGACTCCTGTCAGTGAAGGTCCTGCCAGCCAATCAGGGAGCACCACATCATGGCGCTCTCCTGATTGGCTGTGCGCTCCTGCACTGTTAATCAGAGGAGCGCACTGCTTACAATGTAGCGTAGCGGCGCCCCATTGTAACCAATGATGGGAACTTTGCGGTCTGTGGTTAACCGCAAAGTTAATTGGGGTCACTCTTGTGGTTGACTCCAATTAATTTTGCGGTTGGGCCTTGGGTGGCTGGAGGGGGGGATCCCTTGATTTAAGTGGTACCCACTCCTCCAGGGTACCCCGGCCAGGGGTGACTAGCTGGGGGGGGTAATGCCACGGCCGCAGGGACCAGTATAAAAGTGTCCCCCGGCTGTGGCATTATCTCTCTGGCTAGTGGAGCCCGGTGCTGGTTTAAAAAATACGGGGGACGTATTTTTTGAACCAGGACCGGACACAGAGCCCGGTGCTGGTTGATGAAATATGGAGGGACCCCAGTCATTATTTCCCTGTATTTTTTCTACCAGGACCGGCTCAAAGAGCCCGAGGCTGGTTAGACATAGGAGGGGGGACCCCACGCAATTTTTTTTAAAGATTTTTAACACTTTACAGACTTCATATAATGTACACAATAAAGCCCTGCACGGATCTCAATGATCTGGCCGGGATTCATTGTGTTAAGTACGGCAGTGTTTTACTAATCACTCCTGTAAAACACTGCCCGACAATACAAATCCCTTCGACATCGGAAAATACAAATGAAGACAACTCGGCAGCTTAGAAAATTACATGCACTTTATTCAAAAAGTTGCAAATTTATACAAATGATGTCATTCGTGTTTAATCTTCCACCAAATCCCTACAAATACGAATCTTAGTAAATATGCCCCTATGTATCCTCCAGTTAAGCATAATGTAAATTACATCTAGCCGATATAAAAAATGTGCTTTATAAAGCTAGTTTCCATTCATATCTTTGATACTATATCATCGTAGCATTTCAAATATGAATGGAGGAATACTTACAGCTGAGTCCTAATGCACGTAATGTCTATACACTATACGATGCGAGACACCCTGCTGAATTGAGATGCTCCAAAAGGTGGAGCGTACCATCTCTTCCTATAAGTTTTGGGTCTTATTTTGCATTGCAGATGCAGCAAAGCACCACTCACAGTGTACTAGAAATGCTTATGAAATAAATAAAAATTATCTAAATATAAAATATAACTTTTATAAATAAATGCCCTAAAAAAAACCACACACAAAAAAGGCAATAAACAAAATATAAAAATTAAAATGGTTGATGTCAATAATTCAGTAGCTCAAACAAACACTCAACATGAACTGAAAGTCGGGCAATGGAACTGGAATTCCAGAATCCGGTTCCGGTGGTGGCTTTCTGTTGCTGTTCAGGAGCGAGGGACACCAGTGGCTGACTCCTATCCCCCACAATCTACATGCAAAGCAGGCACTTCAACTGAGACATCACTACTCCTGCTTGTAGCAGGTATTTGTTCTGTATCCTGGCCATTAGGAGATACACTCTACAATGCCAAAGGCAACAGAAGATCTCTAACAGCCATAAGGATAGGAGATGCACGCTTTGTTGTTTTCCTGTCAGTGGTGGGCACTGTCACTCTCATCTATCATCTGAGGCAATTGCACAGATGATAGACAGCAGAAGTGGCAGGACCTGATACAGCTGACACTTATTCTTCCCACTTTCTTTTTGCACTAAACATACTGTACACATGCATAATGTACACCTGTATTTTTTTATTAGAATTTATGATACACTAGCTGTTCTACCCGTTCTTCACACAGGAGTTTCTGATTTACACAGATATAAATATAAATGATTGTTAAAAAGTTTCATAAATCTTTAGAGATGTAAATTTGAGACATTTTAATGTAAGTAAATATTAATCCATGGTTCTTAGAGTTACCCGAGGAGCACCCGTAGCCGATATGGTAAAAAGTGACAGGACCATTTTTGTAGTTTATTAAATTCTATACACTGGAGGTGTAATCCAAATCTTCATCTGATTGTCTGTTAGGCATTATAGTTCACGCAATGCAAGCCATGCATCGGTAATGATGTCATTATGTCAACACCCTTTTCATCCCATTAGGGAAGGTTTATTAAAATTCTAATTACGTAGTTTTAGTATTTCCCACCTGCAGAATACCTATGTTACATTTGACCTTCCTAACATATCGGGAAGTAAGAGGATTAGTGATGAGTCAGTCAGTCAGTCAGTGAGGGATTTTGGATAGATAGATAGATAGATAGATAGATAGATAGATAGATAGATAGATAGATAGATAGAGTAGAAGCTACAAGAGATCATGTGATTGTATTGATACTGTGCTCTGGGGGTGATTCCGAGTTGATCGCTATTTTGTTTGTTCGCACAACATATACGCAAAATTGCGAATACCGTACACAATAGCGAATATCCACCCCTAGGTATTTTTGCTATATCGTACACAGTATTACACAAAGTAGGCGTATGCCAAATGACATTGCACTAATGCGAACCCATCGCATTACCACAAACCTCATCGTAAAATTACTAACTTCTCGTAGATTTACACATTCTTCTTAAAATTGCCCACGCTTTTGCTAAAAAACGCACAGCAATGTGTTTTTTTTAAGTTAAATTACACCTTTCAGTTCAAACTCCACAAGCCTTTCTCAATTACGATACCAATTAGTGTAATGAATGATAATGGTCATGACCAATTAAGTCTTCAAAGAATACCTGAATAATACTTTGTAGGCAAACATTTAAATTAATAAATAAAAGATATAGATGTGGTAAATGTGCCTGGTCTAATGTTTTTTTTTTTTTTTTGGTGTAGAGGTGTAGTGTGTGAATAAATGTGTTTACATGTTTTTATAAACAATAAGCTCCTGTCTTTTTTTTTGTTTGTGTAATTTAAATAAAATATTCTTAAATAAGATGTGTGAACTGTTTTAGGTCACCAATTTCTGCACGCAAATCTGCTTTTCCTAAATAGCATTAATAAACACAACACCCGCTTAACTTAAAACACAATTGTTTTATTTATTTTTTTATTTATTTTTAAACTAATGTTAAAAAAAATAAAAATTTTCATCTTAGAATTTTTTTTCTAAGTTTTCAAGGTCCTCAAGCACGGCCCTCAGGTTCCCTTTAAGCCTGGAAACAATAGCAGGCAAACTGGTGGGATCTCCAACTGCCACATCTGAAATGAAGAGGCAAAGAAAACATTAATAACTTACTCACATTACCTATTATACAAGCAAGGCACAAAGCACACTTTAATGCAGGCATGTCCAAACTGTGGCCCTCCAGCTGTTGTGAAACTACATATACCAGCATGCCTTGACACAGTTTTGCTGTCAGAGAATGCTAAAGCTGTTTCAGGGCATGCTGGGATGTGTACTTTCTCAACAGCTGGCGGTCCAAATTTTTGACAGGCCTGCTTTAATGGCAAAGTGACTACATCATGGATGTTTTAATGAGAAAACAGTAGCAGAAAAACACACAAGCCTGCTCAGCAATGTTTTGTATTTTTTATTTATATTTTTAAGAAAGTGTACCACACCATGGGGTACATTTACTAATATGTGAGTTCTATTTAAGATGGGTCGTTGCCCATAGCAACCAATAACATTAAACATATTATCTTGTAGAAGGTGAGAAATAAATGACAAGTAGAATCTGCTTGGTTGCTATGGGCAACATCCCATCTTAAATAGAACTACTATCTTAGTAAATGTAACACCATGCTGGGATTCATTCACATCTGGAGTGAAGCAGACTTATCTTTTTTGGGGTTGGCCCTAAATTAGCACTCTGCATATCAACATCTTCAGAAGGACAACATATCCTAGCATGCCCACACTCCCTGAAAGCCTGCCTTACTACATAAGGTCTAACAGCTTTTAAAATGTTAAAATCCTAAATTGTAGGAGTGTAACTTTCACAACACAAATCACTGTGTCCTTAGCCTGCCTAACAAAGTGAAGCCTGCGCCTTCAATGTGCAAATATTGGAATACCCAGTCACAAGTGTAAAAGTCAAACAACAAACTAAACTCCACTCAGGTCTAACTGTTTTGCAGATAATGTATCACATACAAACCCTGTTGTCCAGGCAACCCTGTCGACATAATGAGTGTCGACCTAGAGTGGGCATCCTCAACATTGCAGACGTAGACACTGTGCATCTAATGTTCCTCACACAAATTTAAAAGCATCATCCATACCATGATGAAGAAGGCAAACATTTAACCTTGGCAAAAGATTGGCCACAGTACAACACTGCATTTATTAGAATGTGACGTTAAATACGTTTCAAAATGAAATGTCAATGTGTGTGAACTTACTCTCCTCTGCCACTTGCCCACCTCCCTCAAGTGGCTCCGGGGCCTCTGCTGCCCATTCTGATGGCGGAGATGGCGGCTGGATGCCGGATGGCGGCTGGATGGGGGATGGCGGCTGGATGGGGGAAGGAGGCAGAGTGGGGGAAGGAGGGTGGATTTGTGAAAGAGGATGGAAGGGGGAGGAGCTTACAGAGGGTGGGTCAGATTGAGAGGGGGAGGGTGGTGGAGAGGTGGGTTGGGCCACAGAGGGGGAAGGGGGCAGAGAGAGGACTTGAGAAAGAGAGGGGGGGGTGGCGGAGAGGTGGTTTGGGCCACAGAGGGGGAGGGGGGCAGAGAGATTGATTGGGATAGAGAGGTGGAGTGGGGCGGAGAGGGGGATTGGGCCACAGAGGGGGAGAGGGGCAGAGAGGGGGAGTGGGCCAGAGAGGGGGAGTGGGTCGGAGAGGGGGATTGGGAAAGAGGGGGAGTGGGCCGGAGAGGGGGATTGGGAAAGAGAGGGGGAGTGGGCCGGAGAGGGGGAGTGGGAAAGAGAGGGGGAGTGGGGCGGAGAGGGGGAGTGGTTCGGAGAGGGGGATTGGGAAAGAGAGGGGGAGGGAGGCTGAGAGGGGGAGTGGGCCGGAGAGGGGGATTGGGAAAGAGGGGGAGTGGGCCGGAGAGGGGGATTGGGAAAGAGAGGGGGAGGGGTGCGGAGAGGGGGAGTGGGCCGGAGAGGGGAAGTGGGCCACAGAAGGGGAGGGGGGCGGAGAAGGGGCTTGGGCTGGCCTTCGAAGTCGGCGCCTTGCAGCTGCTGCTCGCCGTTGTGCTTGCCCTAGAATGACATATGAAATAATTAGGTTGTGGCTTTTACAAAAAAAATCAGCAGTTCATAAATACATTGTTATGTACCATGTTAAATACACAGATCAAGTTATTTTGTTCAGCCGATAGCCTGTGTACCAACTCAGTACAACAACATTAACTTTTTCACAAGCACTTTGCTACACACTCAGTACTGCAAGCCATAACCACACACAATGTTGAAACTTGTGTAAGGTTTGTGCTACAATAGTGTCATTACACAGTCTGCTAATTCTCTAACTATAGCACTTCTTAGTGAAAATGTGCATTTTTAACATTTTAATAATCCTGCAAATAATCTCAGTGTAATATTCATATTTTATGTAAATTGTTTAACTTACTGCATCTACGGCAGATGCTAATTTGTTGGCGCAGCTCCGGCGTGCAACGGCTGAGGTCACTCCACCGCCTTTCCAATTGGATAATGCTGCGCTGTGTCCGGGTGTTTATCCGCAGTATGCGGCGGACCTCCGCCTAGGCCTCGCGCTTAACCCTATTGGGGATAACGGGCCCTGCGCGGCCTACGCGGCGGTCCATGACCGAGATTAGCACGCCCAGCTCCCGGCGTGAAAAGGCAGCTGCGCGCATGGGGCCAATGGCGTTTTCCATACATGGGCATATATTTATAGTGTGTGGTGGCATTTCATTGGTTGTAATTGTATGGTGTCATCTGTATTAAACTTTATTGATATGTGTACATTAATGTGCAGGACAGTGTGTACAGTTCGCATCAGCGGAGATTCGCACCCGCGGAAACACGCACACACACACAAAACACACACACACAAACACACTCACAATCACACTCACACACACACTCACACACACACACTCACATACACACACACACACACTCACATACACACTTATTGTTGCAAATTTGTATTCCAAATAAATGCTTAGAAATAACTAGCATTGTAGGTTTGTAGGATGAAAGAAAAAAATAAACACATGACAATGTTTTGATATATGTCTCTAGATAGTTATATAGATACATACACACACATAATATTTTTCCGGAATTCATAAACATATACGTCTATATATATATATATATATATAGAGAGAGAGAGAGAGAGAGAGAGAGAGAGAGAGAGAGAGAGAGAGAGAGAAGTGAGAGAGAGAGAGAGAGAGAGAGCACAAAAATCTAAAAAAAAAAAAAAAAAGTAAGTGTTACAATCTGTGTACTTACCACATTTTGCTGGAACAATCAGCTACACAAAGTCACAAAGTTTTAGAATTTTAGGATCAGATGTTGTGTCATTTTTATTGTAAACAGATGCACAAGCCAAACATAAAATTTAAAACAAAAAAAATGTTGGTTAATAACACAATTAACCCAAATTTAATTATTGTTTCAAAAAAAAAAAAAAAACATTGTCTACAACAATCTTACACAATAAACATGATAAGGAGAACATTACAGATTAATTATGTACTGAAACAATAATAAAGACTCACAAAACAAAAGCAACACACTCTGAATTTTACCAAGCTACCTAAATGCCATCAGTCCAAAAATAATAAACAAATACAGACAGTTTTGGGAGACAAAACTAAGTTAAAATAAAACACAATACCTGAAATAATCCCGGACAATTCTAGCCCTTACTGCATTCCCCCGGCGGGACACACTCCCCCCACGGAATGTCTGCCCAACCCCTGGCTCCTCATCCGGCAATTCCTCCGTGTGGGGAAGCTCTACGCGACTCCTTACAGCGATGTTATGTAGGATAGCTCACAGGACCACAATTTTACTTACCATCTCCGGCGAATACATGATGTCGCCACCAGTGCGGTGGAGCACACGAAAACGCCCTTTAAGAACACCAATCGTGCGCTCCACCAGCTGTCTAGTGGCAGAAAGCGTGGAGTTAAATGCCGTCTGTGGTCCTGGCCTGGGTTTACTGCAAGGAGTCATGAGCCAGGGTGTGCAAGGATATGCACGGTCTCCTGTTTGATAAGATGAGAATAGAAAAAGGTGAAAAATACATTAAAGAATGTAATTCCAAAAATATGACTGCTCAAATAATGAAAATCACAAAACTCACCCAATAGCCACATGTCTTGGCCTTCCATCTTTCTTAATCTTTGCCATATCCCTGATTGTCTAATGACATGGGCATCATGGAAGTTCCCAGGGAACTTAGCATTCAGGCACAGGATCTGGAGGGATGGGCCACAAACAACCATTACATTCAGAGAATGAAACAGTTTCCTGTTTCTAAATATTTCTTCATTATGTCTTGGCGCAACAATAGCAACATGTGTCCCATCCACAACCCCAATAACGTGTGGGAAGCGACTACCCCCTTCCTGAAATTGCCGCTTCACCACAGCCAGGGCACCAACATCCAAAGGCAATGAGATAAATTGCTTCACTCGGGTTAGGAAAGCTTGGCTGACATGCTGCAGGACCTTACTGAACTGGCCCTGCGACATGCCAACCAGATCTCCTACGACATGCTGGTATGAACCAGTGGCCAAAAAAATTTAACACAGCAAGGAATTGTGTCAATGCTAGTATTGCTGTAGGATACCTAATGGATTGTTCTAGATCACTCTCTATTATGGAGAGAGTGTCTAGGATTAGATGAGGTGGCAGTCTGTATCTGCGCAACACTACATCATCAGGCATCCCAAAAAGGAGGACACGGGTACGGAAAATTGGTGGCCTTGCACGCCTCAGTTGCCTTGGAGTATGAAGAGCCGGTTGGGGTTGGAGGGCTTGCGCCGGTTGGGGTGTGAGTGGTTCCGTGGGTTGTGGAGGGAGGGCTTCAGCTACCACATGAATGGACATCACCAACTTCAAATGAAGGTAAGAATCATTAAAACACAATCAATTAACACCACACATTGTAAAAAATAATATAAGTAAAAGTGTATGGGTGTTCACTTACTGCAGGAGCGTACTCCATATCTTCATGATGAAAATACGAAGAAGAAAAAAAATAGCCACAGTTAGCTAAGTACCTACAACATAGGTTACCATCACAAATAACAAAGTTTTTGAGATAAAAAACAAACCCAAATAATTACTGCAACAATATATGAAAAAAGTACTAAGTATGTTTTTTTTTAACACAAAAACAAATCCAAAAAAGAAAAAAAAGGCAACTTACCTGCTCAGAAAATAAAGGAACACTTGTTTTGAAACAGAAACTGAAAAATGGCCTACTTTGCCACTCCAAATATAATGGGCCAAATAAACAATAGAGACACCTACAAGAGAGAGAAATGGCCAATAAGAAATAAGTTACACACTCTCACCAAACACACACCATGACACCCAGGGACAGGCAACTTACCTGCTCAGAAAATAAAGGAACACTTGTTTTGAAACAGAAACTGAAAAATGGCCTACTTTGCCACTCCAAATATAATGGGCCAAATAAACAATAGAGACACCTACAAGAGAGAGAAATGGCCAATAAGAAATAAGTTACACACTCTCACCAAACACACACCATGACACCCAGGGACAGGCAACTTACCTGCTCAGAAAATAAAGGAACACTTGTTTTGAAACAGAAACTGAAAAATGGCCTACTTTGCCACTTCAAATATAATGGGCCAAATAAACAATAGAGACACCTACAAGAGAGAGAAATGGCCAATAAGAAAATAAAAAAACACTCTCAGCACTAGAATGATCACACTGGAAATTACAGGTAATATAACTATTAGATACTACATGTAAAAAAAATTTTTTTTAAAAAAACATTAAACACCAAACAACAAAAACCCATTTTAAACCACTACAAAGGACCATTGCACACCCATACATACTTGGTTTGGTAATATACTAATTTATTTGAAAATACAATAAAAAATGTTTTAAATACGCCATCCGCAACACAACAGTAACAAATTAGCAAGCTAACAAATGCACATTTTTATGCTATATACTGCAATAAAAACTTACTCTGAAATGTGATAGGCAACACGTCCACCTTGCTTGTGTCTTGATTCACCATTTATCATCATACACCCACTCACACAGGCTGCAGTCAAGGGTTTTAAATAGCCAGTACAACAATTACTGGAAGTATTAGCATAATTGACACCTGTGCGAATTACCGCACTGGAAATCACACGCAGCTATAAATCGCTAGACACCTGTGCAAACACACATGCCACCAGCAACATGGCTACTCGTGAGCAGATGGCAGCAGAGATGGACCAGGTGCAGCAGCAGATGTCCACTTTGACACATAGGCGCCTAGCACTGCGGAGGCAGATGCTGGAAGCTGCCAGTGCGGATGTTGAAAGTGCAGGACCCAGTACTGTTCAAACTCCATCTTCTGATACACAGGAGTTAGGAGTGAATCCCCTGCCAGACATAGATACTGGGGAAACTGAGGGAGATTCAGGCCTACCATCTCAAACACAAAGTACACAAGCAGCTAGCGAAGAGGAAGATGGTGAGGACGGACAGGACGATAGCTCACAGGCTACATCCAAAAATAAATAAGACAGCCCGCCTTCACTAAGAGGGAGTTACGTTTTTTGGTCACACAGGCCATGGAAAAAATTCATCGAGGCAGCAAAAACATGGGTGATGCATCCAAAGATCGAATCTGGAGGGACATCACTGATTCTGTTAATGAAATCGGCTCAATAGTCCACACCCCACAGGAAGTTCGAAGACGGTAAGTGTATATTGACACACCATTTTCTGAGCCAAGTATTATTAAAAACTTAGCTAGATGTGATGTTGCCTATAGCAACCAAATACATAACATGTGTACTATCAATTAAAGCAGGTATTCATAACTTTTATGTCCCTTGCCCCTAATTCTAATCCCATATGTAGTTGGGCCGACTTCAAATCCCGCCTGAAGGGCAAGAGGTCTGCGGAGTGGAATGCCTCGAGGGCAACAGGGGGAGGTCCAGCTGCCACTGTGGAATACACAGATCTTGAGGAGATGGCGATGGACTGTGTGAGCTACGAGGAGGGGGTTGGGGTGTCTCATATGGACACGGACCTGCCTGAAATACTGAATCCACATGACTTGCCAGGTAAGTTTACACACATATTCCTAAAAAACTAATTTAGTGGTTCCAAAAGTCTCATGTTGTTTTTTTCTTCACTTTTTCCCCTCATTCTTCTATTTGCTTTTAACATAACACAGCACAGGTGGGTGAGCAGGTAGAGTCACAGGAGGGTTATGTGGCTGAGGCTGAGGTGGGGGGACCTAGTGTCTCTGCCACTGTGGGACCACAGATTCCATCCATCCAGATTCCAACTGGCCCCCCCACCCAACCCTCTGCTATCCCGGACATCCTGTCTCAAATTGCCAGGTATGGTGAGAGCCTGCAAAAAAGGAAGAATTTACCAATTGGTAATTCTAACCAGGCGCTGATTGGGGAGGTTCAACACAGCAGCTATATAAGAGGTTGGTCAGACCTCACATACAATAGGCATTAAAAATAAATAGCGCTAGTAGGTCATAAATGAGATAAGTATATCAAACAACATATTTAATACATAATAAAACCAATGTAACATCCATATGGAGTAACGATATATGATAAAAAAAACATTAAGAAACCTTAATGAAAAAGGATTTAGGAAAAAACTCTCATGTGCACTGATAAAGCAGTTGTGGAGATAATAGGACCTGTTCCTATAATGTAGTCCCCTTCTAAAAGTCCATAGACCCACTAAATGGTCGAATGTCGACATTGATAATTACCGCAGGTATATCCAAGGATAATTTTAAGCGGCTTGGCAGTCCGCAGTATTGCAGTTCCTCGGTAAGGTAGATGGTTTAGCAATGTCCACAGTTCAATTGATATACCTCTAGTTGGGGTCTTTGGGTCCCAGTGAAATGGGGGGAACTTGGTTCAGGTCGTCCAATCTCCAAACAGTGCAGGTCCAGGGATTGATGCAGAAAGGCAGCTCACACCAACGCGTTTCATTGTGTTTACACAACTGTTTCAAGGTGCCCACTAAGCTCTAGATAGGGGTTAATATACCCAAACAATATGGCTGCTCATTTGCATAGATAATTAGAATTTCAGAATCAGAATCAGCTTTATTGGCCAGGTATACTTACGTATACTAGGAATTTGTCTTCGGTTTGCTATACAACAGCCAAGTAGGTAACAGGTAAGCAGGTGTGTGTGTGTGTGTGTGTGTGTGTGTGTGGGGGTGGGGGGGGGGGGGCAAGTAAAGTTACACAGATAGGTATACCGTAAGGACACAAGAGAGTTACATGTACGTCTAGTCAGTCAATGTTCAGGAGTTCAGCAGGCGGACAGCTTATCTCATAATATGACCCAATTAATGACAGACATTAGTATAAGTATACATTACCAAATATATGAATTAAAAAGGTGACAAAAACTCCAAAATTCTATATTTATTTTTATTTTCGTATGGGATGATCACATGCTTCTTTTTTGAAAATATCTAACATGTGTTGTAATACACAAAACCCGGGGTGGATCAAATGTGTGTGTATTAAACGTACTGCACAAATCCCCGGTATTAGCAATCCTTCCCAAATGTGAAGAGATTCTGTCCACTACTTTATATATTGCCAGGGGGTTTCCTCCCCCTCACTCGTATCGTAGGTGTCAGTAATCAATGGGGATGACGCGAACGGATCCCATCCCGTTGCGTCATCCAACATCGCCCGGCCACGTAGTAATGACGCGGTCCGTATTCTGGCACAGCGTCATTCTCGCAGACCTCGGACGTGAACGTCATGACGTAATGCGCTCAATGAACGTCATGACGTGATGCGCTCGATGCTGTCAGGGTAACGCGTCTATTATCGCATCACTTAGAAACGGCTCCGTGTGGTTCACGGTGGGAGGCGTCCCACATTCCATCAATAGCACTATTATCCATGTATTTCCGCCAACCACCATGCCAGCCACACGGAGAAACATATAATATGTCATACATGATTTATATAGACTACTACCAATGAGTATAGCATACCCATATTATATTCTATATTAATTCATAAGGTTTCGTATACAAAATATATAGCAGGGTTAATGGAGAGATATTTACATTAGGCTATAGATTGTATTTATATCTTAGTAATTGATAAAGTTGGAGAGAAGAGGAGGGGAAAGCATAAATGGATGTCTCTGGCTACTAGGTCTATCTCAAACTTAGACCCCTTTTTAGATATCTAGAGGAGGCATAGGGAACAGAAAAAAACATATATTTATAGAGATCACAGATAGTAATTTCTTACTATAGTTAAAACCCACTCTTGGGGTGTCAGGTTAAGACTACAACCAAAGACGCCCATAATATAATGATGAGCGATTGACATACCGGATGATCTTTCAGCTCATATTTGATCATGTCAATAATATTATTCATGTAGTCATAATGTTAAGAGGGAGTAAATGAAGAAATAAAGTATATATATATTTAAAAAAAATAATAATAAAGATCTAAACCCCTTGGCAAACAGTCATAACACTGAGTTAAGTTCAACTGCTTCATTTAATCCTCTTGGATATATAGTGTTCAGTTTGAACATCCAGTATAATTCCTGTTTGCACAAGGTTTTGTATCGATCACCCCCTCTTTTCGTTACACCCACTTGTTCAATTGCTATAAGATGTAAAGAACTGGGGTCCCCCCCATGGTGATCCCTAAAGTGTCTGGAGACACTGTGTGTGGAGATTTTCTTGACAATATTACGGCGGTGTTCCATAAAACGAATCTTAATGCTTCTTGTTGTCCGCCCCACGTATTTCTGATCACACCCGCAGGAGAGGAGATATATTATGTAAGATGAATCACAGTTCATAAAGTTAGTCAATTCATACTCCTCTCCCTCTTTGATGTGAATATGTGTAGTTTTCCTACACATATGTTTGCAGGTGGTACACCTGGTAACCCCGCATCGGAAAAAACCTTTGGGTCTCGACATCAACCAAGAGTCCCCTTTGGTCTGTTGTGTGGTAGCTTTTTGAATAAAACTAGGAGCAAGAATATTTTTAAGTGACTTATTCTTTTTAAAAATAAATTTCGGTTTGGGTGGTAGGTGGCTTCTCAAGAGGTTATCCTGATTCAAAAGGTTAAAGTTTTTACATACAATCCTTTTGATCTGCATGCTTTCATTATTATATGTAGATATAAAAGCTAGATTATCCAATTTAACATTAGAATCTTCTTCCTTTTTATTTATTTTATTCGGTCTAAGTAGGGCATCCCTATCCAGATCTGATACCTCTCTAACAGCTTTCTTTAACGGGGAATGGGGATACCCTCTTCCACTAAATGCCTCTACCATGGAATCGGCCTGTTCTAGAAATGTGTTTTTTTCTGTGCAGTTGCGCCTCAACCGCATAAGTTGCCCCCTTGGAATATTTTTCTTCCAAGGCGGGTAATGAGCGCTCTGGTAGTGCAGGTAGGAGTGAGTATCCACCTCCTTGTTGTAATTGGAGGTGTATATTCTATTGTCCCTGGCTTCTAGAGTTATATCCAGGAAGTTAGTGGTAAAGGGGTGAAAGGAATGGGTGAATTGAAGATTGAAGTGATTAGAATTTAAACTAGAAACAAATTCTTGTGCCGAAAGAGAATCCCCGTCCCAAATAATAAAAAGGTCGTCAATAAAGCGGCCATAGAGGACGAGGTTCGCGCCAAAGTCACCACCCCACACATGGGTGTCCTCAAAGAGGCCCATGTAGAGGTTGGCGTAACTCGGCGCAAACCTCGTCCCCATGGCCGTCCCCATCACCTGTAAATAAAACGTGTCCATGAATAAAAAATAATTGTGCTGAAGTATAAAGGAAATAGCATCTAACAGGATCACCCCGTGTCTCTCAGATAGGTCACCATCAGCTCTAAGTCTAGTAGCTATTGCATCGCGACCTAGATCGTGAGGGATATTGGTATAAAGACTTTGTACATCCAAAGTCAAAAAAGCATATGTATCCTTCCACACAAAATCCTGTATTAATTGCAAAAAGTGGGTGGTGTCTTTGATGTGTGACCTCAAAGTAGAGACACGGGGTTGAAGAATGGAATCAACATAAAAAGACAGATTAGAGGACAAAGAACCTATACCAGAAATAATGGGACGCCCTGGTGGTGAACTAAGTGATTTGTGTATTTTAGGGAGGTGATAATAGATAGGAACAGTGGGGTGTTTAATAAACAAAAAACTTAATTCCTCCCTGGATATAACTCCATCGGCCATGGCTTCATAAAATAAGTTATGTAATTGTCTTAGGTACAAAGCGGTTGGATCCAAGTCCAACAGTTTGTAGAAATTAGTATTCATTAATTGTCTCTGTGCCTCCATAATATACTCCTCTCTGTCCTGCACCACCAGGCCACCCCCCTTGTCCGCTTCTCTAAAGATCAGGGAAGTGTCTTTGGTAAGATCACGCAGAGCTTTACGCTCCCATTTAGTTAGATTAGTGTTAAATCTCTTGTCCCTATTGTTTGTTGATTTCTTCTGTTGACATAAGTTTCTAAAGTCTTCTAATGTGGTTTTATAAAAGCATTCGACCATGGGACTCTTGTATGTCAGAGGGTAGAACTCAGATTTATGCTAAAAGCCACTCTTTTTAATGTCAAATACTTTTTTGGGGGGATCAATTTCAGAAATGGGGTTATCCTCCAAAAGGGTTTGTAAAGTGCCATATCATCCCCTGAATCAAGGGTAATGGCCATTCCCTCTTCTTTATGTTGTTGTAGATCACGTTGTATGAAATAGCGTTTTCTACATAAGGTACGTACAAATCTGTTTAGTTCAACAAACAGATTGAAAATGTTGGGGGTACTAGTAGGCGCAAATTTGAGTCCTTTAGCTAAAAGGGATTTTTCACTGGGGGTAAATTGTTTACTGGAGAGGTTAAAGACATTGGCAGGGTTGATAGTCTGATTAATCAATCCCACCCTCTTGGTTGTCTTCTTTTTCCCCCCTCTGCACCCTCTATACTTCGGGGTCTTCCTCTTTTGGATGTTTTTCTTCCCCACTCTGTTCTTATTGGGGACCCGTACCGTCTTGTGTGTCTCTGTTCTAAAAAAACCTCAGAATCTTTTTGGGAATCATGGTGGAAATCTGATCTTTGCTCTCTGGGTCTTGCTCCCAGCTCTAACGTGTGGCTATTATGTGTATGTGTCAATTCGTCTGTTCTAGCTCTATCTGATATATCAGGAGAGGTGGCCCTTTTCTCCCCTCTTCCTCGCTCTTGTCTAGAGGGATAAGTTCTTGTGGTCTCTTTCTGTCTCCACCCCCTGTTGATGGAATCCTTCTCTACGGGGTGGGCTCTAGATCTAGTCCTTACTCTAGCATTAGTCCTATAGCTTCTCACCTGTCCTGTATTGTAATCTTCAAGATCCCTCTGAAATTTCTTACATTTATTATCTACAACTGTTTGTTCAAATTTAGTCATCCTCTCCATAACTACCAAATCCCTTTCCTTATATTCCTTTGTATTATTCTGTAATTCTAATTTTTCTTTCAAAGATTCTATCTCCAACTCAATCTCTTTTACTTTTTGGTTCCTATATACAATCACAATTTCCATGAGGCTCAAAGAGCACTTATCTAGTGCTTTTTCCCATTTCTCTTCAAACTCTCTGTCACCATTAAATATAGAGGGCTTGAAGAGCCTCAGGCCCCTAGGTATCATATTCTTATCAATGTATTTCTGTAAGTTAATGCCATCCAGCCAATGTTTTGTCTCTGATCTCAATAAATCTTCAAGTCTATAAAACTCATTTTTCAGCAAATTGGTCTTAGCCTCTATATTCATTTCCATGGGGGTCATCCCATTTTTTGAGAAACCCAATCCTTCTACTTGTCTGTCATTAAAAGTGGAGAAGCTCCCCATTCCTGCAGCCCGGAGTAGGACTATGTGAGAAATGCATTCTTCTATTTGCTTTTAACATAACACAGCACAGGTGGGTGAGCAGGTAGAGTCACAGGAGGGTTATATGGCTGAGGCTGAGGTGGGGGGACCTAGTGTCTCTGCCACTGTGGGACCACTGATTCCATCCGTCCAGATTCCAACTGGCCCCCCCACCCAACCCTCTGCTATCCCGGACATCCTGTCTCAAATTGCCAGGTATGGTGAGAGCCTGAATGCTTTTCAGGACAGGATGATTCGGGAGGTAAGCCAGATACCTGTCCGGCTCACTGAGCACAGAACCAGTGTGGAGCAAGGTGTAGCTCAACTCTGGCAAGGTCTGGCAGAGATCAGGCAGGGCCAAGAGCAACTCGCCTCCTCCTTCCAACAAATTGGCAATTCCATTCTGCAAGGGCTCCAGGACATCACTGTCTGCCTTGCCCACAGTGGCAGAGAGCAAGCCACATCTGCTCCCTCCCCTCCCTCTGCCCAGGAAGGACATCCCACTGGGCAGGGCCCTCGAAGGTCGCTTCGCAGACCGAGCCGGGAAGAACAACATCAGGCGGGGAAAAAGAAGAGAAAGTGATGTCTCTCCAGATGGGCAGCACCCATGTTTGACATGTTGCCTCAATGTTTTTTTATATTTTTGGCTTGTGAGGCCAGAATGTACAACTCCCTCAAAGTGAAAGGGTATTTTTGTGTTTTTAAAAATTGTAGCCTGTGAGTTATTTTCGTCTACACCTGAGCCATCTTCCTCTTCCTAGCATGCTGTGTATGGTTGTGTTTGTGTATTGGTTCCAGAATCGACCTCAGTTCCCCTAAAAGTTTCGTCTGGCTGGGGGTTTACCACATATACTTAGTAAATATTAAACATCATATTTTGTCAGAAGATGGGGTTACCATAGTACTGGGTTCTGCTGTGTCAAATTTGGCACTGGCATCTGCTTGTTGCTATGTCCATCTTTGTATGTGATGCTCATTTGTAGCCATGTTGTGTTGCTGCTTTACTTTATTTTTTGAAGTAAAAAATAGAGATGAGCGCCTGAAATTTTTCGGGTTTTGTGTTTTGGTTTTGGGTTCGGTTCCGCGGCCGTGTTTTGGGTTCGAACGCGTTTTGGCAAAACCTCACCGAATTTTTTTTGTCGGATTCGGGTGTGTTTTGGATTCGGGTGTTTTTTTCAAAAAACACTAAAAAACAGCTTAAATCATAGAATTTGGGGGTCATTTTGATCCCAAAGTATTATTAACCTCAAAAACCATAATTTACACTCATTTTCAGTCTATTCTGAATACCTCACACCTCACAATATTATTTTTAGTCCTAAAATTTGCACCGAGGTCGCTGTGTGAGTAAGATAAGCGACCCTAGTGGCCGACACAAACACCGGGCCCATCTAGGAGTGGCACTGCAGTGTCACGCAGGATGTCCCTTCCAAAAAACCCTCCCCAAACAGCACATGACGCAAAGAAAAAAAGAGGCGCAATGAGGTAGCTGTGTGAGTAAGATTAGCGACCCTAGTGGCCGACACAAACACCGGGCCCATCTAGGAGTGGCACTGCAGTGTCACGCAGGATGTCCCTTCCAAAAAACCCTCCCCAAACAGCACATGACGCAAAGAAAAAAAGAGGCGCAATGAGGTAGCTGTGTGAGTAAGATTAGCGACCCTAGTGGCCGACACAAACACCGGGCCCATCTAGGAGTGGCACTGCAGTGTCACGCAGGATGTCCCTTCCAAAAAACCCTCCCCAAACAGCACATGACGCAAAGAAAAAAAGATGCGCAATGAGGTAGCTGACTGTGTGAGTAAGATTAGCGACCCTAGTGGCCGACACAAACACCGGGCCCATTTAGGAGTGGCACTGCAGTGTCACGCAGGATGTCCCTTCCAAAAAACCCTCCCCAATCAGCACATGATGCAAAGAAAAAGAAAAGAAAAAAGAGGTGCAAGATGGAATTGTCCTTGGGCCCTCCCACCCACCCTTATGTTGTATAAACAAAACAGGACATGCACACTTTAACCAACCCATCATTTCAGTGACAGGGTCTGCCACACGACTGTGACTGATATGACGGGTTGGTTTGGACCCCCCCCAAAAAAGAAGCAATTAATCTCTCCTTGCACAAACTGGCTCTACAGAGGCAAGATGTCCACCTCATCATCACCCTCCGATATATCACCGTGTACATCCCCCTCCTCACAGATTATCAATTCGTCCCCACTGGAATCCACCATCTCAGCTCCCTGTGTACTTTGTGGAGGCAATTGCTGCTGGTCAATGTCTCCGCGGAGGAATTGATTATAATTCATTTTAATGAACATCATCTTCTCCACATTTTCTGGATGTAACCTCGTACGCCGATTGCTGACAAGGTGAGCGGCGGCACTAAACACTCTTTCGGAGTACACACTTGTGGGAGGGCAACTTAGGTAGAATAAAGCCAGTTTGTGCAAGGGCCTCCAAATTGCCTCTTTTTCCTGCCAGTATAAGTACGGACTGTGTGACGTGCCTACTTGGATGCGGTCACTCATATAATCCTCCACCATTCTATCAATGTTGAGAGAATCATATGCAGTGACAGTAGACGACATGTCCGTAATCGTTGTCAGGTCCTTCAGTCCGGACCAGATGTCAGCATCAGCAGTCGCTCCAGACTGCCCTGCATCACCGCCAGCGGGTGGGCTCGGAATTCTGAGCCTTTTCCTCGCACCCCCAGTTGCGGGAGAATGTGAAGGAGGAGATGTTGACAGGTCGCGTTCCGCTTGACTTGACAATTTTGTCACCAGCAGGTCTTTCAACCCCAGCAGACTTGTGTCTGCCGGAAAGAGAGATCCAAGGTAGGCTTTAAATCTAGGATCGAGCACGGTGGCCAAAATGTAGTGATTTCAACAGATTGACCACCCGTGAATCCTTGTTAAGCGAATTAAGGGCTCCATCCACAAGTCCCACATGCCTAGCAGAATCGCTCCGTGTTAGCTCCTCCTTCAATGTCTCCAGCTTCTTCTGCAAAAGCCTGATGAGGGGAATGACCTGACTCAGGCTGGCAGTGTCTGAACTGACTTCACGTGTGGCAAGTTCAAAGGGCATCAGAACCTTGCACAACGTTGAAATCATTCTCCACTGCGCTTGAGACAGGTGCATTCCACCTACTATATCGTGCTCAATTGTATAGGCTTGAATGGCCTTTTGCTGCTCCTCCAACCTCTGAAGCATATAGAGGGTTGAATTCCACCTCGTTACCACTTCTTGCTTCAGATGATGGCAGGGCAGGTTCAGTAGTTTTTGGTGGTGCTCCAGTCTTCTGTACGTGGTGCCTGTACGCCGAAAGTGTCCCGCAATTCTTCTGGCCACCGACAGCATCTCTTGCACGCCCCTGTCGTTTTTTAAAAAATTCTGCACCACCAAATTCAAGGTATGTGCAAAACATGGGACGTGCTGGAATTTGCCCATATTTAATGCACACACAATATTGCTGGCGTTGTCCGATGCCACAAATCCACAGGAGAGTCCAATTGGGGTAAGCCATTCCGCGATGATCTTCCTCAGTTGCCGTAAGAGGTTTTCAGCTGTGTGCGTATTCTGGAAAGCGGTGATACAAAGCGTAGCCTGCCTAGGAAAGAGTTGGCGTTTGCGAGATGCTGCTACTGGTGCCGCCGCTGCTGTTCTTGCGGCGGGAGTCCATACATCTACCCAGTGGGCTGTCACAGTCATATAGTCCTGACCCTGCCCTGCTCCACTTGTCCACATGTCCGTGGTTAAGTGGACATTGGGTACAACTGCATTTTTTAGGACACTGGTGAGTCTTTTTCTGACGTCCGTGTACATTCTCGGTATCGCCTGCCTAGAGAAGTGGAACCTAGATGGTATTTGGTAACGGGGGCACACTGCCTCAATAAATTGTCTAGTTCCCTGTGAACTAACGGCGGATACCGGACGCACGTCTAACACCAACATAGTTGTCAAGGCCTCAGTTATCCGCTTTGCAGCAGGATGACTGCTGTGATATTTCATCTTCCTCGCAAAGGACTGTTGAACAGTCAATTGCTTACTGGAAGTAGTACAAGTGGGTTTACGACTTCCCCTCTGGGATGACCATCGACTCCCAGCAGCAACAACAGCAGCGCCAGCAGCAGTAGGCGTTACACGCAAGGATGCATCGGAGGAATCCCAGGCAGGAGAGGAATCGTCAGAATTGCCAGTGACATGGCCTGCAGGACTATTGGCATTCCTGGGGAAGGAGGAAATTGACACTGAGGGAGTTGGTGGGGTGGTTTGCGTGAGCTTGGTTACAAGAGGAAGGGATTTACTGGTCAGTGGACTGCTTCCGCTGTCACCCAAAGTTTTTGAACTTGTCACTGACTTATTATGAATGCGCTGCAGGTGACGTATAAGGGAGGATGTTCCGAGGTGGTTAACGTCCTTACCCCTACTTATTACAGCTTGACAAAGGGAACACACGGCTTGACACCTGTTGTCCGCATTTCTGTTGAAATACCTCCACACCGAAGAGCTGATTTTTTTGGTATTTTCACCTGGCATGTCAACGGCCATATTCCTCCCACGGACAACAGGTGTCTCCCCGGGTGCCTGACTTAAACAAACCACCTCACCATCAGAATCCTCCTGGTCAATTTCCTCCCCAGCGCCAGCAACACCCATATCCTCCTCATCCTGGTGTACTTCAACACTGACATCTTCAATCTGACTATCAGGAACTGGACTGCGGGTGCTCCTTCCAGCACTTGCAGGGGGCGTGCAAATGGTGGAAGGCGCATGCTCTTCACGTCCAGTGTTGGGAAGGTCAGGCATCGCAACCGACACAATTGGACTCTCCTTGTGGATTTGGGATTTCGAAGAATGCACAGTTCTTTGCTGTGCTGCTTTTGCCAGCTTGAGTCTTTTCATTTTTCTAGCGAGAGGCTGAGTGCTTCCATCCTCATGTGAAGCTGAACCACTAGCCATGAACATAGGCCAGGGCCTCAGCCGTTCCTTGCCACTCCGTGTCGTAAATGGCATATTGGCAAGTTTACGCTTCTCCTCCGACAATTTTATTTTAGGTTTTGGAGTCCTTTTTTTTCTGATATTTGGTGTTTTGGATTTGACATGCTCTGTACTATGACATTGGGCATCGGCCTTGGCAGACGACGTTGCTGGCATTTCATCGTCTCGGCCATGACTAGTGGCAGCAGCTTCAGCACGAGGTGGAAGTGGATCTTGATCTTTCCCTAATTTTGGAACCTCAACATTTTTGTTCTCCATATTTTAATAGGCACAACTAAAAGGCACCTCAGGTAAACAATGGAGATGGATACTAGTATACAATTATGGACTGCCTGCCGAGTGCAGACACAGAGGTAGCCACAGCCGTGAACTACCGTACTGTACTGTGTCTGCTGCTAATATAGACTGGTTGATAAAGAGATGTCTATGTAACTATGTATGTATAAAGAAGAAAGAAAAAAAAACCACGGTTAGGTGGTATACAATTATGGACGGACTGCCTGCCGAGTGCAGACACAGAGGTAGCCACAGCCGTGAACTACCGTACTGTACTGTGTCTTCTGCTAATAATATAGACTGGTTGATAAAGAGATGTCGTAGTAGTATGTATGTATAAAGAAGAAAGAAAAAAAAACCACGGTTAGGTGGTATACAATTATGGATGGACTGCCTGCCGAGTGCAGACACAGAGGTAGCCACAGCCGTGAACTACCGTACTGTACTGTGTCTGCTGCTAATATAGACTGGTTGATAAAGAGATGTCTATGTAACTATGTATGTATAAAGAAGAAAGAAAAAAAAACCACGGTTAGGTGGTATACAATTATGGACGGACTGCCTGCCGAGTGCAGACACAGAGGTAGCCACAGCCGTGAACTACCGTACTGTACTGTGTCTGCTGCTAATATAGACTGGTTGATAAAGAGATGTCTATGTAACTATGTATGTATAAAGAAGAAAGAAAGAAAAACCACGGTTAGGTGGTATACAATTATGGATGGACTGCCTGCCGAGTGCAGACACAGAGGTAGCCACAGCCGTGAACTACCGTACTGTACTGTGTCTGCTGCTAATATAGACTGGTTGATAAAGAGATGTCTATGTAACTATGTATGTATAAAGAAGAAAGAAAAAAAAACCACGGTTAGGTGGTATACAATTATGGACGGACTGCCTGCCGAGTGCAGACACAGAGGTAGCCACAGCCGTGAACTACCGTACTGTACTGTGTCTGCTGCTAATATAGACTGGTTGATAAAGAGATGTCTATGTAACTATGTATGTATAAAGAAGAAAGAAAAAAAAACCACGGTTAGGTGGTATACAATTATGGACGGACTGCCTGCCGAGTGCAGACACAGAGGTAGCCACAGCCGTGAACTACCGTACTGTACTGTGTCTGCTGCTAATATAGACTGGTTGATAAAGAGATGTCGTAGTAGTATGTATGTATAAAGAAGAAAAAAAAACCACGGTTAGGCGGTATACAATTATGGACGGACTGCCTGCCGAGTGCAGACACAGAGGTAGCCACAGCCGTGAACTACCGTACTGTGTCTGCTGCGACTGGATGATAAATGATATAAAAAATATATATATATCACTACTGCAGCCGGACAGGTATATATTATATATTATATAATGACGGACCTGCTGGACACTGTCTGTCAGCAGAATGAGTTTTATTTTTATAGAATAAAAAAAACAACAACACACAAGTGAAGTCACACGACGAGTGTTTAACTTTTTCAGGCAATCACAATATAAGTATACTACTAACTATACTGGTGGTCAGTGTGGTCAGGTCACTGGTCAGTCACACTGGCAGTGGCACTCCTGCAGCAAAAGTGTGCACTGTTTAATTTTAATATAATATTATGTACTCCTGGCTCCTGCTATAACCTATAACTGGCACTGCAGTGCTCCCCAGTCTCCCCCACAATTATAAGCTGTGTGAGCTGAGCAGTCAGACAGATATATAATATATATAGATGATGCAGCACACTGGGCTGAGCCTGAGCAGTGCACACAGATATGGTATGTGACTGAGTCACTGTGTGTATCGCTTTTTTCAGGCAGAGAACGGATATATTAAATAAACTGCACTGTCTGGTGGTCACTCACTATATAATATTATGTACTCCTGGCTCCTGCTATAACCTATAACTGGCACTGCAGTGCTCCCCAGTCTCCTCCACAATTATAAGCTGTGTGAGCTGAGCAGTCAGACAGATATATAATATATATAGATGATGCAGCACACTGGGCTGAGCCTGAGCAGTGCACACAGATATGGTATGTGACTGAGTCACTGTGTGTATCGCTTTTTTCAGGCAGAGAACGGATATATTAAATAAACTGCACTGTCTGGTGGTCACTCACTAGTAAACTCTCTGCACTCTCTACACTTCTACAGTACTCCTCCTAGTCCTAAGCTCCAGTAAATCTCTCTCTCTTATAATCTAAATGGAGAGGACGCCAGCCACGTCCTCTCACTATCAATCTCAATGCACGTGTGAAAATGGCGGCGACGCGCGGCTCCTTATATAGAATCCGAGTCTCGCGAGAATCCGACAGCGTCATGATGACGTTCGGGCGCGCTCGGGTTAACCGAGCAAGGCGGGAGGATCCGAGTCTGCTCGGACCCGTGAAAAAAACCATGAAGTTCGGGCGGGTTCGGATTCAGAGAAACCGAACCCGCTCATCTCTAGTAAAAAACAAACAAACTTGTTTGTGTGTTTTATTAAAGGTTATGCACTGTGGAAAACTGTGCCCTGTAAACTTTAACATGGCATATTGACATTTGTGGAACAAGGGAACAATCAGAATATTCATACAAACATTGAATATTATAATTTAAAACATGTATGCCTTGCACAACACTTAAGTGGCCATATAAAAAAAAAAAAAAAAAAACTTTGGAACTTGGGTTACTAGGGGCAACATGGCATAGTATTAGATATGGACACATATTCCCACAAAAAAAAATGGTATTAAGTAACATTAAGTGTAGGCTGCATTATATTGCTCATGTTATTTGGTATGTACAAAGGAATATGTCTATGTCGAGAACATTTAGCTGATGTAGTTTATAAGTTGGTTTATTCACACTTGATTAAATTTGAAAGTATTCAGAAAATAATTAAAACATGCAGTTAACATCAAAGTATTTAACCAAATAAATAAAATACAGTGCATTATTTGTGAGTGTGTCAGATTTATACGTGGTAAAAAAAAAAAATGTTATGTGGGCATACAATTGCTGTTTGTAGTCTTTTGTAACTGCAGTGTTTGGCAAGTAATAGGTCAACAGGTGAATTAATTGGCCAATTAATTGCTAATTAGGGCAGACACACTTGTAACAGTACTTCGAAAGTGCTGAGTAGCTGCAGACTTACTCCTCGGCTGCGACAAGATAGCGAACATTTGCTGTGTAATTTTTACCATCGGCTACGCATTTCTGCACAAAACACGCCTACTGCCAGTTGCCTACTACCACACTAGCCGCCCACTTTCATGCCCATTTCGTTAGATAGCGAAGCCGAGCCTCTGCCACGCCTCCGTCACTCCCTGTTTTCGGTGATGTAGTACGAGCTGATTTTCAGTTAGTAATTTTGCGTCGTATCGCTCCCTTTGCGCACGTGCATTTCTGCTTTCGCGCATGCGCAGTTTGCGATTTGTTGCCGTTTGCTATGCGATGAACTGCTGCGAACAACTCGGAATGAGGGCCTATATCACTTATACTCGAACTATATTGCTGTTGTGATGCACAAGCTGCATATAAATCATGGGATTTGTCATCTACTGACTCAGGTATGCAGGTATAACATGATATTAACTTGCACTAATACCATCAAGATATACATATTTATGTTGTCTAATGTATTAGGGACATTGCTACATATTCTTTTGCTACTGTTGAATATTTGTTTGAGCTACTAAATTATCGACAGCCATCAACCAGTTGAATTACATTTTTTATATTGTACTTATTGCCTTATGTGTGTGTGTTTTTTAGGGTAATTAATAATTGTTAGTGCCCGCAGCTCGTGGGAGATGCAGGTCTCAGCCATTGCCAGATGACCAAGGCACTACATCTCTTCTGGCCATCGGAGCTGCCGGGTCCAGCCCTGCACCTACTAACGCTGCCGCTATGGTGCCTGAGAGCCGACAGGTGCTTGGCAACGGGGATGCCAGAGGCAGATAGTGTTCCCCGTTGTTGGGCAATCAGCAGGTGCAGTCATTTTGATTTAGTGGATGTGCTGCAGGACAGCTGCACAGTATTAATTCATCAGGACTCCTCAGTTTTGATTGGTACAGCTACCAGTTATATTCCCTTCCTGTGCACTTCTCAAATGCTGGTTACAGTTTATCCTTTCTGTGTGAACTGCCGGTCCTATGTACTTCTGTGCTGGGAACCTCTGCAAGACCCAGTCCAGTCCAGAACTCCATCTGCCTCATCATTAGGTTCAGTGTGGATCTACCCACAGAAAATATTTATATCTTTATCTTGTTGTTAATTCCTCGTCTTCCTAGTTACCCTTGATTGTTTGTTGGTATGCCACAACTGTTCCACAACTATTCCACCTACTACCATATCACCAATCTTATATACCACTGACCCCTATTTCACTACAGTCTTTCTCCATTGCACATCTCTCTTTTGTATTGTTATTTTCCCTGAGTCATAAAGGCCCCCATCCACTAGTGCGATATGGCCTGTTTTTATGCGATTGAGACGAATTGCTGAGACGGATTGCATAAAAGTGTCACATTGCATATCCTTTTCATGCGATTGCGATGCAAGGCGCACTCCAATGTGTCTCCCATTGCAATCGCAGATCACATGTGCTGCGTGTTAGATTTATCTCAATCCCACAGAAATAGGTTTAGATTTCATGAGATAAATTACATGTAAAAAATACACTCAAGTAGCAAATAGCAATTGCAGGGCTCCCGGGAAGCTCCCGGCCAGATTGCAGGAAAAATGGATCCAACTCATTGCTGAGATAAAACTCCCTAGTGTATGGGGGCCTCAGGGGCAGATTGGCCCACCAGGACACCATGACAGATTCCGATGGGCTAGTCCCATACCCTCCTCTGCCAGGCCGATTCACACTCGGGCTGGGCTGGCTCACACTGCTTCCAGTATTTGTGGTTCACTGGAATGCAATCCGGAAGTTAGGCTAGCGGGCACTTCCAGGTGCCGCTAGCCGTGAAAAGTGGTGATGCTGTTCTACCAATGGGGGACCTTGAGAAAGTTAACCAGCCCAGCAGCATCCTCTCCCTGGCACCGGCCAAAGGTCTATTCAATGATCCCGGCCCACGAGCAGCAGCAGAGCGATGTTCAGAGCCGGGTTCACTGCACCCTAGCTCCCGCACTCTTACTGAACTGGCCAGAGTAGCAACTGAGCACTGAAAGGGACCCGGCAGAGATGTTATTTTTAATTACATTATTTGCATTATCATTTTGGTGTAAGGGTTAGGGCATCCCCGGCCACAGTGTATTGTTTGTGGACTGGACAGGAGCAGGAGCCCCCCTTTTTACACATTACGGCAGACAGCGCCCCCCTTTTCACACATTAAGGCAGACAGAAAAGGAAGAAAGAATGAAAGAATTATACTTACTCTCTCCACTGGCTCAGGCTCCTCGGTGCAGCTTGTGCAGAGATCCCAGGCAGGGGAGAAGGAGGCGGAGGAGGGAGTCGCAGCAGCGCTGTGTAATTGGTGTAATGCGCTTCCCAGCATTCACAGCGGTAGAGGGCAGCCTATGGTGAAGCAGAGGGACAGCAGCAGCAGCGCCTCTACCAATTACACAGCGCTGCTGCGGCTCCCTCCTCCACCTCCCTCCTTCTCCGCCGTGCCGCTGCGCTCTTCTCCTCTCCTAAGCGGGTGGCTGTGTGCTGCGGGCGGTGGTTGCCTGCAGCACACAGCAGCATGTAATAAGTCAGTTTGACTCATTACATCTTTTGGGCCCCTGGACAGGGGCGGGCACCAGTGCAAGGCACTGCCTGCACTGACGGTAGTTCCGCCCCTGTGTGGTGGCTATGTATGTAATCAAGGGCGAATTGGCCACTGGGACAGATACGGCTGCGCTTGTCCCCTGTGTCTGTGTTTCACTACATGTGTGTTCTCCCTTCCTGTACTGTGCTTTATGTAGTGTGTGCTCCCTCCCTGTACTGTGCTGTATGTAGTATGTGCCCCCTCCCTGTACTGTGCTGTATGTAGTATGTGCCCCCTCCCTGTACTGTGCTGTATGTAGTGTGTGCTCCCTCCCTGTACTGTATGTAGTGTGTGCTCCCCCTCCCTGTACTGTGCTGTATGTAGTGTGTGCTCCCTCCCTGTACTGTGCTGTATGTAGTGTGTGCTCCCTCCCTGTACTGTGCTTTATGTAGTGTGTGCTCCCTCCCTGTACTTTGCTGTATGTAGTGTGTGCTCCCTACCTGTACTGTGCTGTATGTAGTGTGTGCTCCCTCCCTGTACTGTGCTGTATGTTGTGTGTGCTCCTTCCCTGTACTGGGCTGTATGTAGTGTGTGCTCCCCCTCGCTGTGCTGTATGTAGTGTGTGCTCCCTCTCTGTACTGTGCTGTATGTAATATGTGCTCCCTCCCTGTACTGCATGTAGTGTGTGCTCCCTCCCTGTACGGTGCTGTATGTAGTGTGTGCTCCCCCTCCCTGTACTGTGCTGTATGTAGTGTGTGCTCCCTCCTTGTACTGTGCTGTATGTAGTGTGTGCTCCCTCCCTGTACTGTGCTGTATGTAGTGTGTGCTCCCCCTCCCTGTGCTGTACGTAGTGTGTGCTCCCTTCCTGTACTGTGCTGTATGTAATATGTGCTCCCTCCCTGTACTGCATGTAGTGTGTGCTCCCTCCCTGTACTGTGCTGTATGTAGTGTGTGCTCCCTCCCTGTACTGTGCTGTATGTAGTGTGTGCTCCCTCCCTGTACTGTGCTATATGTAGTGTGTGCTCCCCCTCCCTGTGCTGTGCTGTATGTAGTGTGTGCTCCCTCTCTGTACTGTGCTGTATGTAGTGTGTCCTCCCTCCATGTGCGGTGCTGTATGTAGTCTGTGGCTGTGCTCCCCCTACCTGTGCTGTATGTAGTGTGTGCTCCCTCCCTGTACTGTGCTGTATGTAATTTGCGCTCCCTCCCTGTACTGCATGTAGTGTGTGCTCCCTCCATGTACGGTGCTGTATGTAGTGTGTGCTCCCCCTCCCTGTACTGTGCTGTATGTAGTGTGTGCTCCCTCCCTGTGCTATGCTGTATGGAGTGTGCTCCCTCCCTGTACTGTGCTGTATGTAGTGTGTGTGCTCCCTCCCTGTACTGTGCTGTATGTAGTGTGTGCTCCCTACCTGTACTGTGCTGTATGTAGTGTGTGCTCCCTCCCTGTACTGTGCTGTATGTAGTGTGTGCTCCCTCCCTGTACTGTGCTGTATGTAGTGTGTGCTACCCCTCCCTGTACTGTGCTGTATGTAGTGTTTGCTCCCTCCCTGTACTGTGCTGTATGTAGTGTGTGCTCCCTCCCTGTACTGTATGTAGTGTGTGCTCCCTCCCTGTACTGTGCTGTATGTAGTGTGTGCTCTCTACCTGTACTGTGTTGTATGTAGTGTGTGCTCCCTCCCTGTACTGTGCTGTATGTAGTGTGTGCTCCCTCCCTGTACTGTGCTGTATGTAGTGTGTGCTCCGTCCCTGTACTGTGCTGTATGTAGTGTGTGCTCCCTCCCTGTACTGTGCTGTATGTAGTGTGTGCTCCGTCCCTGTGCTGTGCTGTATGTAGTGTGTCCTCCCTCCATGTACGGTGCTGTATGTAGTGTGTGCTCCCCCTCGCTGTGCTGTATGTAGTGTGTGCTCCCTCCCTGTACTGTGCTGTATGTAATTTGCGCTCCCTCCCTGTACTGCATGTAGTGTGTGCTCCCTCCATGTACGGTGCTGTATGTAGTGTGTGCTCCCCCTCCCTGTACTGTGCTGTATGGAGTGTGCTCCCTCCCTGTACTGTGCTGTATGTAGTGCCCCTTCCCTGTACTGTGCTGTATGTAGTGTGTGCTCCCTACCTGTACTGTGCTGTATGTAGTGTGTGCTCCCTCCCTGTACTGTGCTGTATGTAGTGTGTGCTCCCTCCCTGTACTTTGCTGTATGTAGTGTGTGCTCCCTCCCTGTACTGTGCTGTATGTAGTGTGTGCTCCCCTTCCCTGTACTGTGCTGTATGTAGTGTGTGTGCTCCCTCCCTGTACTGTGCTGTATGTAGTATGTGCCCCCTCCCTGTACTGTGCTGTATGTAGTGTGTGCTCCCTCCCTGTACTGTGCTGTATGTAGTGTGTGCTCCCTCCCTGTACTTTGCTGTATGTAGTGTGTGCTCCCTCCCTGTACTTTGCTGTATGTAGTGTGTGCTCCCTCCCTGTACTGTGCTGTATGTAGTGTGTGCTCCCCTTCCCTGTACTGTGCTGTATGTAGTGTGTGTGCTCCCTCCCTGTACTGTGCTGTATGTAGTATGTGCCCCCTCCCTGTACTGTGCTGTATGTAGTGTGTGCTCCCTCCCTGTACTGTGCTGTATGTAGTGTGTGCTCCCTCCCTGTACTGTGCTTTATGTAGTGTGTGCTCCCTCCCTGTACTTTGCTGTATGTAGTGTGTGCTCCCTACCTGTACTGTGCTGTATGTAGTGTGTGCTCCCTCCCTGTACTGTGCTGTATGTTGTGTGTGCTCCTTCCCTGTACTGGGCTGTATGTAGTGTGTGCTCCCCCTCGCTGTGCTGTATGTAGTGTGTGCTCCCTCCCTGTACTGTGCGGTATGTAATATGTGCTCCCTCCCTGTACTGCATGTAGTGTGTGCTCCCTCCCTGTACGGTGCTGTATGTAGTGTGTGCTCCCCCTCCGTGTACTGTGCTGTATGTAGTGTGTGCTCCCTCCTTGTACTGTGCTGTATGTAGTGTGTGCTCCCTCCCTGTACTGTGCTGTATGTAGTGTGTGCTCCCCCTCCCTGTGCTGTATGTAGTGTGTGCTCCCTACCTGTACTGTGCTGTATGTAATATGTGCTCCCTCCCTGTACTGCATGTAGTGTGTGCTCCCTCCCTGTACTGTGCTGTATGTAGTGTGTGCTCCCTCCCTGTACTGTGCTGTATGTAGTGTGTGCTCCCTCCCTGTACTGTGCTATATGTAGTGTGTGCTCCCCCTCCCTGTGCTGTGCTGTATGTAGTGTGTGCTCCCTCTCTGTACTGTGCTGTATGTAGTGTGTCCTCCCTCCATGTGCGGTGCTGTATGTAGTCTGTGCTCCCCCTCCCTGTGCTGTATGTAGTGTGTGCTCCCTCCCTGTACTGTGCTGTATGTAATTTGCGCTCCCTCCCTGTACTGCATGTAGTGTGTGCTCCCTCCATATACGGTGCTGTATGTAGTGTGTGCTCCCCCTCCCTGTACTGTGCTGTATGTAGTGTGTGCTCCCTCCCTGTGCTATGCTGTATGGAGTGTGCTCCCTCCCTGTACTGTGCTGTATGTAGTGTGTGTGCTCCCTCCCTGTACTGTGCTGTATGTAGTGTGTGCTCCCTACCTGTACTGTGTTGTATGTAGTGTGTGCTCCCTCCCTGTACTGTGCTGTATGTAGTGTGTGCTCCCTCCCTGTACTGTGCTGTATGTAGTGTGTGCTACCCCTCCCTGTACTGTGCTGTATGTAGTGTTTGCTCCCTCCCTGTACTGTGCTGTATGTAGTGTGTGCTCCCTCCCTGTACTGTATGTAGTGTGTGCTCCCTCCCTGTACTGTGCTGTATGTAGTGTGTGCTCTCTACCTGTACTGTGTTGTATGTAGTGTGTGCTCCCTCCCTGTACTGTGCTGTATGTAGTGTGTGCTCCCTCCCTGTACTGTGCTGTATGTAGTGTGTGCTCGGTCCCTGTACTGTGCTGTATGTAGTGTGTGCTCCGTCCCTGTACTGTGCTGTTTGTAGTGTGTCCTCCCTCCATGTACGGTGCTGTATGTAGTGTGTGCTCCCCCTCCCTGTGCTGTATGTAGTGTGTGCTCCCTCCCTGTACTGTGCTGTATGTAATTTGCGCTCCCTCCCTGTACTGCATGTAGTGTGTGCTCCCTCCATGTACGGTGCTGTATGTAGTGTGTGCTCACCCTCCCTGTACTGTGCTGTATGGAGTGTGCTCCCTCCCTGTACTGTGCTGTATGTAGTGTGTGCTCCCCTTCCCTGTACTGTGCTGTATGTAGTGTGTGTGCTCCCTCCCTGTACTGTGCTGTATGTAGTGTGTGCTCCCTACCTGTACTGTGTTGTTTGTAGTGTGTGCTCCCTCCCTGTACTGTGCTGTATGTAGTGTGTGCTCCCTCCCTGTACTGTGCTGTATGTAGTGTGTGCTACCCCTCCCTGTACTGTGCTGTATGTAGTGTTTGCTCCCTCCCTGTACTGTGCTGTATGTATTTTGTGCTCCCTCCCTGTACTGTATGTAGTGTGTGCTCCCTCCCTGTACTGTGCTGTATGTAGTGTGTGCTCCCTACCTGTACTGTGTTGTATGTAGTGTGTGCTCCCTCCCTGTACTGTGCTGTATGTAGTGTGTGCTCCCTCCCTGTACTGTGCTGTATGTAGTGTGTGCTCCCTCCCTGTACTGTGCTGTATGTAGTGTGTGCTCCCTCCCTGTACTGTGCTGTATGTAGTGTGTACTCCCCCTCCCTGTACTGTGCTGTATGTAGTGTGTGCTCCCTCCCTGTACTGTGCTGTATGTAGTGTGTACTCCCCCTCCCTGTACTGTGCTGTATGTAGTGTGTGCTCTCTCCACATACTGTGCTGTATGTAGTGTGTGCTCCCTCCCTGTACTGTGCTGTATGTAGTGTGTGCTCCCTCCCTGTATTGTGCTGCAGTGACATGCGGTGGGGTGAGACAGGTGAGACAGAGCCTTTCCTGTCATACTAACGTTTGTGCAAGAGTTTTGACTGTATAAAATATATGAAAAATACAAAAAATGTGTTTGAAATATCTTCTTTGTATTATTCTAATAATTTTTATAGCCAAATCTCTGGAGTAAAAAGTCTATGGCAGGGGAGGCAGTACCTCACCTGGCTAACTTTTCCGCACATCTCTGATTAAAACTCACCAAATTTCCAGGAGTTAATACTGCTGCACCTATGTATAATGCCCAGATGTACGATTTGGCTCATATATTGCATGTAAATCTGGCTCTGGTGCCAGCCAGTGCCTCCTGAGCTATTTAGCCCACCGCTCGTCCCTGCTGTGCTGTATGTAGTGTGTGCTCCTTCCCTGTACTATGCTGTATGTAGTGTGTGCTCCCTCCCTGTACTGTGCTGTATGTAGTGTGTGCTCCCCTTCCCTGTACTGTGCTGTATGTAGTGTGTGCTCCCTCCCTGTACTGTGGTGTATGCAGTGTGTGCTCCGTCCCTGTACTGTGCTGTATGTAGTGTGTACTCCCCCTCCCTGTACTGTGCTGTATGTAGTGTGTGCTCCCTCCCTGTACTGTGCTGTATGTAGTGTGTGTGCTCCCTCCCTGTACTGTGCTGTATGTAGTGCGTGCTCCCTCCCTGTACTGTGCTGTATGTAGTGTGTGCTCCCCCTCCCTGTACTGTGCTTGTGCTGTATGTAGTGTGTGCTCCCTCCCTGTACTGTGCTGTACGTAGTGTGTGCCCTCTCTCTGTACTGTGCTGTATGTAGTGTGTGCTCCCTCCCTGTACTGTGCTGTATGTAGTGTGTGCTCCCTCCCTGTACTGTGCTGTATGTAGTGTGTGCTCCCTCCCTGTACTGTGCTGTATGTAGTGTGTGCTCCCCCTCCCTGTACTGTGCTGTATGTAGTGTGTGCTCCCTCCCTGTACTGTGCTGTATGTAGTGTGTGCTCCCTCCCTGTACTGTGCTGTATGTAGTGTGTGCTCCCTCCCTGTACTGTGCTGTATGTAGCGTGTGCTCCCCCTCCCTGTACTGTGCTTGTGCTGTATGTAGTGTGTGCTCCCTCCCTGTACTGTGCTGTACGTAGTGTGTGCCCTCTCTCTGTACTGTGCTGTATGTAGTGTGTGCTCCCTCCCTGTACTGTGCTGTATGTAGTGTGTGCTCCCCCCCCCCCTGTACTTTGAAACTTATAAGGTTAAAAAAAGGGGTTTGCAGAATGAAAAATCAATAAAATCAGAAGTAGATTAAAGGCATGACAGCAGTGTCAGTAGACACAGAAAGTAGGCATATCAGACGTACAGATGTACATCAGGGAAGGGCAGTGTAGCAGAATATGCATACAGTCGCAGGTAAACATTAGCATAATGAAAAGCAAAGGAGGTCCCAACTGTGTCTATCTCAGAATCAGAACCTCTGAGGAGTGATATAAATGGTCACGTCCTCACCTCAGTAATGTCAGAGGGAATTTCCCACTGTTGTGTGGGCCACTGTCTGATCCTGCGGAACTCCATCAGCCGTCAGCCACAGAACACTTCAAGTTCTGTGTATTGGTTGGCGGGCTGCGGGCAGGAGGACAGCACAGGACGGGCGGGCATGAGGGAGCGCGATGTGGCATCAGCACATCACACCACGGCCAGGAACACAGCACATGGCGGCCAGGAGCACAGCGCAGGGCGGGCAGAATGGAGCGTGGTGTGACGTCAGCACATCACATCGAGAGCCGGCCGGTGCTGGACGGGGCTGTGTCTCGGCAGCGCGACCGTCCATTACCCCCAGGAATTTCATTTTTACCCCATTTGGGGTCATTTACCCCTGTTCCCTGACCACTGTGCTACTCTATGGGGTATATGCAATTAGCGGCGAATCGCGGCAATTTTTCGCCCGTTTTTTAATTCGACACAATTCGACCGTCGAATTTCGGCAAGTGGGTGCCGAAATTCAACATATTCAATAAAAAACGGATTCGACAGTCCCGCTGTCGAAAAACGGACGATTTGACGGATTTTGATCCGATTTTTTAAAAATGGGAAAAAACGGTAAAAAAGCAGAAAAAAAATTGCGTGGGGTCCCCCCTCCAAAGCATAACCAGCCTCGGGCTCTTCGAGCCGGTCCTGGTTCTAAAAATCCGGGGGAAAAACTGACAGGGGATCCCCCGTATTTTTAAAACCAGCACCGGGCTCTGCGCCTGGTGCTGGTACAAAAAATATGGGGGACAAAATGAGTAGGGGTCCCCCGTATTTTTTACACCAGCATCGGGCTCCACTAGCTGGACAGATAATGCCACAGCCGGGGGTCACTTTTATACAGCGCCCTGCGGCCGTGGCATTAAATATCCAACTAGTCACCCCTGGCCAGGGTACCCTGGGGGAGTGGGGACCACTTCAATCAAGGAGTCCCCCCCCCAGCCACCCAAGGGCCAGGGGTGAAGCCCGAGGCTGTCCCCCCCATCCAAGGGCTGCAGATGTGGGGCTGATAGCCTTGAGAAAAATGAAAGAATATTGTTTTTTCCAGTAGTACTACAAGTCCCAGCAAGCCTCCCCCGCAAGCTGGTACTTGGAGAACCACAAGTACCAGCATGCGGGAGAAAAACGGGCCCGCTGGTACCTGTAGTTCTACTGGGAAAAAAATACCCAAATAAAAACAGGACACGCACACCTTGAAAGTACAACTTTATTTCACACATGTCGACACACACATACTTACCTATGTTCACACGCCGACCTCTGTCCACTTGTCCAAGTAGAATCCACATGTACCTGTGTAATGCAGAGACCCCCCGTGACTGCTGTCACAGAAGGTCCCTTCAGCCAATCAGGAAGCGCTACTTCGTGGCACTCTCCTGATTGGCTGTATGCGCGTCTGCTGTCAGACAGCGCATCGCACAGCTCCCTCCATTAGTTTCAACGGTGGGAACTTTGCGTTCAGCGGACCGCGGGTGACCCCACCGCTGTCCGCAAAGTTCCCACCATTGAATATAATGGAGAGGCTTTGCGATGCGCTTTCTGACAGCTCAGATGCGCATAGCCAATCAGCAGAGTGCCAGGACGTTGCGCTCGCTGATTGGCTGAAGAGACCTTTCTGTGACAGCAGTCACGGGGGGTCTCTGCATTCGTGGAAAGGGGTCCCATGTGTAAAAATTTTTCCAGTAGAACTACAGGTACCAGCGGGCCCGTTTTTCTCCCGCATGCTGGTACTTGTGGTTCTCCAAGTACCAGCTTGCGGGGGAGGCTTGTTGGGACTTGTAGTACTACTGGAAAAAACAATATTCTTTCATTTTTCTCAAGGCTATCAGCCCCCCATCCACAGCCCTTGGATGGGGGGGGACAGCCTCGGGCTTCACCCCTGGCCCTTGGGTGGCTAGGGGGGGAACCCCTTGATTGAAGTGGTCCCCACTCCCCCAGGGTACCCCGGCCAGGGGTGACTAGTTTGATATTTAATGCCACGGCCGCAGGGCGCTGTATAAAATTGACCCCCGGCTGTGGCATTATCTGTCCAGCTAGTGGAGCCCGATGCTGGTGTAAAAAATACGGGGGACCCCTACTCATTTTGTCCCCCTGTATTTTTTGCACCAGCACCAGGCGCAGAGCCCGGTGCTGGTTTTAAAAATACGGGGGATCCCCTGTCATTTCCCCCCCCCCCCCGGATTTTAAGAACCAGGACCGGCTCGAAGAGCCCGAGGCTGGTTATGCTTAGGAGGGGGGACCCCACGCAATTTTTTTTCTGATTTTTACCATTCCATTTAAAAAAAAAAAAATATTTTTAAAAATATATAAATAATACTTGTGCCTCCAAAATAGACAAACCAGGTACCTAATCCCTTCTAATATAAATAGATATGCTATTACCAATAAAAAAAAACACCAAAAAAAACATGTTTTTAAAAAATTTTATTAGATTCCGCCACCAAGGTGTGGCGGATTGAAAATGACAAATTTACTGTCTAAAAGCACTGTTGTCGAATGTCCAAACTTCAATTGAATATACTTTTGGCGAATTGCCGCATTTGTACCATTGCAGAAATGTCGAATTTGACAAATGTCGAATTTCAAAAAGTCGAATTTGGAAAGTCCGTTTTTTTGACGGAAAGTACTGAATTGCATTTTTGGGTTTTTTTGGGGGGGGCGAAAAAGTCCAGTTTTTTGACAATTTCGAGAATTCGACTGCAATTGCATAATCCCCCTATAGCTTCTTCCTTGAGCCAAAACCCTCCACCAATTTACATGGACTAAATAATATACCCTATGGTGCTAATCTACTCCAAAAAGATCACTGGGGCTCTTTGCGCATGATGTGTCATGCATTGCATATTTCATGTGATACATCCCACCACTTATCACATGCATAGCAGCATTTATTAATGCTGTATACATGTATAATTCTGAATATCTACGCAGAGGACATCTCTTCTGATAAGAACTGTCCTTTGCATTGGGAGTCCATCCTGGTTATGACCCTGGATGCTGTTGCGCATGTAAAGCTGATGTCCAATACACAGGCCCCCATCAAGGGTGGATGGTGGGTACTCCAGGCCTGGGCCTGGACTGATATGGGGCCCGGGTGCTTGTAGTCAGGTTCAAGGACGCAGGTCAGCTGCCTGCCTGCGCATCGGCAGGCAGCCTCGGAGGGAGAGGCAGAGCCGTGGTCCACGGCCATATTCTCAATATCCGCAAGCTCCGATTGGCTCCAATTTGCTCATGGACGGCTCTGTATAAAGAATATGGCTGATGGTCACGGCACTGCTTCTGTCCCTCCATGGTGGCCCCTCCGATGCGCTCTGTTCCTCCGTGACTGCCTGCCCCCTGATCCTGACTACAACCACCGGGGTCCACTCAAATGGTAAAGTTTGGGGAATGCAGGGAAGGGGGGCGGGAGCAGACAGTCTGTGTGGTGGTGGTGGTGGTGGGGGGGCCTGCCTTGTGAGGGTCAGTCCCGGGTCCCATCATTTCTGATGGCAGCCCTGCCAATGCATGTATGAACCACAGGGGACACTGGGAGGGATCAGGTTATTTTTGTGTAAAGAAGCCCATAGGCTTCCATAGGCATTACCCTGCATAGATGTTGTTGCCCATCGGATTCTAGCTCAGGAAAGTTTAGCTTTCCAGACCTTGATACATATGGGGAATGGGATCAAACCTCAAAAACTGCAGTTTTCTGAGTTTTTAAAAGGTCTCCTGTGTCATAACCTAGAAATCCTGACACCACAGAGGGCAGCTCTTATCAGTAGATCTGTCCTTTGCAGCTTTAAACGCAGATTTTCATAGCGCTATACATACAGCAAGTGGTGGGATGTATTGCCTTCAGAATGAGTTGCTTGAAACATTCTGCCCTTATACAGAATATTAGAGTATATGTTTTCGTAATTAACATAGAAATTGACGACAGATAATTGGCCCAACAAGTCTGCCACTTTTTTACCTTTTGGTAACCTCAACCCTATCTGATCTTTAGTTCTTTGTAAGGCTATTCTTATGTCTATATCAAGCAAGTTTAAATTGCTCTATTGTCTTAGGGGGACAGTAACTAAGCGGAGAAGTGAGCCAGTGGAGAAGTTGCTCCATCAACCAATCAGCAGCTCTGTATCATTTTATAGTATGCAAATTATAGATGTTACTTCAGTGCTGATTGGTTGCCACGGGCAGCTTCTCCACTGGCTTACTTCTCCGCTGTTATCACTGCTTAGTAAATGTCCCCCTCAGTCTCTATCATTTCTGATGGGAGGCTATTCCACCTATCCACTAACCTTTCTGTAAAGTAATGTTTCCTTAAGTTTCCTTTGAACCTACATTCTTCCAGTTTGGTTTATTAACCATCATGCACCTGCTGGAACATGGCTTCACTTTAGACTTTGCATTGTTTTTAATTTAAGAAACTAAAGGAAGTGGCCGTGGCGGAGAAGAGGCTGTGCTTATATAAGTTCATACCAGTGATTGCAGGGCAGAAAACAATGGGAGCAAATGGCAGCGCCAGGAGGGGTTACTGTGGAGATATCAAAGGAGCACTGAGAAGGCAAATACCATGGCGGCAGAGCTTAGTACATCCCGCCCGTAGTCTGTGTTCAGTTCCGCAAAAAGGTTAATGGGGTCTATTCATGAAGCAGTGAAAAGTGTGGAGAAGTGAGCCAGTGCAGAAGTTGACCATGGCAACCAATCAGCCTTGAAGTAACATTTATAATTTGCATACTATACAATTGAATGGAGCAGCTGATTGGTTGCCATGGGCAACTTCTTCACTGGCTCACTTCACTATTTTCCCTGTTTCATAAATAGAACCCAATATTTGCTGCAAGTTCCTCTTACCTATACAAAATCTACCCTAAAGGAAATGGTTACTTTTTAATGGTACGTGAGTAAATAACTGGTCACCATGCAATATGATAGATCATTGCTTGTAATTGGCATTTAAGCATGAATATTAAGGGATCGGTATGTAAAACAGGTGGCTGGGATAATATTACATAGTAGTAATTACATCATTAAACAAGCAATTAACTATGAAACATTTACCACTTGTTTTAACATCAAGTTCTACAATAATTTCCCTTCTATACCTCAGTTATGGTATGTATGCAAACTCTCATAAGTTATTAGTTCACTGAGAGTCCTTTAAAGCTTTTGCACATTTTGATAAATATTAAAGAGAGCTGTTCCTCAATAGTATCCCTTGGTGATACCGCAAAGCTTGTTGGAGTGGTGCTGCTTCTGGCTCCATATGAAACATAATTTGTCTCTGTAAAGCTGAAATGACTCTCCTGGGCTTCTCTAGCAGTGCAGTGGTCAATACTGAAAGTGTCACAGTGCTATCAAACGCCTCACAGTCCTTAACCTGCTAGGCTCTGGCACTACAGGAGTCAGTGATAAATGCAGCATGGAGGGGAGTTAACTGCTGATAGTCTGTCCTCAATGTGTGCTCCCGGGGGTGAGCAGCAGGGCTTAAAGTGGTCCTGGAGAGGTGGGGGAACTCACCACCTCCACGACTCCTCCCGCTTAGCGCACGCCGAAGACACGCGTGCCGCAAAAATGGGTGTGGCCTCACAAGGAAGGGGCATGGCCACACATAAGTACCACCAATTCAAAATAATGCCTCACAGTAGCACAATCTTTTTCACATTGCCCGCCCCACATACTAGTATGGGATAGATATATATATATATATATATATATATATATATATACAAATATACACACAAATATACACACATAAACACACAGTTAAGCATTATTCAAAGCATCACAAATTAGAACTTTTGTTGTTGTTGTTATTTTATAGTAAATAATTGCCCCACATGACAAAGGTGCTGGTGCTTTAGTGTGTCATTCTAGGCAAACTCAAATGCATTTTTCAGGATTGTTATTACAATGGTCCTGTCCCTCTCCTAGCTAATAGAGGCTACCTTTTTTGAGTCTTTACTTGCTCAGGCGATCCAGTTCCTGCACCTGGACGGTGATCAGTGCACATTGCTTCAGCTCCTCCACTCTTCATGGGCACACAGTCAGTCGTGAGAAAGCGCCGCTGACTGCTGGAAAGCCAGTTGATTTGAGGCAGCCAGCAGGCTGGACGGATGGATGCGGACGAACAGGAGGATGCGAGTGGGCGGGAGCTGAGGTTATTCAAATTTCCTTTATAGCGATTAGGTGATGCGGCCTCATTTTTTATGCACCTGATCCCCCTCTGAAGCATGGGGCCCGATACGGATGTCCCCTTAGACGCCCCCTGTCGCCGGGCCTGGCAGCTGAGGTCGGGAGCTGGGAAGGGGCGGAGCATGTAGCTGTAGCGCTGCCCGGCTCTCTCTATGTAGTGCTGTGTGAAGGAGCAGGTTTAAGTGCTGCACAGGGGCGCCTGGGACACCAGCCTCCACACACAGGGGATGTACTTTGCGAGGCTTACTTTGAATCTGGCGCCTATTATGTGCCATTCCCAGCTCACGGACCGCCAGCTAATGAGAAGCTGCCACTTGGCAGCTTCTCATTGGCTGGCGGTCCGCGAGCCGTGATTGGCTCACGCCAGATTTTGACATAGCCGACCCTACTTCTGATTGGTACTACAGCGGTCCGTGAGCCTGGATTGGCTGGCTGCCGCTGCCACCTTTAAAATGCAGCTGGGAGTCGGGACCTGATGCTGTGGCCGGGCGGAGGCGGAACTGGTTCCGCCTGCAATTAGAGGTGACGGAACGCAGTTCCGCCCCGTTCCGGCCCACTTTAACCACTGGTGAGCAGTGACCAATAACTAATGCACAATAAGGAAGGGTTTCTACTTTCTGTACACTGAGACCGCGTCCCTCTCTCTGGCACATGCAGCCTTTACTTCAGTGCTGTGTAACATGGGCCAGCTTTAATCCACCCACTGTTGTCACTCTCAAGCTGGAAGCCACCTCTGGAGCCGTTCACCTCTGTCTCTCTCAAGATGGGGCCGCCTTTATTAGGAGGCAAATCTCTCCTCTGGTCAGGTAATATGGGACTCCCCATCAAACACTGCCACCAGCAGAGCCTAAGCCAGGAAGACATGCAGGACCGCTCTGCCATAACCGGGAAGCTCCTTCACTTGTGGGCACTGGGAGAACATGAAATGTGCGAGTCGGTAGCAGTGTTGCACCTTTCCCCTCCTGCTCCATTCTAACATGACCACCCACCTGCTTTTTAACAGTTCTCTTCATGGACTCACTGTACTTCCTGGAGCTGCCTGTCACACTCTGAATCCAGCACAAGTGTAAAAGTGCCCATACACTAGACAAGGGGTGGGGAACCTTTGGCCCTCCAGCTGTTGTTGAATTATACATACCAGCATGCCTTGCTACAGTTTTGCTATTTGGCCATGCTAAAACTGTTGCAGGGCATGCTGGGATGTGTAGTTCAACAACTGCTGGAGGGCCGAAGGGTCCCCATCCCAGCTCTAGACGATATTATAAGCAATTTTGCCATTTCCAACAGATCGGAACTAGAAATCGTTCATAATAGTGCAGATCGTTCAGTGTCTGTGAATGATAACGATCACAATGCACTGTCTTGCTGGTCGTTGGTCAGAGCTCCTGATTTTCCCAGCTGCAGGGAAGATCTGAAGCTATCGACAATGACAGCATGCTCCTGGATGTAGCCGCTCCTAGATCTTAAGATATATCATGTGTATTGTACTATATTGTTTGCTCAGGACTGCCAGGGAGTTTCTGGGGGAGTTCAAGGGAAATCGTTAACGAGAAATCATCATTTACAGGTCATCTAGTCTATGGGCACCTTAAGAGTCCCTGATTACCATGTGCTGGTTTTACGGCTGCTGTCTAACTGTCACCAATGTGATAAAACAAACAGGGACACTACATATTCAAATAATATTACAATTCATGAATGAAAATATACAGGGATGGGTGGCTCACTTAGTGGGGTGCCACACATGTAGTGTTCAAGTTTTATTGCTGATACCTTTGGTGTGCTGGGGGTAAAACCTGATTATTATTATTTTTTGTCTAGAATAACCCCTCCCTTTCACACACCTGTAGTGTATTACAAAATGGATTGAGCAGCTACTTTTTTATATACATCAAGTCACATTAGTAAGACCACCTCCTACATTTGAGGTCAGCAGCGTGTAGCCCATGAAGTATGTCACGTGATATGCGCTGGCTTGGTGGATATATAAGGTGCACGATAGGCTTTCTGCACACATATCACTCATTGCCGTCATAGGTAAAAGGTCGATTTATCCAAGTTACAAAAAGGGATGATTATCGGCTTTCAGGCCACGGGCAGTGTTTCTGAAGCAGCGCAGTTTGTTAACTGTTCGCGTGCTGCTGTGGTGAAGGTATATCGTGACTGGACAAATGGAACTACTGTGAATAACTGATGTGGAAACTATGGAGTGCCACATGCCATTGATGTGAGAGGTGGACGTGGGCCAGGAATGTGCGTGAGGGCCGACTGACACGCTGCAATGGAGCAGCTCATTGTCAAAATGAACCTGAGGGCTACCAGACGTGTGTCTAAAATGACAGTTCAGCCCATCTAGCTGCTGTCTGTGCTGCACATCGTGGTTACTCTGGTTATTAGCTGGTGGTCATAATAATGTGACTCAACCATGTATAACATGAATGGTTTCCAAGTTTTAATTGTACATGGCACAAATGTGAGTACTACAAACCATTAATTCCAATGAATGAAGTACTGCCCAGATCATCATAAAGCATGAATCACTTTTCTAAATAGCAAATTAATTTGTGATGCCCTGAGGAAAACTCATATGTCCATCTTAATTACTCGTCACTCACTATATGACATGCTTTGCTAACATGTCTTTACGTACAATAGTCATACCTTTAACATGTTTAAGCAGTAAAAAAAAAAAAAAAATTACAAACTACAGAAGCTTCTAAGGGCCTGTTTAAATTAGCATTTTTAATTAAAATTCTGTCTCTTTTCCCTTGTGTGACAGGATGACTTAATACATACATATGCACCTAGCCCAAGATCTGGATGTGTGATAAAAAAAACAAATAATGTCTTCTGGACAAACTTGTACTGCTTGCAAAGCAGTTACATATGTTGTCATGACTGTACACACCATTGTATTGGTGCTCCCCACACTACACCTTACTAGTGATTAGGAGTTCGATCATGGTCCACCCTTACATGACAATCCAGGATGTCTGCAGCACTGTATAGAATAATACAGATATTGAACTGCAGATGAATCATAAAATTCTTATTCAGGTGATGGGGGACCAAATGTGAACACCTACACTTAAGGGAGGAAATTAGTATTAATGATCCTAGTGAAGAATCTGAAATAGCCACATTCCTAATGTGACAAACTAATTCCTGCTGATGTCATGAGTTATGTCCTCCAAATTTAGGTCACTGATATATATATAAGAGGCAGCCTTTGGAAAATCAAACAAATCCTGGAAAGAGAAATCCTTCACTGATATCTGTTTAGGTTCCAGTGGTCCAAAACCAAGCACAAGCCATGTCTGGAGTCAAGGGAGGTCGTGGACAGCGTCAGGAACATCAACATCATCATCATCATCATGAACACAGTGAACAGAAACAGGACCAAAGTCTTCCAGCAGTTGCCCTACCGTGTCAAGGTACGAGATTCAGAATCAGTAGCACAGAATATCTCTGCATTTATTTATTTTAGTTATTATTTATTAACATATATTTATGTAACGCCAGATTAACCAACAACACATTGTGAATTGGGATAAAATAGGGTAACAAAACAAGACAGGCTGTTGACAGACAATCTTGCAATCTGTAGGATATTATTGTAGGAGTTTGATAAATAAACCACATATTGCGTATTGGTCCACCCAGAAAGCAATGGGAAAAGAAGCTATATTATCCAGTCACACAGCAATGTTAGTTTAGAGATCGGAATAATGATTGTTGAGTATACAAAGATAATATATGTATACTGTGACCTAAATGTACAGAGTGGTGGTCATTGGGTAGAACATTTTAGGGAGGATAGGAAGGTGGCTAGGAAGTGTGATAAGCTTGCCTATAGCAGAGAATTTTCAGGAAACACTTGACAGCTTGTTGTACAAGGTGGGGACAATCTACACAGTGATTGCTGCCAAGAGATGGGAGCAGGTAATAGGTGTGGATGAGGAGTGCAGACAGAGCTGAGGAGTCCAGGTTGGAGATACCTGTATATTGAACAAGTAAAAAATTTATTTTGATGCAGTTTTGATAATGGCTTTGTATGTTAATTGAAGTATTGTGACTGATAATGGGATGCGGTCAAGATCCCACCGGAATCCCGACCGGCACAATCCCGACAAATTCTCCCTCTGTGGGTGTCCACGACACCCATAGAGGGAGAATAAATTAGTGTGGCGAGCATAGCGAGGCACCGTGCCCGCAGCGTGGCGAGCGCAGCGAGCCCACAAGGGACTGCATTGCGCTCGCCCCCCTGCCAGGATTGTGCCGGTCGGGATTCCGGTGTCGGTATTCCAACCGCCGGGATCCCGTGTGGCGGGATTTCGTACTGATCCCCTGATAATGCTTATATAGAAATGTAATCTGAATAAAATATGGAAAGGCGTAATATAGTGTGACAGAAGTACATTGTTTTCATTAGGAAAGTAACACTGACATTAAGGATAAGACCATCTTAATGCTGACAATTATCAGTGACAATGCATTGTATAAACTAGTGAGATGCCAGTGCAAATAATGATGCTTTATATTCCGTTGTCTAGAAGATCAGAAACAGCGAGGCTGCATCGTAAAGCTTGCTTCAATTGCCTAATTGCCCAAGCAGTGGTGAATTTCCCATTAGGCACATGAAACACGTGTCTAAAGATGACAACATTGATAACTGACAAATAGACATTTACCTACTAGACATTAATGTAACTAAATCTGAATAAAGAGTGGTGTCCTCCAAAGGAAATAGAACAAGATAGTATACCGTGCACATGCCTTTTCTGGTTTCCCTGCAAAAACCTGGGTACTTGTATAGTCATCTCTATTAATAACTTTTTAAACCAATTGATAACTTTATCAGCTTATAAGACTGTTACCGTATCTACACGGAAGTTGATTCTGTAAGAAATTACCTGTATATAATCACAAAAATAACTATAAGCAGTAATGCAGAATTATTAATATTAGGAATTAACATTTTGAATCTTTTCTACAAATCCTAAATGTTGCTTTACCTCAGGCCGGCGTGTGTGAAACCAGATATGAGAGCCATGCAAAACCAAATTAGCAATTAGGTGCCAGGAACATGGAGGTCACTTTAAAATTCATTTAAATATCTATTTTATATATTATTACATATATGGGTGAGTTGCAGCTTGCTGATTACTGCGGAATATATTGCACCATGAAAATTCCTGCATTTAAGAACTGAGGGATTTAGAGAAACATACTGCTTGATCAATTTGTTTACATGATCATAGTTCTGAAGTTTCTTGCCTGATAAAACTCTCTATACTTCACAGACCAAGCAGTCACACCTCAACCTGCTCCACAGTGTGTGACACCAAAACCTGCTGCTCCACAGTGTGTGACACCACAACCTGCTCTTCCTCAGATTCTGACACCACAAGCTGCTGCTCCACAGTGTGTTACACCACAACCTGCTCCTCCTCAGATTGTGACACCAGAACCTGCTGCTCCACAGTGTGTAACACCACAACCTGCTCCTCCACAGATTGTGACACCACAGTCTGCCGCTCCACAGTGTGTAACACCACAACCTGCTGCTCCTCAATGTGTAACACCACAGCCTGATATTCCTCAATATGTTACACCACAACCTTTTGTTCCTCAGTCTTACCAGAGCTCCGTGAAGGGAGGACGCAAGAACTAGAGGCACCACCAGTGAAGAAGATTGGCCCTGCCACCATACAGTTACTTGAGCATGTTAAATTATTTGATTCCTATAATCATGTTACCAATACAATTCAGCTTAAATTAAATGAATCAAAGTATTTTGTGTCTGTATTCTTTTATTCCATACATGCAGCATGAACAAATAGAGCATACGATAATATTAGAAAATTAACACTACGGGGTATATTTACTAAGCTCCCGATTTTGACCGATTTTGTGGGGTTTTTTAAAGTGTCATCTCGGGAATTTACTAAACACAAAACTCGGCAGTGATGAGGGCATTCGTATTTTTTTTGAGGGCAAAGAAAAAAAATAAGAATGAATACACCATCGGTCAAACACACCTGTTTAGGTATACACCCCGGTAATTTACTAACAATTCGTATTCACAATCACTGTTGGCAATAACTAAACACTGTCGGTAAATGTTACAAATCCAGCCACCCAAGGGCCAGGAGTGAAGCCCGAGGCTGTCCCCCCCATCCGTGGGCGGTGGATGGGAGGCTGATAGCCATTGTGTAAAGCATATTGTTTTTTTTGTAGAAGAAGTCCCAGCAAGCCTCCCCCGCAAGCTGGTACTTAGAGAACCACAAGTACCAGCATGCAGGAGAATAACGGGCCCACTGGTATCTGTAGTTCTACTACAAAAAAATACCCCCCAAAAAACACAAGATACACACCGTGATAATACAACTTTAATTTACATACATGCACACTTACACACATACATACTTACCTATGTTGACACGGAGCCCTTCGGTCCTCTTCTCCAGTAGAATCCACGGGGTACCTGTAAATAAAATATATACTTACAAACAATCATGTGTAGATCGGTCCTCTTCTTTAAGTTTGTAATCCAGGGACTTGTTAAAATAAGAAAACTAACAACCCGAACCACGAACTGAAAGGGTTTCCATGTTTGCACATGGAATCCCTTTCCCCGACTGGCGGCATCCCCCCTAGACTCCTGTCAGTGTAGGTCCCGCCAGCCAATCAGGGAGCACCACGTCATGGCGCTCTCCTGATTGGCTGTGCGCTCCTGCACTATCAATCCGAGGAGCGCCCTGGTTACAATGTAGCATAGCGGCGCCCCATTGTAACCAATGATGGGAACTTTGCGGTCTGCTCTTGTGGGTGACTCCAATTGGAGTCACTCTTGCGGGTGACTCCAATTAATTTCGCGGTTGGGCCTTGGGTGGCTGGAGGGGGGGATCCCTTGATTTAAGTGGTACCCACTCCTCCAGGGTACCCCGGCCAGGGGTGACTAGTTGGGGGGTAATGCCACGGCCGCAGGGACCAGTATAAAAGTGTCCCCCAGCTGTGGCATTATCTCTCTGGCTAGTGGAGCCCGGTGCTGATTTAAAAAATACGGGGGACGTATTTTTTTTTGAACCAGGATCGGACGCAGAGCCCGGTGCTGGTTGATGAAATATGGAAGGACCCCAGTCATTTTTTCCCCTGTATTTTTTCTACCAGGACTGGCTCAAAGAGCCCGAGGGTGGTTAGACATAGGAGGGGGGACCCCACGCAATTTTTTTAAAGATTTTTAACACTTTACAGACTTCATATAATGTACACAATGAAGCCCTGAACGAATCTCAATGATCCGGCTGGGATTCATTGTGTTAAGTACGGCAGTGCTTTACTAATCACTCCTGTAAAACACTGCCCGACAATACGAATCACTTCGACATAGGAAAATACAAATGAAGACAACTCGGCGGCTTAGAAAATTACATGCACTTTATTCAAAAAGTTGCAAATTCACACAAATGATGTCATTCGAGTTTAATCTCCCACCAAATCCCTACAAATACGAATTTTAGTAAATATGCCCCTATGTATCCTCCAGTTAAGCAGAATGTAAATTACATCTAGCTGATATTAAAAAAAATGTGTTTTATAAAGCTAGTTTCCATTCATATCTTTGATACTATATCATCGTAGCATTTCAAATATGAATGGAGGAATACTTACTTACAGCTGAGTCCTAATGCACGTAATGTCTATACACTATATGATGCGAGACACCCGGCTGAATTGAGATGCTCCAAAAGGTGGAGCGTACCATCTCTTCCTATAAGTTTTGGGTCTTATTTTGCATTGCAGATGCAGCAAAGCACCACTCACAGTGTACTAGAAATGCTTATGAAATAAATAAAAATTATCTAAATATAAAATATAACTTTTATAATTAAATACCCTAAAAAAAAACACACACAAAAAAGGCAATAAACAAAATATAAAAATTAAAATGGTTGATGTCAATAATTCAGTAGCTCAAACAAACACTCAACATGAACTGAAAGTCAAGCAATGGAACTGGAATTCCAGAATCCGGTTCCGGTGCTGACTTTCTGTTCCTGTTCAGGAGCGAGGGACACCAGTGGCTGACTCCTATCCCCCACAATCTGCATGCAAAGCAGGCACTTCACCTGAGACATCACTACTCCTGCTTGTTGCAGGTATTTGTTCTGTATCCTGGCCATTAGGGGCAGAGGCGTATCTAGGGTAGGGCGAGTGGGGCACGTGCCCTGGGCGCCTTGGCAGGCCCAGGAGAGGGGGGGCGCCGCCGGCGTCCAGGGCTTCATGCCCCACTCGCCCCTGTCAACCCTAAATGTGAGGGGAGGAGACCGCAGCGTCTCTCCCTCCCCTCACCGCCGCTGTCAGCACTAGCAGCGCTGCCAGCAGCGCTGCTGTGTCCGGTCTCCGGCGCTAGCCAATCAGAGCTTGCGGACCTGCTCCTGATTGGCTGCCGGTCCGCGAGCTCCGATTGGCTAGCGAACCGGCACCAGACAGCCGCCGGAGACCTGGAGCGGCGAGGGGAAGGAGAGGCGCTGCGCTATCCTCCCCTCACATAGCAACAAGAAGCCACCGGCCGGTAAGTGACGGGGGGGGGGTCCGGCGGCACGGGGGAGCGGTCCGGCGGCACGGGTGGCATGTATCTGGCACCAAGTGGGGCCTGGCACTGTGGGGCATGTATCTGGCACTGTCTGTGGGGCAATGTAACTGGCACTGTGGGGCATGTAACTGGCACTGTGGGGCAATGTATCTGGCACTGTAGGGCATGTAACTGGCACCAAATGGGGCATGTAACTGGCACTGAGTGGGGCCTGGCACTGTGGGGCATATATCTGGCACTGTGGGGCAATGTATCTGGCACTGTGGGGCATGTAACTGGCACCAAATGGGGCATGTAACTGGCACTGAGTGGGGCCTGGCACTGTGGGGCATATATCTGGCACTGTGGGGCAACGTATCTGGCACTGTGGGGCATGTAACTGGCACCAAATGGGGCATGTAACTGGCACTGAGTGGGGCCTGGCACTGTGGGGCATGTAACTGGCACTGAGTGGGGCCTGGCACTGTGGGGCATTTAACTGGCACTGTGGGGCAATGTATCTGGCACTGTGGGGCATGTATCCGGCACTGTGGGGCATTGTATCCGGCACTGTGGGGCAATGTATCCGGCACTGTGGGGCATGTATCTGGCACTGAGTGGGGCATGTATCTGGCACTGTGGGGCATGTATCTGGCACTGTGGGGCAATGTATCTGGCACTGTGGGGCATGTAACTGGCACTGTGGGGCAATGTAACTGGCACTGTGGGGCAATGTAACTGGCACTGAGTGGGGCAATGTATCCGGCACTGTGGGGCAATGTATCCGGCACTGTGGGGCAATGTATCCGGCACTGTGGGGCAATGTATCTGGCACTGTGGGGCAATGTATCCGGCACTGTGGGGCAATGTAACTGGCACTGTGGGGCAATGTAACTGGCACTGTGGGGCAATGTAACTGGCACTGAGTGGGGCAATGTATCCGGCACTGTGGGGCAATGTATCCGGCACTGTGGGGCAATGTATCCGGCACTGTGGGGCAATGTATCCAGCACTGTGGGGCAATGTAACTGGCACTGAGTGGGGCAATGTAACTGGCACTGAGTGGGGCAATGTAACTGGCACTGAGTGGGGCACTGTATACGGCACTGTGGGGCAATGTATCCGGCACTGTGGGGCAATGTAACTGGCACTGTGGGGCAATGTAACTGGCACTGTGGAGCAATATAACTGGCACTGTGGAACATTTTCAGTGGCCACACCCCTTCTGAAGCGTGGCCACACCCCTTCTGGAGTGTGGCCGAGCCCATTTTTTTCGCCTTTTTGTATGTTTTTTTTTTCTGGGGGGCGGGGGGCGCCATTTTCCATCTTGCCCTGGGCTCCGAAAACCCTCTGATTAGGGGATACACTCTGCAATGCCAAAGGCAACAGAAGATCTCTAACAGCCATAAGGATAGGAGAGGCACGCTTTGCTGTTTTCCTGTCAGTGGTGGGCACTGTCACTCTCATCTATCATCTGAGGCAATTGCCCAGATGATAGACAGCAGAAGTGGCAGGACCTGATACAGCTGACACTTATTCTTCCCACTTTCTTTTTGCACTAAACATACTGTACACATGCATAATGTACACCTGTATTTTTGGATAAGAATTTATGATACACTAGCTGTTCTACCCGTTCTTCACACAGGAGTTTCTGATTTTTACAGATATAAATATAAATGATTGTTAAAAAGTTTCATAAATCTTTTGAGATGTAAATTTGAGATATTTTAATGTAAGTAAATATTAATCCGTGATTCTTAGAGTTACCCGAGGAGCACCCGTAGCAGACACGGTAAAAAGTGACAGGACCATTTTTGTAGTTTATTAAATTCTACACACTGGAGGTACAATCCAAATCTTGATCTGATTGTCTGTTTGGGCATTATAGTTCATGCAGTTCAAGCCATGCATCAGTAATGATGTCATTATGTCAACACCCTTTTCATCCCATTAGGGGAGGTGTATTAAAATTCTGATTACGTAATTTTAGAATTTCCCACCTGCAGAATACCTATGTTACATTTGACCTTCCTAACATATTGGGAAGTAAGAGTATTAGTGATGAGTCAGTGAGTCAGTCAGCCAGCCAGTCAGTGAGAGATTTTGTAGATAGATAGATAGATAGATAGATAGATAGATAGATAGATAGATAGATAGATAGATAGATAGATAGATAGATAGATAGATAGATAATGGTGCTTATTACAGAGTAGAAGCTACAAGAGATCATGTGACTGTATTGATACTGTGCTATATCACTTATATTCGAGCTATATTGCTGTTGTGATGCACAAGCTGCATATAAATCATGGGATTTCTCATCTACACTCAGGTACGCAGGTATAACATGATATTAACTTGCACTAGTACCATCAAGAGATACATATTTATGTTGTCTGATGTATTAGGGACATTGCTACATGTTCTTTTGCTACTGTTGAAAGTTTGTTTGAGCTACTAAATTATTGACAGCCATCAACCAGTTCAATTAAAATTTTTATATTTTACTTATTGCCTTATGTGTGTGTGTTTTTTAGGGTAATTAATAATTGTTAGTGCCCGCGGCTCGTGGGAAATGCAGGTCTCAGCCATTGCCAGTCGACCAAGGCACTACATCTCTTCTGGCCGTCAGAGCTGCCGGGTCCAGCCCTGCACCTACTAACGCTGCCGCTATGGTGCCTGGGAGCTGCCAGGTGCATGGCAACGGGGGTGCCAGAGGCAGACAGCGTTCCCCGTTGTTGGGCCATCAGCGAGTGCAGTCATTTTGATTTAGTGGTATTAATTCATCAGGACTCCTCAGTTTTGATTGGTACAGCTACCAGTTATATTCCCTTCATGTGCACTTCTCAAACGCTGGTTATAGTTTATTTCTCTAACGTCCTAGTGGATGCTGGGGACTCCGTCAGGACCATGGGGAATAGCGGGCTCCGCAGGAGACAGGGCACATCTAAAAAAGCTTTTAGGTCACATGGTGTGTACTGGCTCCTCCCCCTATGACCCTCCTCCAAGCCTCAGTTAGGTTTTTGTGCCCGTCCGAGAGGGTGCAATCTAGGTGGCTCTCTTAAAGAGCTGTTTAGAAAAGTTTTTTTTTAGGTTTCTAATCAGTGATTCCTGCTGGCGACAGGATCACTGCAACGAGGGACTTAGGGGAGAGACTTGCAACTCACCTGCGTGCAGGAGGATTGAAGTCTTAGGCTACTGGACACTGAGCTCCAGAGGGAGTCGGAACACAGGTCAGCCTGGGGTTCGTCCCGGAGCCGCGCCGCCGATCCCCCTTACAGACGCTGAAGAACGGCAGAACGGAGGTCCGGAAACAGGCGGCAGAAGACTCCTCAGTCTTCATGAAGGTAGCGCACAGCACTGCAGCTGTGCGCCATTGTTGCTACACGGCTCACTGATCTCGGTCACGGAGGGTGCAGGGCGCTGCTGGGGGCGCCCTGGGCAGCAATATAGATTACCTTAGAGGCAAATAAATACATCACATATAGCCATTAAGGCTATATGTATGTATTTAACCCAGGCCAGTTTTCCTAATAACCGGGAGAAAAGCCCGCCGTGAAAGGGGCGGAGCTTATTCTCCTCAGCACTCAGCGCCATTTTCCTGACCAGCTCCGCTGGTGAGGAAGGCTCCCACTCTCCCCTGCACTACAGAAACAGGGTTAAAGAGAAGGGGGGCATAAATTGGCGATATAATTATATATTAAGAGCCCATATATAGAAACAACACCTTCTAGGGTTGTTATATACATTATGGCGCTTTTGGTGTGTGCTGGCAAACTCTCTCTCTGTCTCCCCAAAGGGCTAGTGGGTCCTGTCCTCTATCAGAGCATTCCCTGTATGTGTGTGCTGTAGGTCGGTACGTGTGTGTCGACATGTATGAGGAAAATGTTGGTGAGGAGACGGAGAAAATTGCCTGTAATGGTGATGTCACTCTCTAGGGAGTCGACACCAGAATGGATGGCTTACTTATGGAATTACGTGATAATGTCAACACGCTGCAAGCCGGTTGACGACATGAGACAGCCGGCGGACAAATTAGTATCGGTCCAGGCGTCTCAGACACCGTCAGGGGCTTGTAAAAACGCCCATTTACCTCAGTCGGTCGACAGACACTGACACGGACACTGACCCCAGTGTCGACGGTGAAGAAACAAACGTATTTTTCCTTTAGGGCCACAAGTTACATGTTAAGGGCAATGAAGGAGGTGTTACGTATTTCTGATACCACAAGTACCACAAATAAGGGTATTTTGTAGGGTGGGAATAAACTACTTGTAGTTTTGCCTGAATCAGATAAATTAAATGAAGTGTGTGATGATACGTGGGGTTCCTCCGACAGAAAGTTATGGGTGGTATACCCTTTTTCCCGCCAGTAGTAAGGGCGAGTTGGAAAACACACCTTAGGGTGGACAAGGCGCTCACACGCTTATAAAAAAACATGGCGTTACCGTTTCCAGATACGGCCGCCCTCAAGGAGCCAGCTGATAGGAAGCTGGAAAATATCATAACAGTATATACACACATACTGGTGTTATACTACGACCAGCAATCGCCTCAGCCTGGATGTGCAGCGCTGAGGGGGCTTGGTCGGATTTCCTGACTGAAAATTTTGATACCCTTGACAGGGACAGGATTTTATTGTCTATAGAGCATTTTAAGGATGCATTTCTATATATGTGTGATGCGCAGAGGCATATTTGCATTCTGGCATCAAGAGTAAATGGGATGTACATATCTGCCAGACGAAGACACGACAGTGGTCAGGTGAGGCAGATTCCAGACGGCATATGGAAGTATTGCCGTATAAAGGGGCGGTCCATTGGACCTGGTGGCCATGGCAACAGCTGAAAAATCCACCTTTTGTTACCCCGAGTCACATATTGGCAGAAAAGGACACGGTCTTTTCAGTCTCAGTCCTTTCGTCCCCATACGGGCAGGCGGGCGAAGGCCAGTCATATCTGCCCAGGGGGAGAGGAAAGGGAAGAAGACTGCAGCAAGCAGCTCATTCCCAGGAACAGAAGCTCCTCACGGCTTCTGCCAAGTCCGCAGCATAACGCTGGGGCCGTACAAGCGGACTCAGGTGCGGTAGGGGGTCATCTCAAGAGTTTCAGCAACACTCGCAAGGGAACTCCGGGATCCTACATGTAATATCCCAGGTGTACATTGGAAATTCGAGACGTCTCCCCCTCACACAATTCACAGGCTGTAATCCCAGCAGGTGATAATCAAAGTACCCTTCTTACAACAAGGAAGGGGGTAGTATTCCACACTATATTGTGGTACTGAAGCCAACCGGCTCGGTGAGATCTGAAATATTTGAACACTTACATACAAGCGTTCAAATCAAGATGGAGTCACTCGGAGCAGTGATAGCGAACCAGGAAGAAGGGGACGATATGATGTCACTGGATATCAGGGACGTTTACCTACAGGTCCAAATTTGCCCTTCTCACCAAGGGTACTTCAGGTTCCTGGTACAGAACTGTCACTATCAGTTCAGACGCTGCCGTTTGGATTGTCCACGGCGCCCCGGGTCTTTACCAAGGTAATGGCCGGAATGATGATTTTTCTTAAAAGAAACATGGACGCTTTCCTGATAAGGGCAAGGTCCAGAGAACAGTTGGAGGTCGGAGTAGCACTATCTTAAGTAGTTCTACGACAGCACGAGTGGATTCTAAATATTCCAAAATCGCAGCTTTTTCCGACGACACGTCTACTGTTCCTAGGGAAGATTCTGGACACAGTCCAGAAAAACGTGTTTCTCCCAGTGGAGAAAACCAGGGAGTTATCCGAGCTAATCGGGATCCTCCTAAAACCAGGAAAAGTGTCAGTGCATCATTGCACAAGAGTCCTGGTAAAAATGGTGGCTTATTACGAAGCAATTCCATTCGGCAGATTTCCCGCAAGAACTCTTCAGTGGGATCTGCTGGACAAATGGTCCGGATCGCATCCTCAGATGCATCAGCGGATAACCCTATATCCAAGGAAAAGGGTGTCTCTCCTGTGGTGATTACAGAGTGCTCATCTTCTAGAGGGCCGCAGATTCGGCATTCAGGATTGGATGCCGGTGACCACGGAGGCCAGCCTGAGAGGCTGGGGAACAGTCACACAAGGAAAAAAAAAAAAAATTTCCAGGGAAGTGTGATTAAGTCTGGAGAATTCTCTCCGCATAAATAAGCTTAGAGCAATTTTATAATGCTCTAAACTTAGCTAGACCTCTGCTTCAAGGTCAGCCGGTATTGATCCAGTGGGATAACATCACGGCAGTCGCCCACGTAAACAGAAGGGCAGCACAAGAAGCAGGAGGGCAGTGAAAACTGCAAGGATTTTTCGCTAGGCGGAAAATCATGTGATAGCACTGTCAGCAGTGTTCTTTCCGGGAGTGGACGACTGGGAAGCAGACTTCCTCAGCAGGCATGACCTCCACCCGGGAGAGTGGAAACTTCATAGGGAAGTTTTTCAACATGATTGTGGACCGTTGGCAAAGACCAAAGGTGGACATGATGGCGTCCCGCCCGAACAAAAAACGGGACAGGTATTCCGCCAGGTCATGAGACCTTCAGGCGATAGCTGTGGATGTTCTGGTAACACCGTGGGTGTACCAGTCTGTGTATGTGTTCCCTCCTCTGTTTCTCATAACCAGGGTATTGAGAATTATAAGACATAGAGGAGTATGAACTATACTAGTGGCTCCGGATTGGCCAAGAGGGACTTGGTACCCGGAACTTCAAGAAATGCTCACAGAGGACTAAGGGCCTGGGGAGCTAAGAAGGGACTTGATTCAGCAAGTACCATGTCTATTCCAAGACTTACCGCGGCTGCGTTTGACGGCATGGCGGTTGAATGCCGGATCCTGAGGGGAAAAGGCATTCCATAAGAGGTCATACCTACCCTGGTCAAAGCCAGGAAGGAGGTGACCGCACAACGTCATCACCACATGTGGTGAAAATATGTTGCGTGGGTGAGGCCAGGAAGGCTCCACGACGGAAATTCAACTAGGTCGATTTCTACACTTCCTGAAAACAGGAGTGTTTTGGACCTCAAATTGGGGTTCATTAACATTTAAATTTCGGCCCTGTAGATTTTCTTCCAGAAAGAATTGACTTCAGCTCCTGAAATCCAGATTGTAAAGGATGTATTGCATATACAGCTTTTTTGTGCCCCTAGGGGCACCGTGAGATCTCAACATAGTGTTGGGATTTCTTAAAATCATATTGGTTTGAACCGCTCAAATCTGTGGATTTAAAATATCTCACATGGAAAGTGACCATGCTGTTGACAAATATCTCACATGGGAAGTGACCATGTTGTTAGCCCTGGCCTCGGCCAGGCGATTGTCAGAATGGGCGGCTTTGTCTTACAAAAGCCCATATT